>NW_022900928.1:91112753-91113919 GCF_012274545.1 Fukomys damarensis | reverse complement strand
AAAGAAAAAAATGTGAGAGAATGAAAAGATGAAAATAAAGTGTTTGTAGATGGGGAGGGGAGGAGGGGGTGAAGGGAGGGCAGAGGTAAGGGGAAAAAATGAGAATCAAGACTTGCCATGTAAAGGTACATGATCCCAACAATGAATGTAACTGTACTGTATCCCTAAAATGTACCAATAAACTCAATAAAATTAAATTAAAAAAAAAAGAAAGACCTAATAGAGGAAAAGAGAATTAAATGAAATAGGATAAAACTAGACAGATGAGGGAATTGACTACTCAGTTATTTTAAGGACCTCAGTTCGGTGTCAACTTAATTCATACAGAAGGCTCATGGTTTATTGGCACTCATGGTCGTCACACAGTCATAAGATGAATGACCTACTGTTCCCTATGGAAAGATCTGAATCTCTGCATATCAGTTATGGCATCCTAAGCAGAAAATGAGTGTTCAGATGTGTATCACGGAAAGACAACTATTGCATTCGGATCCAAGAGAAGGAATGGGGGTTGGAGGTACAGGGCAGAAAGCTCAAAGACCCAGCCATAGAAGAAGCTGACATTCTAATACAGACCAAGGATACACAGAAACAGAATTCACAAGACACCTGTGTTATTAATGGATGCAAATCTCCTGCCTTGTTACCACCCAGAGTTTATTAGATGTAGTTATAGTGATTGAAGGATTCTTAGATGAATATTTACAGTCACAGTTTTATCCAATAGTATGATAAGTTCAGTACCACAAAAGCATCAAGGCTTTTAATGAAATCAAATGATGTGCCTGTGTGTATGTTTGTACAAATTACTGAACATTTTCAGAGGCAGGGGACCTGTCAGATTTTTAGGTTTGTCTTTTGATGTTGAATAATATAATTTTAATAACATATTTTAAAAATTACTGACACTTGCCTGTATATGCTTTGGATTCAAGAGAAACAACCATATAATTAGCCAGTTATGAATCATCTTACATTATAGTTTTTCAAGAAGTAGTTTAATAATAAAAAATAGATAGAACTATCTTCATCCTGCTTCTAAATATCAATATTTTTCTCAGGTTAGTATAAAATAACTGTATTAAAAGGATATTTAAGATTTAGTAAGTTCAGTCTTAGAATAGGCAAGGTGCTCGCTCTCTCTCTCTCTCTCTCTCTCTCTCTCT
>NW_022900928.1:90994573-91112686 GCF_012274545.1 Fukomys damarensis | reverse complement strand
CAGAGTTTATTAGATGTAGTTATAGTGATTGAAGGATTCTTAGATGAATATTTACAGTCACAGTTTTATCCAATAGTATGATAAGTTCAGTACCACAAAAGCATCAAGGCTTTTAATGAAATCAAATATATATATTTAAACTCACATAGGAATTCAATATATGTGCCTTTGACTTATAAACAAATAACTCCAGCATAAGGAGCAGGATTTTATGTTTTATGCTATCTATACCAAAAAACCTACAGTTAAAATATTCAGATAAATGCATACCATTAAATAATGTATAAATCTGTACTCTTAGAAAGTAAATTGTGAAGCTCCAGGTATAGTTTTGAAGGGAAACAAGAACACAGTACAATTCTTGTTTTGTCTTGTTATTCTCAGCACACATTATGTTTAGCTCAATTTGAGCAGGGTTTAGTGTGCAAAGAATGCTAAGTGGAACAACCCAAGGTCTCTATCTTAGAGTCCACAGAGGAAATTGGATGCATACAGAGAATGGCAGTACCACCAGGAGAGTGTTGTGGTACAGACACGGAAGGTGCTGTGGGGCAGTAGGCAGAGGATAATTTACACATAAAGGCTTTCTGGTAAGTAAGCATTTCTTAAGACCTAAGCCAGATGAAGAAAACATGGAAGTTCACAGGGACAGACATGAGGCAAAGTCAGCAGGATACTTTTAGCTTCCCATCATTAGCACATGAAGAGGAAGATGGTGCTAAACAGTGAGTCCAAGGGGGAAGGCACAAGCTATTATCATTGAAGGTGTTGTAGGCTGCACTGCAGAGACTGGATTATAATTTTCTCAGCAAATGAGTTCATTTCAGATATTTCTAGCTCCTGTGTAGAGAATAGACAGATGTAAAGAAAAATCAGATCTCTTAGGATGGGATTACTCATTCAAGGATCTTAAAACAATCAAAAGCATGAGCAGCGATGTCAGCCAGGCGGTAGTGCCTAAGCCATAGGTTTGAAAAATAGAGTAGTGCATCATTTCCCAGGTTGGTTGAATGTAAGGTGGCAAGAAAAAGGAGCTCAGAAAAGTCCCAGATTTCCAACTTGAGTGACTGGATATTCGGCAAGAGAGCAAGAGTAATGAGGCCTAAAGAAAGGACTGTGCACTGGACAAGTAGAGTGGGTAAGTCTATGGAATACTCTTGAGGATCCATGTGCACACAGTTGAATATTGGAGCCTGTCTTTTATGGAGAAATACAAGCAGACTTCTCTTATATTGTTGCTGTTTACATGAGATCAAGCATGTCATGGCAAGGCAGCATATATTAAGGAAAAATATTGTACACAATGGAGATGCTGTTCTTCATGAACAATGCTTTGAGGTTTTTTCTGTGTCATCTCATGGTTTCCAAAGGAGAGATAATTTTTCAGTCTCTCTCTAGATCATTTTAAGGAGATCTATTAAAATAATATTTTATTTACTTAGGTTTAAACCACAAATACATTGAAAGTAAAGAAAGACAGTGACTTAGAAGAAAAGAATCAAGCATACACATATAGATTGAATGAGACAGATTCTATCTGAGTTTGTCATTTCCAGACCCAAGTCAATAAAAATAACAGAGTGAATTCTTTGCTACTACTACATCTTTGAAAATGCTCTCTCACATTAACAGTTTTTCCTGATAATTGAAATCTTACATATGTTTGTAGCTGTGACACCAAGAGAGATCAGAATGATTTTACAAAATTCTTCCAATCTAGTGTCTAACTTTTAAAGTAAACATATAAAGTAATAGTGTTTATTGCACTTTAACCAAATCTATTGGCAACATTCAATGACAACATTCAATCATCCAACATATATTTAATAAACACTATTTTTCAGGCATTGTTTTACCTTCTTGATTTCAAAACAAACAAAACAAAATCTCTGTTGTGTTCCTTCATTCTCAGAGGAGACATGCTGTAAATATATGAATACTGTAATATGCCAGGTGGAAGTGAGAGCTCTGAAAAAATAAAACAGAAAAATAATACAAAAAGAATGAAGTTGGCAGTCACACTATTTTATAAAACATAGTCAAATGACCTAATATCTACAACTGACTTCAGAAAAAAGAATGTGTAGATTTGCATTCATGTAAAATTTGCCAAAATAGGAAAATTCCACCTTGCATTTTTAAACTTTATTTTCAGAAATATATTTAAAAGTCTTGCATTAATTATGTTAAATATATATCTTTAGGTCTTTAGATATAAAATATATACAAGAACACATGTATAATTACATATATAATATTCATATATGAAATACTCTATAAATTTTATTTATTTTTAAATTAAGTTGATTGGTACTTTTTAGATACACAGTACAGTTACATTCATCATTGGGATCTTGTACCTTTACATGACAGGTCTTGGTTCTCCTTTTTACCCATCCCCATCTGAGGATCAGGTTAAAGTCTGGCTGAGTTAGGAGTGCCGCACCCATCTCTAGTGAGAAAACTCCGAGGTCTTTTAGGGCTGGAATAATCCGTCTCCTCGGGTGTGTAGAGATCTGACTTTAGACAGATAAACTGTTCCTTTCAAAAACCTCTAAAGTCCTGGCTCCATTGCCTCAGCCCCTAAAGCATACAATCCAAAAACTAACATGTGGCCAATAAGGATGTGCCAAATATCCTGACTCCACCTTGGCTCCACCCCTGCCTTACCCTATCCAATAGCGATCCAATAGCACCACCCTGGCTCCACCCCCACCTTACCCTATATAAGCCTGTGCATTTGCTGACTAAAACGGAAGTGTTCCAGAAGCCTCTCTGGTGTCTGTGTGGTGCTTCCTCCACGTTGCCCTCCGAGTCCAGGCCCCCTGAACCCTGTTCCGCAAACGGGCTCATGGACGAAATAACAACTGGCACCGGAACAAGGGACTCGCGTATATTGGGTAAAGATTGAAGTTTTGGGTAAGGATCCTTATTATGGGTAATCTCATGATTTAAGAATGGCCGTTACAGGCCTCCTTAGTAAAGGGTTCTCATGCTGTAAAGGTATCCGAGGCATTTCCAGCCCAAACTCAGGCGAGTGTAGGGTTCGGAGTGCTCTAAAGGCACGGGCGGCTGTCTCTTCCCCAGCTGGTTGCTCACTTCCTGTCAAACCCCTCGTCACTGGAATAATGGTCCTCGGGAAGAGCCTACCTTTTCCCGTCCAAGATGGCTGCCTCCACCATGTGTGCCGCCATCTTACTTGTTTTATGAGGAGAAACGATCCTTTGATTGGGCCATAGCTTAGCTTCGGGGTCCTGGGCCTCCGGGTTGCCCAGCTTCCTCCTCCAAATCCCAGTCCGTGCAGCTGAGAGCTCCAGGAAAGTTTCAGAGCAAAAGATCTGCAGGGCGCCGGAGCCTGCTGAGCCGGGAGGGGAGCCTGGTCAGGAGCCGAGCCCGATAGCTGTGCGGTGGCCCAAGGTCCTTTTGTCTTCCCTGGCCTCTGCTGTCCCTGCCTCCCACCGTGGATCCTGCTCCCCGGGGTGCATTAGGGCCCAGTGTGGCCGAGAGGGCTGTGAGCGCGGAGGTCAAGGCTGACGAGATGGGGGCTGCACGGTCCCTGGCGTAGGGCCGCGGGGGCTGGCTGCTCCCCGGCCTGCTGGCGCTTAAGCAGTCCCAGGGGTGGGGGTGGGGCTGCATGCCCAGGAACAGCGTTCTTGTGGCAGAGCCTTAGATCTCTACTTCTTCCTGAACAAATGTTCAAGTACCTAATCCCCCTGTCTCTTGTTCTGCCTTCCCCTTTTATGTACGTTTTACCCTTTTTATTGATCCTTTGTTTAATCATTTAGAAACTTGGAGTTTATATTTTGCTAGAACACCCCCGGCCGTCTGGGTCCTCGTTGATCTACATATGGAATGACAAAATTCAGATCCTCTCTTTAGTCTTATGCTTCATCCCACAGTAAGAAAGATTTTGAAATTTCCACCCTTATTGCTGTCATTGTTTCCATGGTGGCAGCTATTTCTGCCACACCAAGGGCAACAGTCACCTCACAAAATCAAGTGGCAACAGCAGAGGTCAACCTGCTAACAACACCACCCAAGTCTTCAAAAAGACCACCCTTCTAGTTCAAGATGTCCGCACAGCCGTACTCAATTTACAAATCCAATTAAACTTGGTTTGGGAGGAATTAATACCCAGGTGTTAGATATTATAACTTTAAATAATGTGTGGGATACCATTTGGTCAAAAATTCAGGCTGGATGGAATAATTTGAGTAGTTGTATATGTGGACTGATACTGGGATCCCCATATATATTAACCTTGTTTGGCATATTGTTATTGTTATTTATTTTAAAGATCAGACGTGCCAGTAACAAAATCATAAAAATGTGGTCCTTTTTGGCTGAGGCTTTGGAGTCAAAGACAGAAGGGGCAATTGAGGATCAGGTTAAAGTCTGGCTGAGTCAGAAGCACCGCACCCATCTCTCCTGAGAAAACTCCGAGGCCTCTTAGGGCTGGAGTAATCCACCCGCTCGGGTGTGTAGAGATCTGGTCTTAGACAGATAAACTGTCCCTTTCAACAACCTCTAAAGTCGTGACTCCATTTGCCTCAGCCCCTAAAGCATACAATCCAAAAACTAGTATGTAGCCAATAACAATGTGCCAAATATCCTGACTCCCACCGTGGCTCTACCCCTGCCTTACCCTATCCAGTAGTAATCAAATAGTGCCACCCTGGCCCCATCCCTGCCTTACCCCTCATAAGCCTGTGCATTTGCTGAATAAAGTGAAAGTGTTCCACAAACTTCCCTGGAGTCTGCTTGGTGATTCCCCCGCCTTGCCCTCCCAGTACATTCCCCCCTGAACCCTGATCCACTCTCAGACGAAACAATACCCAGCCCTCCACCCTTCCTTGTTTATAAAGACATTGTTTCCATGTTTATCCTTTGCACATATTTTTATTTGCCTTCTTTCCTTTCCCCTACCCCTCCCACTTCCCCTACTCTTTTAGACATCTTCCTATTACACAGTATCAATTACACATTTTATCCTTATTTACATGTTTACATTTTCATAACAGAGAAACTGTTGGTATTTACACGTGTCTTACTAATTTCACTTAAGAGTATGTGCATCCACTTAGCTATAAATGTCTCTAGTTTCTCATTCTTTATGGCTGAGTAGTACTCTATTTTATTTTTAAAAATCACATCTTAAAAGCCAGCATGGTGGCGCATGCCTGTAATCCCAGCACTTGGGAGGCTGAGGCAGGAGGATTGCTGTGAGTTTGAGACCAGTCTGTACTACATAGTGAGTTCCAGGTCACTCTCCACTACATAGTGAGACCCTGTCTCAAAAAACCAAAAAAAAAAAATCACATCTTTATACAATTTCCAGTTGATAGGCAATTGGACTGTTTCCAAGTTTTAGCTATTACAAACTGTGCCCCTAAAAATGTGGGTGCATATATCACTGTGGTATGATGTTTTTAATTGGAATTATTTTGGAAAGATACCCAGCAGAGGGATGGCTGGGTCAAATGGGACCTCTAATCCTAGTTGTTCAAGGTATCTCCATATTGATTTCCACAGTGGTCACACCAGTCTGCACTTCCACCATTTTATATGTGTGTACAATATATGCATGTACATATATGTATGCATGTATCATTAAATGCATGTAACATGAAAACAATATTATATATCCATATATAAAATAATGTATAAATTGTTCCACATATTTAAAAAATGAATTGGTAGGTAAATCTCTAAGTGTACCAACCTTTGCTCATTAGTTTGAATAAACGCCTGTGATTGAGATTCACATTCTTTCAATTTTTCTGCATTTATTTTTAACAATAGATATATATTTTTGTTAAAATATTTTAACATTTAAATCTTACATGATAAATACTATGTCAAAATATATATATATATTCATAAGGAAAAGACCAAGAATAAAATTTTTTAAAAGTAAAATGCTTCCTCTACATGATGACTGGATAAACTAGGCTTAGTTCCAGCTCTTTGAGCTATTGTTAGAAACAAAACTGTTGAAACACTGATTTTGCATTCATTTTTTTGACTAACCATTATTGTTCTTCATACTGCTTGAATATTTCAACCACCCATATTTAATATCTGCATAGGAAATTTAAGGGAGTGATATGTAATCAAGATAATTGGGGGAGTGGCTTGTCCTAGAATAAGCTCAACATATTATTAGATGTTAATTGAAATTTTAATGTAGTTTTGTCAAAAGTAGAACTAACCTCTGATGGGTGTTATTTGCATTATTGTACAATATCCTAGATGCTCTTAAAAATGTATAGTTTGTGCTTAAGGGTAAATTACATAATATAAATGTTTAGGAATTTTGTAGTTCTCAATCCAGCTTGAGCTCATATACACAGAAATGCTGGCATTTTTTTTAATTGTTTAACATTTATAGAAGAACAGTTTTGATTTTGCGATGGTGGAATCTGGTTTGCAGAGGGTTTTGTCAATTTTCCAGTCATCCACTGAAGACTTAACCTCCGGTAATATGAGATGTGGTCCAATAAATAGCTTTCCTTCAAGTTAGTATTAATATCTTAGGAGTGTCTGAAAAAATAAGCTGTACTCATCCTTGCTGTCACATTTTTCCTTCACCCTGAAGTTAGGTGGAAAGGCATCGGTATTTGCATAAATCTCTATTCTGTACTGTGAATTGAATGCAGGTTTTTATTTAGGAGAAAATACAAGAGCGGTGATTTCTCTATCTGAGCTTCAGGAACATTTACTTCCTGAGAGAGAAATATTTTATGTCAATTAATATATACTGAAGGTGTATAAAATAATGATGTGTCTATTACTGAACTGTCACTGATCCGAACTTGATGGCAAATTACTTTCCAGAGGTCAGAATTGACTCCCTTCTGCTTTTTGTTTATTCACTTTTCAAAACAAAAAGGATTTTCTACCAACAGCTGGATTATAAATGCAACATAGCCTCTGAAAATTAGATTCCATTTTCTCTTTCCTTTATCTATCATGGATGATAAAGATATTGCCATTGGAATTCAGCTATGACTGCACAGATGATTAAGCTAAAGTCTAATTGGCTTTGCAGTATTAGCAGAAGCCAAAATGTAATGCTGGATCCCCCCACCACACCTGTATTAAAATAAACCTCTGTGATTCATTGTCTCCAAAGTCTGTTGATTAAGGAAGACTTTGTATATAGTAAAGACCTGATTATAGGAAAACTGGAAAATTTAAAGTTAAGTTTTTCATTCTGAACTTGTTGCTGTATAATGCAACAGTGTTCAATGTATCATTTAAAAGCATTCATATTTGAGATAGTTGGATAAATATTTTAAAGCTTGTGAAAGCCATTACTAAAATGAAAGGAAAGCGTGGATCTAAGGTAATGGAGGAAATAACTGCATTCCCAGCAGTACACTTTGTAGAATTAAGAGCAAAAGCTCAGAAGTTTAGGAGGTCCACTAGTGCCCAGGGCAGACTGGAGGTAGCAGTGAGAGCCCTGTACCTCCACTGCCACCATCCTAGAGAGTTGGCTGGTGGAATGCTCTACTTACCAGGCAAACCAAAGCGCTCTCTTTGGTGACTGAAGTAAACAAATACCAGAGAACCAGGACATGAAATGAGAAAATATTTCTCTGACAAGCCTTAAACTTGCTATTATTTTTCTTCAGTGTCTCCCTGTAGAGTTTTTTAGCCAGACCTCGCACACAACCTAGAGACTGTTATTTTTTTCCAGCCTTA
Source organism: Fukomys damarensis (assembly GCF_012274545.1). Lineage (NCBI taxonomy): Eukaryota > Metazoa > Chordata > Mammalia > Rodentia > Bathyergidae > Fukomys > Fukomys damarensis. The sequence continues at coordinate 91,104,979 of NW_022900928.1, read as the reverse complement.
AAATTCTAAAGTAATTAGAGCTGTGCAGTTTGACTAGGTTTTCTATGATTTAAAAATTAAAAGATGACAGAAATGGAATTCTGATGTTTTAATGATACATCTCTAATAATGGTCACTAAGCTTATTTTGCATAAATATTTGATCTGAATAATTATAAGTCCCCTGTGAACCATCCCATGAGTTGGGAATCTATGGGCCCACAGTGCATAATAAATATCATCATCTCATTTGTTATTTTTGTTGTGAATTTGGTGCAGCGATGAGATTAATCCACACATTTATCTATTTCTGAGAATGTTCACAAAATTGTCCATACTTCTAAAGAGTTTGTACGCTACCATTATTTTAATTTTATCTTCAAAATTCAAATTAGAACTGCTGGGTCATGATATGGCTATATAGTTTCTTCTAACTTAGTATGGGTAATGAGGAGCTGTGGTTCTTTGGAAATCAAAAACATTCTGCAGTCCACATACAAGGAGGTAATGAGGGATCTGAGACAGAGACGTTGCCTAAGAGCAAATATTACAGTACATCTCATTAGTTGCACATGTTGAATATTATAAAAAGTTACTAAAAATGTAGTGGTACATGAAGACCATTGGAAGAATGAGTATACCACCCAACACTCCATTCCAAGTCCATCCTTTTTTCAGTACTAGGAATTGAACCTAGGGCCCTCCTTTTAGCTATATCCCCAGTCCTTTATTTTTTTTATTTTGAGGAAGGGTCCTGAAAGTCACTTAAGTTGTGCAAACTGGCCTTGAACTTGCAATCATCCTTCCTCAGCCTTCCAGAATGCTGGAATTACAGGCATGGGCTACTACACTCATTTAAAAAAAAGGGAAAATTTTGAGTTTAAAATGTACATTTGTAAATCATGAAGCAATAGCTTACTTAGGAAAGAAATATCAAATCTTATAAAAAACAAGTTTACTTTTGTTTGGTCTGAATTTTAGATTCCCAAGTTAAAATTTGAAGTATGTTAACAGTAATATTATAGTGAAATGTTATGTTGAAAGAGGGCTTTATGAGCATTCATTACTAACAATCCCTATAAAGTCTACTTTAAGACACAGTCAACAAACAAAATAGCACAAGAATCCAGGAATTTAAGGTTTCTCAGGAAAAACATCATTAATTCTCACATATTCTGTGCATATATCCATTGGAGTGGGTGGGAATATATAATGACTAAATGGTGTTTATTTCTTCTGTTTTAGGGGCTGATGTTATCAACTTTGATGGCCATGTTGTGTTACCATATAGATTCAGAAACAAGAAGATGAAAACCCTGAAAGATGTCATTGCCCTGAAATTTAAAACATCGGAAAGTGAAGGGGTGATCCTCCATGGAGAGGGTCAGCAAGGGGATTACATCACGTTGGAACTGCAAAAAGCCAAGCTGGTCCTCAGTTTAAACCTAGGTTGGTTCTATCTCTCGGCATCATGCTTTCGAATTATTAGTATTCACACTAGAAAAACATTAAGTTACTTAGTCCTTCAGAATGTAAATGATAGGAGTCATCTTACACTGTCCATTCCTTCTTAGCCCTTGGAAGCTGTTATATACTCATACATAATTTTCTTCACAAATATTTGTTAAGCACTTGTCATATGCAACTATACAAGTCTGTAGCATGCATCACGGAACAGATAGGCAAGGTCCTTCAGCTCGTGAAACTTATAAACTAGTGCAGGAGTTAGATTATATATTAGATTTTATTAGAGTTTTGAAATTAATAATTTCAAATAATAACTGAGATGAAATCAGTTAAGTAGGTTAATAAGACTATGGACATAGTTTAACACACCCCTTTCCAAAGCAGTGTAGTAATGTGAAAAGTCTATGAAGAGAAAAAGCAGTGTTCAAGCTTAAAACTAAGTGAAGATCAATTAATCAATGAAAGCCTAAAATCATGAAGGGGAATAGGATTCCCCTGGAAGGCACCCATGCTTGCATGCTGAGGGACCAGAAAGAAGGCTGGGGTGGAGAGATGTGTAATTGGGATCAAAGATGCAATCAAAGTGGTGGAAATTGTTTAAATCCTGAGATACTGCAGGCTTGCTAAAGGGTTGACATCTCATTTTGAGAAGTGATGGTTCCAGGGGGGACTTAAACTATAAGGTGATCTTAATTTTAAAAGTGGACGAAGACTTCTTTAAGAAGAATTGCTTGTGTCCGCATGAGAACCAAAGCAAGACTCCTGTAGATCAGGAGACAGAAGTTCTCAGTGAGGTGGTTCTCAGTGAAGATGCAGAGAAATGTGTCTATTAGGGAGATCACTTTACTGGTAAATTCAGCATGACTTGTGGTGAATTGGAGATGACATGAAAAGAGTAGAAACAAAGAATGATTCCTAAAATTTGGGCTTGAGCACAAAATGGATGTTAGTGTCATTTGCAGAAATAGAAAAACTTTAGAAGGAACTTCGATCTGTTTGAACACAGAGCGTTTGACTTGCCTGTGGCATGTCTCAATAGGAGTTTCTTTTATAGAATTGTGTGTATGGGCTAAAAAGAGTACTTGCATAGGCACCAAGAAGAAATGGATAGTGAGAGTGAAGAAATAAAGACTGTGTAGAATCACAGAGACCAAGGAAAGTAAAGAAGTGACTGATGCTGTTCAATTCATCTAAGATGACATAGGAAGCGAAGATAGGAAGTGAATATGGGCTTTAGTGACATGGAGGGTAGTGTTGATTTACTCTTCATGGAATATTAGAAAAGCCTGTTTTATTGACTTCTTTCATGGGTAAAGAAAGGGAGAAAGATTGTGGAAATCAACATAGTCAAAATACAAATGAGAGAAGCAGTGAAGGGAAATACTGGCCAGAGAAAGAGGTGACTCAAAGGAGTTACTGTTTGGAGTTTTATGGCTTTTAAGTAGCCAGTGTGGATACATGTACGTATGTTAATAACGGAGCTAAGATTCACTTAAAGCTAATCAAAAGCTCTGCAGCATTGGTACTGGAATACAAAATTACAATTCATGCAAAGAAATGATCTCTCTTGGCTAACAAATTTAGGATCTGTATAAGGATTTTTTTCATGGTTGTATGTTCTCTAAATTTTTTTGTTGTAATGAAATAATTCAGCAAAAATTTTACACTTTGAAATATACACATATCTAAAATTCACATGTCTAAATTATCACAATAGAAAGCTACAAAACTGAAATATTAAAACATCAAAAGGGAGCCCTGCCTATTTGATTTCCTAATCAGTTACCAACTAGTGTGTCCAGACATGTCTGAATATGGCTTGGACCTGATATATTAACTTTTACTACTTTGAAATTTAGTATAACATCAAAAATGCAACTTTAGTTTTATGTAGGTAATGACTATTTTACACATAGATCCTGTACAAAGTAGAATTTATCAGGATATAAATCTGACACGATAGAAATACTAGCTTCTGTAAAAAAAAAAAATCACACAAAAACTCTGAATCACTTAATTACATTAAGCACTAAATGTTTTTCAATGAAATAACCAAAATTCATATGAAACTTAGGAAAATATAAATTTCAAATATGTAAAGTTAATGCCACTCATTATTAGGAGACTTTGATACTTCATAATAATAATAATAATACCAAGCATTAGGAGAAAATGTAGGTATTAGATGCAAAAGATAACTCATTTAAAAATACATAAACATTTGATAAGCACCAAATGATCATACTATCTAAAAAGCACAATAAAATAAAGATACTAATTTTTGTCTTAGAATGAAGATATCAGTGTTGTGTATATAACATAAAAGGCATTTTTTACTGCTCTGTAAATAAAATATTCTTAGGAAAATAATTTGACAGTATATCTTTAAACATTTAAAATAGTCTATATATTTAGTCCAGGAATCATAAGAAAAAAATTAGAACTGACCACTATCCAATGTCCAATATCAATTATAATGTCAAAAATTGGGGGCAAAAGTTAACTGTATAGAATATACATGAGTATTTAAAATGGATGTGCTAATTTTGTTTTATGGGAAGATACTATATAAAGTGAAAATTATGGAGTATGAACTACAGATAATATATCAATGACTTCATAGTAAATATATAAACATCTAGGCACATATAAAATATTTATGTTCAAATGCATAATTATCCAGTATTATCTCGGTTCACAAACTTAATTCTGGAAAGTAGCTCATGAACTGTATGTACCACTGTACATACATTTTAAATTTTCTATATAGAGATAATTTGAAATGTACACACATTTTAATTATATGTATTTATAATTTAAATATATGTAGAGAAACACCTGTAAGAAGATAGACCACAGTATTTGTAATGGTAGCAAAAGTTTTTATTTTATTTTACTTTTTGATTCTTTATAATGTTCTCTCCAGGTAATAATGAACCTGTATATGTTGTGCTGCCTGGGAAAAAATTTAAGCTATGTCCAGTAGAAGGAAAGAGGGAGGGATTAAAGAAAAGGAATTAGAATCAAAATATAAATATTTCGGTAAAACATATGCTTTCATGAGCACATGTGCGCGCGCACACAGCAGTTATAAAATATCTAAAGGTGCTTATTTTTTTCAGACTTATTTTCTTGCCAAATGAATCCCACAGGGTAACTTTTAAATAAAATGGTTTACTGTAGCTGTGTGACATTACCTTTCTGAAACAAGTACCTGGTACATGACCTTACAGAAAGGTTCCCCACCTTTTCACCAGAAAGCAGTATACTGCCGGAGTTTTACTGACTCGCAGGATTCATGACAGCCACAGGAACACAAACACCCGGGTATCTCCAGAGAGGAGCGCGGACTATGGAGCAGATTGTCTTCCAGCTGCGCAGTCTTCTCCCTCTAGCCTTGACTGCAATAAAACAAGTCCTGGCCTTGTGCATAGATTAGTCCGCCTTTCTTTGGCGGACTAATTAGTTCGCCTTTCATTCTCTCTGTCTTCACATGCTCCGAACCTCCACCGTGTATCAGCATTTTTTGGTTATTTTTGTTTTTTGTTTTTTTTCTCATTGAGTTTATTGGTACATTTTAGGTACACAGTACAGTTACATTCATCATTGGGATCTTGTACCTTTACATGACAGGTCTTGGTTCTCATTTTTTCCCCTTATCTCTGTCCTCCTCCCTTTACCCTCTCCTCCCTTCCCTATTTACAAATACTTTATTTCCATTTTTTCATTTTCTCATATTTTTTTCTTTTCTCTTACTCCTTGCAGGTCGGGGGGGGTGTCCCCCTCATCTCTCCCTGCCTACAGTTCTTTATCCCTACAACCCTCACCAGGTCCTCTAACTCCAAGGTCCATTTGACACTGATTTCCTAAAGAACCACCAAAATTTATCAAAATTGTGGCACAGAAAAAAAAACTAAGTTTTTGTAGTTACTTGTAAGACAGGAGATGTTTCATTTTCATCTTTACTTTTCTGCACTTTGAACATGAAAGTGTTTTAAGCTCAGGCACCTCCTAGTTCTCCCATCCTAACTCCAAGGGACAGAGCCAGGAGAACATCAGGTTCTCATGTGTCAACTGGGAGATCTGCAGCTCCCCAGAGTGGACTGGGTGGTCATTGTCTTGTTTCCTTCTATTTCCACGACTCAGGAAGCAACCAGCTTGGCCCCATCTATGGACACACGTCGGTGATGACCGGAAGTCTATTGGATGACCACCACTGGCACTCTGTGGTCATGGAGCGCCAGGGCCGCAGTATCAACCTCACTCTGGACAGGAGCCTGCAGCACTTCCGCACCAATGGAGAATTCGACTACCTGGACCTGGACTATGAGGTACAGTTACCCACAGCCCACACAAACAGCCACGTGTACAATGTGCTGTGCATCCAGAGCCAGCTTCACACGCTGACTGTATTGTGATGTCGCTGTTCATTGTATACTTACTGGTACCATTTTTTTCTTCTTCTCTCAAAGAAAAAGGAACTTACATCATGAAAACATAATTTATGAAAAAAAAATCACTATTCATCTCTAGATATTTTAATCATGAGCATTTGATATATGTTAAAAATCTAATCTCAATACTAAAATAATAATTTGAAGACAGAGACTGTGCTATAAGGACAGTGCTATTATGAGCTCAGAATAAATTGAAATTGAAATTGTTCTAGGTGCATCTTAGTCAAGTATGTATTACTACAGTGAAGTACCTGAGGCATCTAACATCATAAAAATAGTTATTTAGCTAACAGTACTGAGGTTCAAAATCCAAGATCAAGTGGCCCTGCTGGTTTGCCCGCTAGTAAAGGTCGCAGATGGTGGTACCTTGTCCCAGGAGAGTGTGTAGAGCCAATGGTCACACCTAAATTTGGGGCAGAGAGGAAGATTAGGATCCCATAACCCTCTCTAAGAGCACCTTCCAGGAAAGAGGCACCTCCCACTACACCTACCTCTCTATGATCCATAGCATCTTCCAATACAGTACTGCAACTCTGGGAAACAGCAGGTCACAGCATGCGGGAGTTCCCATTCCTTGTGTGTGCCATCCAAGGCTGGTTGCAGTTAAAGGGCAGGAGGGGTTCATTTGTTCCACTAGCTATCTTCAGCGACGTCAGTCTCTAACCTTCTTATTGCTGGAGGTTCCAGTTAGCTGCTGTAGAGTGCCACAGAGAAAACAAAACAAAGCAAACTGGTGGCCAGTGGCCTGTCGGGGAGGGAGTGGCTTCCTTATGACACGCCCCTGTGCATGTGTGACACTGAAATTTGTTGCCAGGCTGCAGTGTCTTCTGTTTGCATGAAGGCAGAAAAGGTCAGGGGCTTTATATTCCTTATGTATTCTGTGTGTTTTGAGTGTGTGGCACATTTGTTTTTTTTTTAATCTGTTTTTTTTTAATCTGTTTTTTTTTTTTTAACTCAGCCTTGTCAGCTGGATAATCGTTTTATAAAGTCCTGTGCTTGTGTTTTATTTAATCTACAAGTCTCTTATTTTAGATTGACTTTGGCATCAGGATGTATGTCTCTTTTTTTCTTCCAGTTACCTCTTTTTTAGTTGATTCTCTCCAAGTAGCTCCTCCCAGAATGTTTTGAAAGTTTTTATGTGAATTAAAAGGCACATTTTACATTTCAAAAACTAAAGATTTTGTTACAGAAGGAATCAGTAAGTGACACACAGAGAGACAGCAGAATGGAAGTAAAATAACAAATTTACTTATTGATAAGGGTTGATTGCACATAAGCTGTGCGTAGATCATCGATGCACTGGGTTACAACTCCTCCTTTTGTAGGGTTTTACAACTTTGACTTCATTTGGATGGTTGCATTTCATTCTCACAGTTCAAATCATGGTCACAGGAGAGTTAACTTTCAACCCAGACGTAACAGTTTTTTGCTTTTGGGGACTTTACTTTTAAGATTTGCCTAGTTATCTATCCTAGTCCGTAGGAAGGTGGATGTTCAGAATCAGGGGAGCAAACGTTAGCAATGGGTTCTTTATATCTTGACACTTTTACAATCAGGTGGCTTCAATCTCTCCAGAGCTCAAGACCTTGATGTGCCCTGTTATCTCAGTGTAAGACCAAATGCCTTATTCAGCAATTAGTGCCTTTGGTGCCTCTTAGTTCTGAGCTAAACAGACTACAGTTAGTGACAGCAGAAGCTATTCTATATTATGACACATCATAGGTTTTCATTATTTATAAAAGTGTCCGCTATCAATTTAAGAATAACTGATATCCGAGATTTCAGATACACACATGCTACATATATACATGTATTAGGATATACACACATATTCTCATAAATTCTAGTGGGCATATTAGATTTCTTAATAAATTATTTGGGAAAGAATTTAAATTGTCTATCAAAACTGTTAATCATATATAGGGGTTATAATTTTTATGGATTTGTGCATCATAATTTTGTTTATAATAGGAAAATAAGGGAAATGCTAAAGGTACGAAAGCAGTATATTTTTGTTTTGTTTTGTTTTTTCACATATACATGAAGATTTTATTGGTACTTTTTAGGTATACAGTACAGTTACATTCGTCATTGGGATCTTGTACCTTTACATGATAGGTTTTGGTTCTCATTTTTTCCCCATACCCTCCACCCTTCCCTATTTACAAAAACTGTTTCCATTTTATCTTTTCTCATATTTTTTCTTTTCTGTTATTTCCTTTCCCCTACCCTTCCCACTTCCCCTACACCTTTAGCCCTTTTCTTCCTATTTCACATTATCAGTTATACCATTTAGATTTTATCAAAAGCAGTGTATTAATACAATTTTTAAAAAAGAATATTATTCAGCCAGAGGTTTCCAAACTTTCAGAGTTTATGCAATCTTTAGAGTCTTAATAATTTTTCCATAGCATTTATAGGCTTAGGCCCAATAATTTAAAAATTATCATCAATAATCTGGTAGCCATTTGAAAAAAAAACTTTTTTTCATTAAAATTTTTTAAATAATAGTAATTACTTGATAATAGAATAAGCGTGCCTTTCCTGGACACTTCATATTTTAGAATCAAACTTGATACTTCCCTTCTTTACGTGTTCTAATGTTTTTGACCTTATATGATACTCTTTATGCCATTCACTTTTTACTAGAGGAATGACCTCAAACTCAGTTTCACAAAGACAGAAAATCATTAGAAGGAATGTAACATGATCAATGTTACAATAGCAACCCCCTCAAGCTTGTGTTTCTAACAATATGCAAAAAGATGCCCACTGCTACTGTGGCTCCTTTGAAAATGTGACTTATACTGTGACACCCTCCAGTGTTGTGTGCCTTGCTACCCAGGTCTGAGATTACAGATGTAGACATGTTCTTACCTCTAAAACAGTGAGAAATCAGAATTTTTAGCTTTTTTTCTGTTTTCTATTTATGTTTAAGTAATTTCTAAATTCTGTGTAACATAAAATATACATTCTTTTTTTTCTTTTTTCTTTTTCCTCTCATAGAGTTTATTGGTACATTTTAGGTATACAGTACAGTTGCATTCATCATTGGGATCTTGTACCTTTACATGACAGGTCTTCATTCTCATTTTTTCCCCCTTGTCCCTGCCATATTCCTAAATCAAAATTTGGAATGGAATATATTATGTAAACCCTGACAGAGATTTTAAATAATTGGACTCCAGCAAATATCTTCAAAGCAAGATGATTATCGGAAAAAATGTAAAAATCAAAAATCTGGGCTGGGGATTTAGCTTAATGTTTCTGCCACCTGCCTCGCAAGCACAAGGACCCAAGTTCGATCCCTGGTACCAAAAAATAAAATAAAATAAAAATAAAAAATCCTAGAGGTTTTTTGTCTTCTGTAAGTTAATATGTCCTAGCTCTTGTGACTGGACTCCCAATGAATGAGAGAATTTAAAGATGAACTATTCATCTCCCATTAATGAATCCTAGAAGAGATGAGAAATCTTGAAACATCAGCGTTGGGCAAACAAAGCTCTAATTTTCAAAAAAAATAGAATTAAAATCTTTGGGTCATAGACCCAATTGAGTTTGTTATGAAAGCTATGAATATTCATGGACACACAGAACTTTCTTCACGGAGTGTCCCTGGGAACCCCCCCATATGTAACATCACACCAGGAATCTCAGCTGTACACAGAATGCCGGGACATGTCTGTTAGAGATACTATGCAGAAATTCAAATTTGTGGGGAAACAGGATAAGCATACTTTTTTTTTTCTCTTTGCAAAGCTACTGCCTGATAACTAACTAGCCTCTAAAATGGTGCAGTTATTGGCATGAGGTGCACTGGAAATGGTTGAGCTTACCTTTTTATTCTTATGCATCCATCTTAAAGAAAAGAGGTTCCCTTTAGTTAACCTTTTTAAAGGAATCTGGGGACCATGTTAGAATAGTCTCTCTGTGTTGTCAAACTTGTCTCCTTGATGGGTGTGTGTAGCAACTAGGCTCGTACTTCAGAGGCTGCAAGAGAACTAGCTTCAGGCCTAAAATAGAACCAATTACATAACATCCACACTAAGTATTTGAAGTCTGCTGAGAGTATCAGAAACCTATTTTGTTGTTTTTGTTGTTGTGGTGGTGGTTGTTGTTGTTTTCATAAAACCAGAAGGTGTGGTGTCTGACTTCCCTGAGATTGCACTGTTCCATTTTATCCAGAAGTGATCTAAGACCAAGGTCACAGAGACAAGGGCATGGATGGGCTGGTAAATGCCTAAAAGAGGGTTGAAGGGGAGGAATGCCCTGATTTATAGCATGATTTGATTTTCATAGTATAAATATCCACCATAGTTGATTTCTTGCTAACACCTTCGGTACTGAGCACTGGGTTGGAAAGAAGTACCCATTAGCACATCATTGTATAATACTCATATCATGTAGACACAAAGTGCAAATAACCTCCACAGTATATAATATAGTAAATGTACATTCAAGTTCTGGATACTAATTTTCTGTTTAATGTATTTTCTTTATTTTAAATCTCACAATGACTCTGTTTAAAATCATTTATCATGAACCAGTATCAATAGGCTCCTGTACAACATTGCTAAAGGTAGATTACGAGGCCTGTCACCATTAGTAGAGATAGTTATCATAAAAGAAGCACCAAGTTTATCTTGGCCCCTTTGCTGTAATTTAACATGGAAAGTTTTAGTGGCCTAAGAGTTGATTTCATTCTCTCCCCTCTGTAGGGAATGAAATGATTCATTCACCATTTTCCATCAAGCTGCTGGCTCCATAGCTGCCTAGCATGAATATGGTGACATGAATACTTGCTTCATTTTCCTCCTCCAAGCCAATGAAACCAAAGGGCAGAACATAATTTGGTGTTTGGCTTGGGCTTTCTCTGGTCTTCAATTTCCAAGATACACCTCCTTTGCATATTACACCATTGTCTTTTGCAATAAATTCTGCTTACAGAGTCCCCCCCAACCCTGGCTCATAGCAGAACCATAAGGTGGATAGCCTTACAGAGAAAATCAGTCACATAAGACCAAACAGGACTTGAAGTCTGGATTTAAATTGCTTTTGGACCCTTACTGAGATAATTCATACTCTCCTAGTACAAAATGTAGATAATAGCCTATAATATAAATATAAATGTATATTTCATGTATGATTGCCGTGTGTGTATACACACACACACACACACACACACGCATACATACACAAGCATATATATGGCTTATAACAGATCATGTTTATCCTTTTTAATATCATAGGAATCTAGACTCCTTTTGCCAGTAACAGTTAAAATGGTAGCTCTGTGCCAGTCCCCTTTCAAGTTCCTGGTTCTCTGTCCGTGCCACAATTCAGAGAAAGCTGTCACATCAGTGTGCATTCCAGCTAGCAGAAAGGAAGAGCTCATGGAGGGGATTGCTTCCTTCCTCCTGAATGACAGTCTTTGGATACACACACAGACCTTCCATTTAAATATTAGCAAACAAAATCTAGTTTCAAAGAGGTTGATAAATGCTTTATGTTGAATTGGTAGCCATGTATGCAGCTGCAAGGCATTACTTTTTCCCTAAACAGGATGAGAGAAAGCACACTTAGAAATATCTGGTGATCTATGCTGTACTTTGTAAATACTTTCTGGCTAGTAAAATCGTTAATGCGGTAATATATTTAGAGACAAAGTTAGTGGATGAAAGTATCATTAAGAAGACTATCATAAGAGACACAAAAACATTATTGATCTGACAAACTCAACATCCTTTTACAATTACAATAATTACAATGTCCAAAAAATTTGTGTACCAACTACTAAATTTTCCCAGTGGGAATATGTAACTAGAAATAGTAGGCAACAATGTAATATCATATGACTATTTACATAAGGAACTGGGATCAGAAACCATTTAATTGCTAGAAATCTATTTACTTGAGCCTGTTATGCTTCAGCAGGGCCCCTTCCATGCAGTAGGCCCTGTGTCTAGAGTTGTCAAAAGCAGGAAAAAGACACGATATTTGAATAATCATCCGAAAGAAAAATGAAGCTCCAAATTAAGAAATTATGTACACAGAGAAATAACTTAAAATTACTATTTAGTGATATTACTCAAAATGTGATGCATGTGATCAAACACATTTAATTAATATCAAGTCTGGAAGAAATTGATAAAACAAATTGAAACCAGGAAGTATAGCACTCCGCTTAATATCAATGACTATTATCATTGGTATCGGGGTCAATTATGAATACCTGATAAGATCAGTTAAGGGAACTTGAAAACATTTTTCTGGAATTTCTGCCATCTTAGATTACATTCTGTTTGTGCTTCTGCAGTTTCCTAATCTTTTTATATTTTTTTTTCAATTTTCTCATTCTTTCCTTACCTCAGAACTCTGTGTCAAATATCATATACATGATTAATATTGTCTAATTTGTTTGACTTTTATTATTATTTTATAAACAATAATTATGTTTTTCCCTAGAACTAATTGAGCATTTTAAATGCCATAAGACTAGGTAATAGAATATGACCCTCCTATACATAAAGATACTTTATGTTTCAAATATGAAATTGTGAGTTTTTAAAATGCTTTTTCTATTGCTTTGACTTTCAAAAATATAAGAATAATTGATGATGAGAACATTGGGAAAAATGTACAGAACTAAAATCTGGTTTTTGTATCTTGATATTATAATTATGATTAATAGTTACATTTATTTTCTAAACAGTAATAGTAGGAAATGTCATTTCTGGGAATCCAGACTTTAATTATAATATTGTATTATGTGTATTTGATGTTAAAACACTGTAAATTAACCAAAGATACACAGTAAACTAGCTCCTTCTATAAACAATAGTATCTAAAGGAACACACTAAGTAGTATTTGGGTTAGGGTAGCATTTGAAAGACCTATAATGTTTTTAAGAATATACCACTCAACTCATAGCCCCCAAGTGCTAAGAAGTCCCTAATCAAAATACTAATGACGTTTTTGGCTACTTTCTATATTGAAATCTAATGAGCTTTATGACTCTCCTAGTCATTGGACCATAATAAGTGTGCAGAGCAAAAATATATTATTCTTTGCTTTGGTCTACATTTCTCTCAAGTACTTATTATATTAGTACTTGTTATCTAGAAGATTGCTAGAGGCATTTATTGATAATATGCCTTTGAATGATAAACATGAAAATATACTTTTAATACTACTTGATAAAAAAATTTACCGGATAAAATATTTTAAAACGTTCTCAAGAAAATTCACAAAATGCCTTTGGGTAGCAAAAAACATGCAAGGGATTGTTGCTATTACATTGCTCAAGTTATAATTCTCAGAATTATTGATTCTATTTTGCACTTCAGTAACAATATAATGAGTAGATTTAGCAGATAAAATATCATAATGTTTGCATATTTTGATTGAGATAAAGATACTAGTGAGATAAAGATACTTAGCATTGCCTGTATTCATAATATTTTTTCATTTATATAAGACATTTACATTTAATTTTTTTTCTCCAAGATAACTTTTGGAGGCATACCTTTCTCTGGAAAGCCAAGCTCCAGTAGTAGAAAGAATTTTAAAGGCTGCATGGAGAGCATTAATTACAATGCGATCAACATTACAGATCTTGCCAGGAGGAAGAAGTTAGAACCATCCAATGTGGTAAGAGACGGCAAGCCAAAATTTTGGTTCATTAAAATTATCAAAGAGCTGTTTCTTTTGTATGGAGTGTTGAATGGCCACTGCCCATTCATAAAATATTTCATCCTGGATGTGCTGGGTTCAACAGTGTAAAATAATGATGAATTAACATTAATTAAAAATTCAACTTTGAGAAAAATTTTCTCATAAGGTTTGTTGAAAAGAGAAAGATAGTAATAGTTTCTATAGGACCATGGATTAGGCATGTTATACATACTTATGATAACCTCAGAACATTTTTATAAGAATAATATAAGGATTTTTAGATGAGAACAGTAAGATTTCACCCAGAATAATAATTTTGAAGGTGACTTCGTGTCATAGATATAGATTGAGGAGTCACAATATGTGACTTCTAAGGTTATGGTCTTCTTCTATAATACGTTATTTTTACCTAGAGAATTCTTATATTTAGCACACATTATATGTACACATACATAGTATTTTAAGCTTTGCATGATATGGCACCAGAATCCTTCTGATTATTTTTTCTTCAGAAAATGTTGCTGAAGGAAGAAAGGCACAGACTCTCAATTGTCATAATCCTGTTTCCTGCACCTTTAAGCAGAGATAAAATGATATTTTTGCTCAGACCTCAGCTTTGGTCCTGAAATGTATCTGTTCAGTACTCAAACTACAGAGAATTGTGCTATGGAGACTCATTCTAAAATCAACCATAACTGCAAAATGTACTCTGGTTGTAAATGCAGTTTCAAATGTAAATAAATAGCAGAAACATTCCATAAAATACAGATGCTCTATAAATGTATTCTATTTTAACAAGTAATTGTACAAGTAGATATGGAATAAACTTTTGAATAAAAGTATACATGTATTCTGAAAATTTTAGACATGATAGAAACAAGTAGAGCATTTTCTAAGCAGTCCCACCAAGGAAAATATATAGAAAATTTTCTTTCAAAGACGCTAGTTCCTGATATTTAAGTGAATTCACTCAGTGTTTGTTCTCCCCCTCTGCACACATGCACATTTCCCCATTGTGCCCCAACTCCAGAGTCAGAAACAGTCTTCAATTTCTCTCAGTGACAATCCTCATAACACAAATATATGGTCAATGACCACATTTCAGCTATTGTACCTAGGTAGTTCTTTCCATTGGTAAAGCAAGCTTTTAAAAATAACTTTCTGTGAAGCTACAGAGCAAATTTAATTTAAATATTATCTCAGAGAGACATCGTGCCTTTGACTTAGTGGTTAATATGCTAAAATGGAATAGCTGAGCACCTGTGAAATATATGTAGTGTTGTAATATACATGTGTGCATATATGTATGTATTGATGTGTGTATACCTATACAGAAGTATGAGAGAGAATCAATGAAAATGTCATTAAATTATGCTCCTTTAAATATTAAAGTTGGATAAAAGAAGTTAGAAGCAAGTGTAAATTGTCAGATCTTTAAAGGAAAAGTACTCAGGCACTAGAATATGTAATTCACTGTGTATAATTCAGTGTGAATATTCATTCAGTATGAATGTTTATGCCAAAAACACATAAATATTGATAGTTCAGTTACCATTAATGCATTGTGATATAAACACATTTCATAAAAATTTAAATGAATTTTGAATTCATAAAAAAATAATCAGTTATACAGAAATTATATAGTTAATATAAACCCGTAGATAGTAGCTATATAGATAAACCCAAAGGTATTTGTATTTGTTGCAAAATGTCAGGCCAATACATAGTTACCAAATAAGCCTAATAGGGCCGGGGATTTAGCTCAATGGTTTGGTGGCCTGCCTTGCAAGCGCAAGGACTGGAGTTTAATCCCCAGAAAAAATAAAAAATAAAAAATAAGCCTACTCTGGATCCCACTGAGACCAAAGGCATCATGTACTGGTGGACACTGGCACTGCCACACTGAAGAGGGCAGGGGCTGGCTCTCCTCAGGCTGGGTTCTGCCAGCACCTGTGCTGTGTCACTGTCTGGAAAAGGTCCAGTGGTCCACACTGAAACCCAAGAAGCACAGGCACTCAGTGCTTGCTATGGTCAGCCCATCAAATTGTGGAACAGTTATCCATCTCCAGAAGTGTGATGCTTTAACATCCTTGCCCAGGGGGCCAGCTGCTGAACAATATTGGGTCTCACACTCCTGGAGGTTCCTAATGATGAGTGTGCTCAATGGACCCAGGGCTATGTGTTCTGTGTGGCAGAGGCTCAGACACAGCTTTAAGACTTGTAGATCACTCTTTCTATAGTCCTACATGGCTGCTCATTTTGTTCCACATTTGCCTGAAAGCCCATCTCTTTCTGTTTTGTAGGGAAACTTGAGTTTTTCTTGTGTGGAGCCCTACACGGTGCCCGTCTTTTTCAATGCAACCAGTTACCTGGAGGTGCCTGGGCGGCCTGAACAGGACCTGTTTTCAGTCAGTTTCCAGTTTAGGACTTGGAACCCCAATGGTGTCCTGCTATTCAGTCACTTTGGGGATAACCTGGGCAACGTGGAGATTGACCTCATGGAGAGCAAAGTTGGCGTTCGCATCAATGTCACTCAGACCAAGATGAGCCAAATTGACATTTCCTCAGGTCAGTGAAGTCTCTTTGACATTTTCCCTTAAACTACTATTGTTTTCCAAAGCTCATAGTGTGTTTTGTTTTGTTTAGTGGGTGTTATATGCTCCTGATTATGCTTTAATTCAGATGTTTGAGATAACTTCTTATTTATATTGTGTGATGATTGGATAATGAAAACTCAGAAAATTACTATAAGGGTGAAGTTTGGGCAGGAAATAAAATCCAGATTGTTTTAGAGCATCCAAATCTTCCAATCCTGACAAATGCTGATTTATATTTAACAGATAAATTGCTGTTCTTCTCGGTTAATATTTTATTTTTAAAACCAAAAGATGTTTTAATACCATAGAAGTATCTGCTATCTTTTGACTTTATGCATTCAAATAACTTTTACTATGAGTAACAAGACCTACTAAATTGTAAATTTAAAGGAATATTCAGCTGCCTAAAGCAAAACTCCATAGTGATCCCTGCTAAAACCATACAAATCATCAATAATAAGTATGAAGAGAATACAAGTGGAACAACAAAAACTGTATAACAACTCAATGGAGACTGGCTAAACTAAACAGGGTCATTTCTAAACTTGGTATTATAATTAAATGATAAGCTGAGGCTTAGCTATTATTAACTGAGACTTAGTGACCTTTAGGATAGTCTCTGATTAATTTGGTACAGAGTAAGCTGTTATTTCTAAGTAAGGTATTATAAACCAAGGAAAATTAAACGCAATGTAGGAACAATAAATAGTAAGTTGTTTTATCAAAATTTATCTTGATATTTCTTGTGGTAGTCCTACATTGTTGTGAAGGACAACTTAGAAATAAGAAACAGAAGAAATAATATTTGCTGAGGTAGTAGAAAGCTACCCATCACTAAGAAAAGTCAGGACAGATAGTTCAAGTGTATGACTGTGGGTTCTGATTTCTAAATAAGCATGTTATTTCATGATGCACTGTGTACACACACCCAACATGGTTTCCAACTCATAATACCATGTCCACAATGTTTTCCCTGAGCTATAAACTCCTTGAGGGTAGAGGCCACAGACTTTTCTTCTGTCTCTAGCTTGTACAAGAGCAACTAGAAAAAGAGCTCAAAGCATGCTCAAGTTCAGTGCTCTGTCATTGTATATCTCCTCCTGAAGGTCTTATTTTATTGTAAAATAAGCTTTGTGCTTCCATATGACTGTAACTAAAAAGGATTCAAGGAAGTCAGGGGAAGTGTTCAGTTGCAATTGTATCTGAGTTATTGAGATCTAGGGATGTTGCGCAACACCTTGGTATTCACTTTCTCTTTTTGCTGTGTGTTTTGCTTGTTCTCTGACTGTTCAATTAAACTATCAATCATATTTCATTATTTCTTCCCTGTATAAGCTCACCTGGGGAGATTCAGAGCAAATAGAAAATATCTGGAGAGACCAAAATAAGATAAAATAAATATACATAAAACATTAACCACAGCTGAAAAGCTTCCCACAGTTAAGATAAAAGATTCTTTGCTAATAACTCCATGCATACAAGTGTTAGTATGAGCCCTCCCTCCTGACATTCTCTAAACAAACCCAACTCATGGGTGGGTTTCCAGGTAGCAGAAACTATTCTATTTAAAATAATTAAGTCTAAACGTAGTGACTGATAAACACTTATTAGTTTGATTAGGTCTAATTTAGGACTCCATTCTGTTTTTATTTAATTTAGTATGTGTTTAAAAAAAGAGAAACAGTTAATAAAGGAATTGTATTTGTGACACTTCTTTTTCAAAAACCATTGGAAATGAATTTAAGGCCCTCCCAAAGCACTAAATTCAAAGACTTCTTTATGTTTCTATTTTGAGATTGGGTCTGGCTGTGAAACTAATGTGCCCAAGCTGAACTCAAACTTGTAATCCTCCTGCTTCAGCCTCCAGAGTGCTGTTTACAAAAGTGTGTCACCATGCCCAGTTACCAGATAGTAATTCTTAATTAGCTCCTAAATAATGTGAATTTTCTTCTTTTCACTGTGTATTCTTATACTGAACAAAATATTCTTGCCTTTGTATAATCCCAGCACTAGGATGTTGAGATGGGAATGCAGGTTCAAGCCTGGCCTATGCAACAGGTGATGTAGAGAGATCCTGTGTTGAAATAAAAAACTTAAAAAGAGCTACAGATGCAGCTCAGTGCAAAGGCCCTGGATTCAATTTCCAGTACTATAAAAAAGGCACCTTAGAAGATTTGCAAATTTAGTTAATAGTTAAGAATCTTTTTAAAGGAAACTAATAGAAAATGCAACTATTTCTTACTCTTTGATAAGCCAGTGAAAATATCTAAGTTTCAAATGCAGTATTTATTTTTCTTTTCTTTTTTATTTATTTTTTTCTATACACATACTTTCCAAAAATGTAAGAAATTAAAGTCTCATTAGTTCACTCTTCACATTTGAGAAACCAGTAGGGCAATTAAAAACACCTTCGCTCAAAGAAAAGTTGTGTTTTATACCTATTCATTCCAAGACTAAATAATTTCATAAGATAAAATAATTTCATCTGTACTTTAACAACCTCAGTTAAATACAAGATAACTTAGTGAGAGTAGCAGCACTGAGAAAATATGTCACCCAAGACTGGCATTAATGTTTCCTTTAATGAAGGGAATGAACATGTACTATATCTACCTCTTCTCTTACCAACATGAACATTAAAAAATGTCAGTCTATTTTGCTTCCTTTTGGAAATGGCTGCAAAAACTTTGAAATTCTATCAGAGAAAAATACCTCCTAATAATATTTTGCTGTCCACACATAAAGCAGGACATTGGAAGGTCAATGTATGGACTCAGATTATGTTAGATGTATTTGTGACTCGTTTGGATTTTAGTTCTGTGTTCCAGGATGAAAGTAACTCAGTTGATTCAGAAACCTTTTTTTTGTCGTTGTTGTTCTTTCTTAGACAACACAGTTCCTGAATGATTTAAAATAAATCCTAAAATAAGAGAATATGCAATATATTCCACCTGTTCCTCTTGCCCATTTACCTCCAAGTTAGTATTACTTTCTAAGAGTCTCTCTAGGCATTGATGGTTGACGCAGTTATAAAATTTAGCAGAATCCCGAGTAGGCTCATGATTGCAGAATTATTTTTCCATTATGTCAACATCTTTCAATTTGTTACATAAAATTTAAGAAACATTCATATAAATACAGACATAGGTGGATTTACTGACATTTGAAAGCACTTACTTTCAGGAATAAGTGGTAAAAGAAAAACAGTGTATAAAAGTATCTGAGGGGCAAATATTTCGTCCTTCTGGGTGGTATTTTTTATTTTATCTTTCAAATTCAGAATCCTGGGGAGGAAGGATTGAGACCTATACTTTCAAAGGATTTTGATCAAAACATAGTAGAAGATATTTTATGTCTCACTCAATATCCACTGATAAAATTTGTTTTGCTATTTAAAGTGCACTCTGATAATTTTTTTTTTCCATTCACTTTTTTACTGAAAAACTTTAAGGTGATCCATTATGATAATCTCATGCTCCAAAAAGTTTGGCAAACACTACTACAGATTTGTCTCCTCATTTGAAGTGTTGG
The DNA here is from genome assembly GCF_012274545.1 of Fukomys damarensis. Taxonomy (NCBI): domain Eukaryota; kingdom Metazoa; phylum Chordata; class Mammalia; order Rodentia; family Bathyergidae; genus Fukomys; species Fukomys damarensis. The sequence continues at coordinate 91,085,274 of NW_022900928.1, read as the reverse complement.
AATTTTTAAACTTTCTAGATACTTGAGGTTGTTTATTCCATCATTCCATTTGGAGAACTTAATATGTCTTATAGGAAGACTATTGTAATATTATAAGATTAGTTAGAAATTACTAAAAGACATTACTATCTGATTTAGTTCCAAAATCAAAATTAAAAAAACTATCTAACATTTGAAATGAGGTTTTTGTGGCAAAATATGTCAATTTTATTTTATCAAATGCAAATAAATATTCAGAGCAATAGTAAGTTGTGCTGTGTTCATATTAGTGTGGTCATACAATGGGATTCATCAAGTGTATAATGGAAAGTCAGTGATTTCCAAGTATGAAATCTCTCACATACTGGGAAAAAAAATATCAATCTCCACGTATAAACAGAGCCTTTCAGAAAAGTCATTTTGAATTTTTCCAGCTCCTAGATCAACTGTTAGGCTAAGCTCAAGCATTTGAACCTCCTTGGTTTGTTTATGTAAAAACTACTTGAATTTAGAATGATGTTCAGCATCTACAATGCTGTTTGACCTAAAATATTCTTTGTTTATATTTCTATCTCCAAAGTAAATCTTTTGCAACCTCATTTTATTGGCTTTTGTTTCTTAGTAAAATTTCCTTAGCAGACCTTTGAGTTCCACTTGAGTGTGCTGGGGAAGGACAAGATGTTTTCTTGCACTTGTTTATGGCTGGGAGCATGCTGGGAATACTGACACACAGCTCAGTTCAACCTGGGCACAGGAATGTGTTGGGTGTTTACTGCTATGCTAAGCAATAAGATGCCCTCTTGATTGTGAACATTTTAAAAAATAGCCAGTACTTTATTATTTCTTTAAAAGAATGAAGTCATACCAATTTCCAGTATCCAATGATAAATTGTATTGTGAAGTATATTTTCATTGTATCAGAAAAAAAATCTCCTTTATAATAGAATTTTTATCTTTTGATCACTGGGAAATTATTTCCAAATTTATGATTTCTAATTATTTTAAGATTCCTTAAATAATTTTTATAACTCAAAAATAAGATAATGTATATTATTCTTTACTTCACACACTTCAAGTGATTTATATTCAAATGCTTTATAGCAAAATGATTGAAGAATCATTTAGTAAAGCATATATGTTCCCGATTTTAAGTTTAAGCCATAATTATTAGAACACTTAAATATTACTTCGTTTTTATTCATTAAAGTAGTTTTGATTCTTGAAAATGAAGCACAGAGATATTTATCCAAGGATATATATAATAATAAAACTAATTGAAAAAGGGCAAGTATATTGAAGAATGTATTCTGATGTGAAATATTATGTTTTATGTATATACAGTGTTTCTCAAATGAAATTTAATGGCTTGGGAAATACAATATTGTGCATAAAATGTTTACAAATATATGTAAGAAGAATATAATCCCAATATTGTTTTTATAAATATTGTATATGAGTATCTAGAAGAGCAGAACAAAATTTAATCTGAATATTAAGGTAATTATGTATAATAGGAGGTAAACAGCCCATTTACTAACTTTAATACATTTTCCTAACACCTATACTTTTACAGAAATTATCAATTACAGTATTGTTAAAAAAGATACTATGAAATAATTGTGAACAAAATTATGTCTCTGAAAATTATAACATAATGATACTATGAAAGGAAGTTACAGTTATGTCAATTTAAAAATTGTAACTTTCCTACTTAATTAGCAGTCAATTTTTAAGAGTTTTTTTCTTAAATGTAGAGATCCAACTTAACTCCTTAATGGAATTTACATAACAGAGCCTTTTACATGAATGCAAAAATGTAAGTATTGGATCTGTGTCTTAGTCACATTTTTTGATGCTGACTCAAAATACTCAAAGTTGAAGGAGGAAAGGTTTATTTAGCTCACAGTTTTTAGAGATTTTAGTTCATAGTTGGCTGGCTGCAAGGCAGGGTGGCATAGCAGAGGGGAATTGCACAAGAGAAATAGTTCATGGCAAAGCAAGGCAGGCAGCAAGTGACAAGCAAGAAGCAACACTCCTTTTGTTCTTTATATTCTAGCATCACACAATGGATCAATCCCAGCATCTCATATCTGAGCTCAGCATCACACACCCTAGATCCAGCCACCTCCATAAAGCCCCAATCTATGACTTCATGAGGCTTTGGAGGCATCTAAATACAAGCCGTAACAATCTATAACTTCTTATTTAATAATATAGATAACTAATTTGAATGACATTTGTGTAATTTTAAATTATTTTTCAGCATAGATACATGGATAGATAGTTATGCAGATAGACCAGTACATATATGAAAACATTTTCCTGGAAACCCAGGATAGTTAACAGGGAACAACATATTTAATTTTCTTAATGGTGAATCATTGTGTCAAATCTCTTTATTTCCAAAATAATCTACAAAATATATTTCTACACAATAGTGTTTAAAACTAACATTTAGATTTTCTTCTATTTTGATGAGCTTTGTGATGACTAAGAAGTTGCAGCAAAACTCAAATTCATTATTTTAGGATGCTAAGGACAAAATATGAGTCTCGAATCTCAGGGAGAAAATAGAACCTGGGAAAGGTGAATTCATAGACCCTTGTGCTACTTTAATTTAGAGCTTTGGTTATTTACTTGAATTTGAACATACGAATACAAAATTTCCAACATATTCACAAACATTTGATTATTTTATTCCCCCAAATTCACAAACTGAGAGAGCCATGTGGAACCAGGTAGAAAGCATTTGAGTGAATGCTCTTTGCTCCTGGGTAGCTTCACCCAACCAACTATGCATTGTACTCGGACTCCCACTGTGGCTGTACTATCTATCACCATGCAAGCTGAAAGGAAACCTACTTTTAATTATACTTCTGGGCAAATGGTGCCTTTTCCACAATAGAGGCATTGTATTCTAAGATGAAAGAACGAAGAGGCCAAGGGGTAGTTTTCTGATATTAGATATTGACTTATTCTTTAGAAACCAAAGAGGTCAGTTTAATTTATAATCACACTCCAGGATACCATATCCATTTTAGTTTCTACAACCCTACCGGGCCTTTGAAAATACTCTTTGCCTTTTTCTGGGAAGATAAATAAAACATGGTCATGTGTATAATTTTAGCAAAACTTGATGACTGAAATTGAAGTAAAAACTGCCAGTAGTGACTAGGCTGTGTTTAAAAGCTACATTTTATTGTATATGTAACTAATCAAAGAGAAAAAAATCAAACATCATAAGTAAAAACTAAAAGAATAAAAATTAATGATGAAAGATGACGTAGCCCAGAAATCCACAGTTAGTATATATTCCCGTGTAGCTGAAGATGCTTCCAAAGTAAGAACACAGAAGGTCACAGAAGCAAATTAGCTTTACAAACAAGACTCTTTGGTCTTTGCTCCATTAAAGTGTAACAGCTGAAATTACTCCAACTGAACTATGAGTAACTGACAAATTTAAGCAATATGGATTTATGTAATAGAAAGCTGTGTAAGTTGAGTTTGAATGTTTTTGCCATTGAGTATGTAATTTGATGTAATGAAATATATAGCATGGATATGAAGTAATCAGATGTTATTGACCTTCAGAATCAGGAAGAAAACAAAGCAAAGTCTTTGGATTGGAATCTCCTCCTTCCATCTTCCATTTGCTTCATTAACCCCCTGATGAAATCTGCCGTAGGGTGACTGACTGGACCAAGATTTTCAGTCGGTGACATGGTAGCATCTGTGCTTCTCTGCCTTTGTTTTCATTACTTTTAAACAATTTTTTAAAAGGATGAATGGCTTATCTGTTGCTGAATTAGAGTTACTTGTGGAAATGGGCCTCACTTTGGGGGAATCATACAGATTAGTGAAACTATGGGCTGACTTCTGAAAGTGACAGGATGGGCTGAAAGAATGATTTGTTGGGATGCCCAACATGATGTTTAGTCACATATATTTCTTAGTCACTTTTCTTTGTTTATAAAAGTCTTTGCAAGAATTTTAAAGAGGAGCCACACAATGCTGCTAAGAAAGTAAATACCTTTAAAAATATTGCATCAGGAGATAATTATGTGTCTGGTCCCATTTTTAACCGCGACTCAAATTCATGATTTATTTTATTTTGATACATTTCCCTTGGGACTTTTTTTTTCCTCTTGACAGTCTTTTAACTTGAATTTTTGACTCTGAGTCCTCTGTTTTTTCTTGAACTATTTTTTTTCTCTCATGTCCCATGATCCAATTTTTTAATTAAAATTCTGTTCAGACTTTGCTATAGCATCGGGTTTTTTTCCTGAAAGATACTAGAAACCACCTTCTATGTTTCTTTTTTCTAGGGACTCTTTCAGTTTTCTAGCACCATTTGCCTTTCTTGTGTCCTTTAAAGATTGATCCCTGTAGGGGGACCTCTGTGCAGATGGCAGGCTCTCCCTATCTCTGGACATACTGCTCTCCTCTTGTTCCCTACCTGACATTGGAGAACTGCTCATCTCCCAAATAACTATATCCTTCCTCTCCTTCATTCCCATTCCCTGTCCTTTTATTTTGAACTCTCACTTTGTTTATTTAATTCTAGACTGTACCTCTGTGGACTATGAATATTGCCTACTTCTCTGGACATGAATTACAATCATCTCCCAACCTGAAATGCAATGTCTCTGTCAATTTCTATGCAGATCCAGGTCAGATCTCTCCTTCTTCCTATCCTCTCTGTCACCAAGCCCCCCACTTGTCTCTGAGCCAGCTCTCTGCATGATAGAGGAAGTAAAACTTGAGGGTCTTTCAGCTCTGCCTGTCACCCTGAGATAATGATGATACGTTTGATAATGGATAATCCATGTGTAAGGTTATACTTGGTGCCCATCACTGTGCTAAATCTTTTACATTAATTATCTTGCTTAGGGCTCTAATACCTTCTAAGTTAGGTGGTGATTAGAAAACTTCTCTGTAACTCCTTGATATCAGTGGTAAAATCATTGTTTCAATGACCCAAGTTAAAAAACTTGAGAAAAATCTGATTTTGTCCTCTATCTTTACCTGGCTCGTGTAATGATTTAACAGTTACCACTAGTGTTTTTTTAATTACTTACTTCATTCATCCATTATGTCCTTACCTTAGTCTAAAACTGCATAACTTGCAAAGAGAATAAGACCATTGTGTGTGTGTGTGTGTGTGTGTTTGTGTGTGTGTTTGTGTGTGTGTGTGTTTTACTGGGAGATTGAACCAGGACCTCTCAGTGAAGTACATCCTGAGTGCTTTTTATATTTTATGTTGAGACAGCGTCTTGATAAGTCACTAAATTGCCCAAGCTGAATTCATGATCACCCTGCTTCAGTTTCCCAGTGTTGAGACTATACGTGTGTACCACTGCACCCAGTTTGAGAAGATAATTATGACCACCATTGTTTTTATAAAAAATATTTATTTTCAATTACAGAACTATTTATTTTGGCATAGTAGTGATTGATGAGCATGGGCTCTGGCACCAGACTGCTCAGTGGCTACTACTCAATGAAAAGTTCTCCCTCTGTTGTAATCACTGTTTAAACAAAGGCACTGTGCTCAAGTAGTTCTCTAAGCAAGTCTACAAAAGAAACCCTGGTCTGGTTTGCATATTCTAGATAAGAAATGGAGGCATAGAGTGAGCATTTCCTTGGCTTTTCCAGTTAGCAAATTGTAGAACTTGAGAAAGACACCAGAAAATTTGTTCTAAAGTCAGCACTGATAGTTGCTGTCTGGTACTGCTTCTCTCAATCACTCAACAGTTTGCTTTGCATTTACACAAGATCACACATCATTGTGTAGACAATCTCTTCAATTCATCACCTAACAGTAGTGATGCCTTTATTATTTTACACTGGGATTCTCAGAGGAGCCTTTAAATCTATTTCTCATGTTGTTTCTCATTTTTTCCCACATACAAGTTTGTGTTTCTAAAATGCAAGAAAAATATTTTAGTTCTTTTCCATTAATGAAAAGATAAGCACCACTTTCTTAGGATGCCATACAAAGTGTGTGGACAAAGTGAGCCCATCTGAAATGCTGATCCCTTTTCTTTCTGCTTTCAGGTGAGTATCTGACCACTTTCCACTCTCTTCCAGGAATTCATTCCTGTGTACAACACTTTGAAAAACTCCTGCACATCTTTCAAGATCCATTTTAGAATCATTTCCATCTCTAAACCCCAGGGGCACAATCTGACTGATGTCTTCCAGGGTATCACTTCTTATCACAAATAATAATGATTTCTCCTCACTCCCACCTAAATTGCAAACTCCTTCACTACCATGCCTCACTCATAGCCATACTCTAATGCTTGCTACAACTCTTGTCAGAAAATATGTGATCATTACTTTCCTTTTTACTTTGGGGTAGGGGCTGGCTTTATTTACCATTGGACTATGCAGACTTCTATTGCTGTTCTCTTTTCTGCCTATCTACACAAGACCACGTCACACATTCCCATCCAATTAAAATTGCATAATGACTTATTTTGTAGTGGGTCATGTTCTTATTGAAAAATTTTCCAGAAAGTCAAACATTTTGAAGATCAAATTGCATGTCTTTTACCAAAAAAAGCCTGAACTCTCATGCTATGATAATCTCAGTCCTCTTAAACATTTCAGTCATTCTTACTGTTTTATTTGTCTGACTCTTTTAGTGTTTGCACTTGTTTTATCTGCTACATTGCTCAGTCATTTGATTTTGCTGTTTAAAAGTGTTCAATCTCCTAAATTTTAGGGACAACAATCCTGACCTTCTGTGGCTTGTCTACCTCTGCACCTCACATAATGTCTTACAAGTGACTTGTTTCCAAATATCCTGTTCAATGACTTTTAAATTAACTGAAACTAAGTTATTAGCTGTAAGTTCATAATTCTGTCATCATCATCAATTTATTGGAATCAAATTCCTTGTGAAAGGAATGAACTAGTATCTCAGAGGAAATAATTGCTTAACTGTAGGAGGCTAATGTGCATGAAATTGGTCAGGTCCTGAATTTTGATTTCATACTTTTATAGAAAGAAGAGTTGTTTTTAAAGATATCGAAGCCTATAGCTGTACTGGGTAAAACATTTTATGAATAACATAAAAGCATATATACATTTGCCAACAAGCATATTCTCAGGAGCATGACCTGAAGTAAAACCTTGGAATTAATCACATTCCCTTTGTATTTATTTTTTCACAGAGAATACAAAAGAGAAAGGTACATGATTAAAATTAATTTAGCTTTTCTTCTCTCCTTCTGGTTTAGGAAGGCATTTGACATGATAACTCCAGGGAAAAAGAAAAGAACCTAAGTTTTCCTTACCTTCCCAGCAAGCTTCTGATTTTTAGTCCATTGTACAGTTGGGGCACTTTCCATTTGTGATGAGAGCCTGGTGTGACTTGTCTTTTCAAGGGAAATGTTGCTTCTGGGTGATCAAATCATGCTGTCACTGACTTCTTTCAGTCAATAACATTATGATTTAGATAACTAAACTGTAAAACAAACTTCAGAGCAACTCTGTAGGAATCATGAGTACCCAGTGAGGGGTAAGCCTCACCCTGTTCTTCCATGCTGACTCTAGAACCCTTATCCAGCACACACATGTGATCATGCACTCGCATTTCCTGTATTCTACCTGTATTCAGTGGGGGGGGGCACCACTGATAATTTCTCTACTTTTCCCTCAGTCTTTATGATACTATGCAATTTAGGGAAATGTAGAACCTGGGTTTCATACGTATATCCATTAGCAGGTGAGCTTCCAACCTTTTCTACCCGAAAAGCTACTGGCTCCTATTTCATGCAGGATAATCAGTTCCATCACCATATGTTGCAAATGGGAAGTTCACAAATTGCTTGATGAGGGGAATAAAGAGCTGTATAGATGCCAAGAAATATTTCCCTTTGGAAACTAGAAGAAGAAGGGGCTCTCTGTCTGTTGTTTTTTGCTTGTACCAGTTTTGTAATACACAATGCAACTTACTTCTCAGAATGGGCCAAGTCCTCCTGTTGAAAACACGGAAGAATGAGGGTGCTAACACTGAGAATGTGGGAATCCCCAGCAATGCCACGTAACTGACAGACGTTATGTGAGTGTGTACAGGTGTGTAGTTGTGTGTGCTGTGTAAGAAGATAAACCTTTAATCTCTAATGAAGCTAAAACCTGAACATTCAATAATTCTCTTTCTAATTGAGTGCTCACATGTCTCCATCTGCCACATCTGGATGGTTTAGAATGCAAAAGATCAAGTCAATGAGATAATACGATACTAAACCAGTCAGAGTGATAGCTCATCTAAGAGTTTGGTGCCTTTCATTCCCTTTTTCTGTATTATCCGAGCAATAACAACACCAACAACAAAAACAGTTGTTAGTTACCTTTTTTTAGTCTTAATTTAACCATGTGACCAAGTAATAAAGCTAGGTGGAAAGCAGAATCTTGAAAGCCAGATCTGCTAATGCTTTGGGCTGATTGGAAACATCCTAGTATTTGGGGCAAGATCCTGGGATGCCTTTGGTTGTCACAGCTGGGTGGAGAGATGGAAATGGATGACAGGAAGCTACTGGTGTCTCAAGGGTGCAGAGCAAATATCTAAACAGCCCACAAATCACAGGTCATGAACTCCCATCTCCTTGCCAAGGATTTATTTTAACACCAAATGTCAAAGCTGTGAACCCCAACCTGAGGGTGTTCTGCTGCTGTGCTCCAAACAGTGAACCCCCTGTGAACATACTACTTTCCCAAGCAAATAACAAGTTAACAAGTTCAGATATATCAATTCCTGAGGTCCCTTTTTGGTCTATTGAGGATTTATATTGCTTTATCATTGTACCTGCTATATGTTGTATGGCTTCCTCGTTTCCTCTCCAAATCTACATGATTTGCAAACTCCCTGACTCCTCATTTTTACTTCACTTTTGCTTTCTTTGTTAAGTGTGTTCACTATAAAGTGAAAACTATAGATTCTTCTCTACTGCAGTCAGGAAAATATCGTGAAAATGTTCTCCCTGGATACACTGTTATGTATTCTTCCTCTTTTTATCTTTTTTTTTTTTTCTACAAACTCAGCTCAGTTTTCCTAAATATTTGACATGTCTTGTACCTCACCTCACTGTAACTTCACCCTTTCATTCATTTGTGTCAGTTATGGCACAAATGTATCATATTTTTGTGTGAGAATCTGGCAGGAACCCATGCATCATTATTGAAATGGCCCAAATAGTTAATTTTCAATATTACATTCGGATGATAGGAAATTTTAAGTATATTCATGGTAAAAAGAAACAGAATTTTATAACAGAAAAAAGCCATAGCTAGCTAGCATCCGTGAGTATTCAGTGTTTTCTTTAGGACTTCCTCTTTAGGAGAAATTGTACAAGAGTGTGGTGATATCACAGTCTTCCCTGATCATCGACTCTTCTATGTAATTTCACTCTTATCTACTGATTGTAGACACATGTACACACATGCACACACATTTGCACTCAATCTTTTTTTTGATCGTCATTATCCCATATTGAGTACCTAGCATGTAAAGCACTCAGGATGGGACCTTCACTATAATAAATAAATATATAATATAGTTATAGATTGCAATAGACGTTATGAAGGAACATACAAAAATAAAATGGTAAGGATAGTAGATATCAATTTTAGGCTTAAACATAATAGATAAAAAATCAAGCTTGGATAGAAAAAAACCTAAATAGAGAGACCCTCTGACATAAAAGCAGGTAGTGACTATACAAGGAATGGTGAAAAGGGAAAGAAGGAAGGAATTAGTTTGGAAAGGTTTAAGAAGCTATAGAAGAAGTTAGAAAGTCATTGAACGTCTGTGCAATGAAGTGGCATGACATTATTTTTAATGGCTCTCTTAGATAGACAGAGTAGGAGAATAAGGTCAAGGCAGAAACTGCTGCAGCATCAGGGTCTGAGTGATGATAGTCTCAACTGCAATGCTACTTCTGAAGATGGCAAGAAGGTACACGCTTTAAAAAACCCTGAAAAGATAGACCCATCGCCACTTAGCAATAGCTTGGTGAAGTGTGAAAGAGAGGTGGAATTCAAGACTCACTGGCAGGTGCAACATAATTAATCTAAGAAAGCAGCTACACACTGTCCTGCAACTTAGAACTTGCCTTTATGCAGGCAGAGTCAAAAGTGGCATGAAGTTCTATTCAGCATCTGCTTAAGACCTTGTGCAAGGCTGAGACAAGACAGACATCATTTTCCTAAATAGAAAATGAAACAATATTCCTATGGTAATGCTAGTTGGAAAGTGGAAACTATATAAACTGTATATATAGATATATCAATACTGATTTTGTTTACTTTCTCAACCCCTCTCTCCCCACTCTTTACGAGATGTCACAACAATACTCATTATTTGGAAATAATGTTTTTTAAAGTGAGTAAACAGAGGGACAGCATCATAAGAAAAATGAATTTGGAAAAATTTGGAATATTTACTCGGGAGTGATTATAGAAGAAAGTGAAACCTTTCAGCAACTTAAAAGGCCTACAGAGAAATAGAACATTAGCCAATACAGTATTTTTTTTATGAAAACCAACAAATAGTATAAAATTAGCATCCAGTAAGGAGCATTATGTGAAGAATAATAGGTGCTTGATATATCTCACCTCACATAATTGTCACAAATCCTGAAATTTATATGATTGCCTTTTTGTTAAAAGGAAGTCAAAGCTTTATACAGGCCATACAAATTACTCTAGGGGCTTTATTACTAAGCCTATGCTACTGAAAAAAACAATGAAGCAGTGTTCCAAAAGCCAAAGAAACTTCTTAAAGTATCAAGTAAAACCAATGAAAAATAAGAAAGAACTGGTGTCAGGAAGCTGGTGAGTATGAACAAAGCAACTGTTTTGAATGGATAGGCAGTAAAAAAACATGAGAAATGGGCAAATAAAATGGTAATAAAGTCACATGTATCTCATGTCCAAGATGCTGAATAATAAATGGCCAAATAGAAATAAATATATTCTTTTTTCAAATGAGCTATTGAAATAACTTCACCTAGAGATAATAACTCAAATGTTTATATCATGTCAGTGTATTTCAAGCAAAAATCTAGTAGCCTAAGTTTAGCACTTTTATTCTTTATTTCACTTTCACCTGCGTACACAAAATTATTTTGTCTCTTTGCCAAAAAATTTATGGATAGCTTTTGCTAAAGGGTAAAAATAAAAAACAAAGTGAAGCAAACAAAAAATGCACACATAACTTCCATTCAGCATGCAGTTGGCAGTCAGTTTTGTTTGCTCACCCTAAAGATGATAGTTCCTTTCTAAGATTTTTTTTAAAATGTTGCGCCAATATGTTTTCATTGCTGCTAAACTGTCACTACAGAGCCCGGAGCTGAGCCAAGCAGCTGGGGCTGTCTTTGGTTTTCATGTTCTAATTGGGAAATGAAACTGTCTTTGGTAAGCTGCCTTAATTTTGAATTTTGGGTGTACTTATGCATCCCAATTCCATTCCTTTGATGCAGAAATGGAAAAACTGTGCCACCCTGTATTCTGTCAGTGGGAAATGGTAGGAAGCTTTGCCCCTAAATACATGTTTTGAACTTAATGATCAGTGACAAGGATGACACAGTTCTCAGCACAGTTTGTAGCAATGATAGTGACTCATGTACACAAGAGATTACTTTTGTTCAGGAAACGTCATCTGGTCATATTCAAACAGGTTTATAACAGAAAAAAAGTAGCACTTACTCATTGATTATGTTCTCTGCCTTGAATTTACTTAGTGAACTAAATCAGTTAGTGAAGAATAGTAGATGGTGGTGGTTAAGGACTTGGGTGCAACGTCCTGAATGCTCAGGTTCAAATATAGCTTATAGTTAAATATCTGTCAGCTGCTTACTCTCTGGGGCAAAGGTTTTTCACTGGTAAAACTGAGTGATGAAGATACTACTAGTAGTCACCTCTCAGACTGGACCTGAATTCAGTATAAAATGACGAGAAAGGAAGAGTAACTGGCCCTTAGATATATCATTCAGGCTGTCCAGTATTATGATCTCATCATTCCTGATCCTGGTCACATGAAAAAGAAGAGGCAGGTCCATACCTGAAGAAGTTTGCGATACAAAATCAAGGAAATTGGCAAACCAATGGACAACAAACTAACGAGTTGAGAAATCATTATTATGTTTAATAATGAAATCACAAGTTTATAATGTTAGATCATATGATAATATATACATGAATATTGTCCTCAAATTTTATTTCAGGTAACATAAAATAATAATCAAAAGAAACCTGACAAATCAGATTTTCCCATTTTTCTATAAAAAGTGAGAATACAGAACTCAGATGTAAAGAGATCACCCTATACCCCATAGTTATAGCACTATTGCCCACCCATTTTAAAGCAGAGTATACCATATGCCATATTCTGGGCATTTTTCTATTGATTCATGCTGACTTTCCAAATGGAGAACCCAAATATCACTTTAAATCAGTGCATAATAGGGAAGAAGGTACCAAACATATAGGATTTGAGTAGAGTACTTGAAATATATTTATAATTCAGCTAGATATGTGACAGGAAGATTTTTAGGACTTAAAGGCTTAAGGAAGATAGATATATTGTGTTTCCTCCATAGAATAGTAGGAAGCCTTTTGAGGGAAGCAGAGAAGGATTAGAGAGCAGTAAGTGGCTACACAAGTTTCTACAATCATTGAACAAATATTTCCTGATCACTTACTCTATGATAAGAGTATTAGTCCATTTTCTGTTGCTATAACAAAATATCTGACCTGGGGTACTTTATAAAGAAAAGTGGGTTATTTTGCTATAGTTTCACAGACTAAAACTCCAAAAATGGGTGGTCTCAATTGTTCTGTGTCAGAACTTTATCATGGATGGCATCATGGTGGAACTGCTCACAACAGGAGGGATCATGTGGAAAGACAGGAAGCCAGACATATGAGGAGGGACCAGGCTGGTTCTTCTGTAACAATCCTTCTTATGGGACCTAACTGGGGTTCTACAAGAGCTGCATTAGTTTGACCCCAGTGACTGAACCAGCTCCTCTCCAGGCCCCACCTTGTAAAGGTCCCAGCATGTGTTACTCCAAGGACACTGGCACCAACCTTCCAACACACAGACTCTTGAGAAGCACACCATGTATAAATCATCACACCAAGTGTACTTGGTGTTGTAGGCACCTGATAAAAAAACAGAGATTCCTGACATAAGGAGCTTAGATGTTGGTAGAAGATAAACAATATCTTACAATTGTTATAAACTACAGCATGTAAAAATTATATAAGTTAGAAGATGATAAATAAAAGGTGTTAGCACAATCAGTGCAAGATGAGAGAGATTAGGAGTATGGGTGTGGTAGGCATTTCACAGTGTCAGATGCACCAGTGTTTGCCTTATAATGAAACTGACAGAATAATTGCTAACAGGTGAAGGACTGAACCAAGTGGGTGTGTGGGGAAAGGTCATTCCAGGCACAGAAAAAAAGTTAAAGTGGGTTCCCAAAGATAGGAGTATGATTTGAATGTTTGATTCATAGCAGAGAAGTTACTGTGTCCAGAAACAGTAATGTGAGAAGAAAGATGTGGTAGTAAATATTAGCACAGACCAGAGAGCTTACCTAGGAGACTCTGCATTTCTCTGAGTAAAAACGGAAACAACTAAAAGGTTTTGAGAAGTGGCATCATCTTTACATTTTTTTAAGTCATTTTGGCTTCTGTGTTGAAAACTAGATTTTAGAATTCACATATAGAAATGGGGAAAAGTATTAAGTCCAGGAGAGAGTTGATTAAGTGGCAGTCAAAGATGGGCTACAATATTGAGAAACAGTTGGATACTGGACACTTTGATTGACCAGACGTGTTGAATAGACGAAAGAAAATAGCCAAAGATTGTACTTCTAAGAAAGTGAATGTTCAAAAAATAAATGATATGATGGAGAAGATATGATGCTATGGACTTGCTAAAATCCAGGAATGACGACTAACCACTGGATGAAATCACATTGAAAAAGTTTTCATGCCCAATTAAAATACAAGAACAAGCATTGGTAAAGAATATTCATGTAGATAATAATAGGCATAATTGAGTATAACATATGTATTATATTCTATCAAAATAGCACACATGCTTGTGCTAAGTACAGTCTTTGACCTGTATGTTAGATAGTACATAGCCTGTATTATGTAACTTTCAGTTAGTGTTATGAACATTAGCTAGAAAAGGCATCAGTGAGAATGTAGTTGCCCCACTCATGTTGATAACTTTAGGGACCAAAAGAGAGAGCCTGAAGAAGGATCCTGGGTCTGACCCACAATGTAAGTTCCAGCTCACATGTACTGCTGGACCCAGAGTAGGGGAAATCTGGAAATGGAAACCAAACACTGTTGGTACCAGTTGCAGGTATAAAGTGTAAAGGGCTAAGTTTTTGGCAACAGTGACAAGAATAGAAGACTACATGATAGAAGGAGCCCTTTCTTTTCCTCAGGCATTCCTCTTTCCTTCTAGTTCTTCTACTATAGAGTCTAACACACCAGCAGTTGGGCATTATTTTCATAGGTGCATACCTGGCATAACAAAGAAGCATGCATTTCAATCAAAGGAACAGTGATTTACTATTTGACTAAAACTGTCATGTGTGTTTGTTGGCCTGTTGATTTAGAAAAGTCACACTGAATTGCCACTTTTGATATTACATAAATTGATGGACCTAGAAAAATTTCTCTGATGACTTAGGTGAATCAATGCCCACAGGATATGGACAAATGCACAGAATAATATAGAAGTAAATGCCTTGTTCTTATCTCTGACATTTTAACAAGCTTCATAATACTTTCCTTTTGTCAACTGAGAAAAATCAATGCAAATTTGTCAAATATATGAAAATAGGTTTTGCTCGACTTTTCCAGGGTTTGCAGCGTTGCATACTCTCTGCACAGGCACACAGTGTGCCTCAAACCCTTCAAGGTGCTCTCATAGAAATCTCTTATCTGAGACGCGGGAGGACCTTGAGAAGCAAAGAAGAATAGTGCAGCTCTTTCAGGTAGCAACACAGCAGTAAGTCGAGGATTACCAAAGATACTCGAGGATACAGGAGGATACAGTAGAAAGATTTCTTCACAGTTCTTAAAACCTGAAGCTTCAGTAACTGGGGCAATCTTGCCCATGTTCTCATCAAATTGTGAACTATTGAAGGATAGTTTTATTACAAGTATTTTTCTTTTAAAATTGAAGTAATTTTAGCATCTCCACTCCAAAGGAGGTTTTACTTTACTTTCACACCAGCATGTTCACAACCACATGCCACTTTTGACATCACAAAACCCTATGCCCTGTAAAAGAGCACTAAAAGAGCAGTTTATTTATTAATTGATTAATAAAGACCAGAAAGACCATATCATCAACACCTATCTCCATTTCCATCTGTCTTTGAGCATGGCTTTTGGTGTCCTGTGAGCATCTCAAGAAAAATATTTTCAAGAAATTGTTAATACTAATCCTGACCTTCATTTCAGCCCAATGAGTATTGTTTCCACATGGCCAAGAGTGACTATCCTCTCACACTCTTTGTGTCCCAAAAGTAGGTGGAACATTTGATGCAATAAAAATTATCATTATGAACTATTTCTTCCCTTGGTGATCAATAGAGGTTTTGACCTCTGTTAAAACATGAATATTTCTGTAAGAAATTTTATATCCTCGTATTGATGTGAAAATTATACCAGAAAGGGGGGCCGGGGAAAGAATGAAGATGGAGAGGCTACTAAACAAGAAGAAGTGTAATGGTTGGAGAGAGGCCATCTGCAGCCAGCTATGGCACCTGGCTCCTGTCCTTCAAAGCATCTGAGTTCCTTTTTATCCACCAAATTTACAGCACTTCCTCAAAAATACTCTTTTTTTTTAAGCATTCCATTCTACTTGAGACTGAGGTCTATTTTCTCATTGCATGCTGTTCACTTCTTTTATTGTTGACTTTTAATAATAAGTCTTTTTGCCAATTTTCATGTATTTCCTTTTGTCTCTATCACTAATATAAATTCTTTGAGAATCAGATTCCACAGTCTAGCTCTTCATTGTTTCCAAAAGCCTACCCCAGTTCCCATACCAGCATAATGCGCTAAAGAGAGATAGGAGAACTAAGAAATGAATTAGTTGAATGAATGAGCTCCACATACTTTTACTCAATTCAGATGAAAGTGTGTCATATTTATTGGAAAAGCCAAGTTAAATTATTAAACTTTAACTCAATTTTTACATTTCATATTGATGTTTTCATTATCGGTAATTCAATTAGTAGCATATAGTGACACATTATGTTGATATTTTTTAAAGTGCTCTAATAATTTCACATTAAATCAGCAATAACAAAAAACAATTTATATGCCTTTCCTTTCTAAAGAAGTAATAAAAGCACTGCAGCTAAACGACAATATAATAATGTGAAGTTTCATTTGCAAATCCTTCATTTCTTTCTGCTCCTACTGACACTGTATTCTCTTACTTTCCCCAGTGATTTCTCATCTTTAGCTTTAAAACAGAAAAGTGATTAAACATGCCAAAACAAATAACTCTGAATTTTAGTTTTTCAAGTAAATTAAAATTTCATGGATCTTTTGAAAACAATCATATGGAAACATCTACTAATAACCAGATCAGCTTCTAACAGATCCATTTTCTTCCGAGCTTAAAAGACCTTCAACATTTTCATAAATTCATTTGGTATGATAGCTAAAAAATTAAGTTCAGCTCATCACTAATAATGCTATTTAATAAAATAATAGCTCTTCGGTGGTTCTATTCAGCACCATGAATCATATGCACAATGGTAAAACATCCTAGGTATATTTGTTAAAAA
The DNA here is from genome assembly GCF_012274545.1 of Fukomys damarensis. NCBI lineage: Eukaryota > Metazoa > Chordata > Mammalia > Rodentia > Bathyergidae > Fukomys > Fukomys damarensis. The sequence goes on along the minus strand of NW_022900928.1, from coordinate 91,068,451 downwards.
ACTATTTTCACATCATTAAGATAAATCACATCTTGTTCTCCTGACCAGAGATTTGGCACAATTAACTTATTCAGTAGATGTGAATAAAATGTGTTAAGTGCTAGTTAATGCAACCATTAGCGAGGCTGAATGGAAAATGTGGGTGTCTGTGTCTCCAAGTGATTTTTCCTTGGTATTAAAAAGTATTGACATTGCTTACATCTATGGCAAGAGCCATGATAGAATTTTCTGTCCCTTCCCCTATGTGCCAGACTGAATTATGTCCTCAGTGAGCAGCTACTAGAGGCCTTGCACCCAGCTGTGCGCCTAGCAAATACTGAGAGGTATGAAACAGGCTCCTACACAGAAAGAGTTTATTATCTAAAGGAAGAAACAGATCTCGATAAAAATTAAAATGTGGAGGGGAGGAGGGGGTGAAGGGAGGGCAGGGGTATGGGGAAAAAAATGAGAACCAAGACCTGTCATGTAACGGTACAAAATCCCGATAATGAATGTAACTGTACTGTATACCTAAAATAAACTCAATTTAAAAAATTACAATGTGATGTAATAAGTTCCATTAAATGATGTACAAAAATTGTTTCACACATAGAAAAGACTTAGTGACAGTTTGACAGGGGAAGTGACATTTGATCTGCCACATAGGGGTAGATCAGGCTCTGTTTTGGGTAATGGGTGGTGGTGTGTGAGTTCAACAGGCACAGGATCTGAGTTCACAAGGTATAGGATCGCAGTGTCTTCCAACAACTTTAGGAAGGTCTGGAGCAAGAGGATCATAAGTAAAAGGACCTGACATACTCATTTCATGTTAGTCATAATTGTATTTTCTGAAGGTTAGAATTATCATCTAATCTGCGTGTAATTTATATTTATAAATTTACTTGTGCAATGTGACTGACCTATGTGTTTGAATAAACCATGATTAATTGTGCATCTAATAAACTGTCATAACTGGGTTGGCTAGCCCAGTAATGCTTCACTATTCTCAAAATGTGATGACAGCTAACAAAATGGATAACTACATAGAAACACTAATTAAGAAATTAGAGTATCTATTACTCATCTGAGTCATATGATACTTCTTGGTAGGATATAAATTAAAGGTTTTCCATGCAGAACCTGAAGAAATAGAAATGACACAAATTATCCCAAAGTTTTTCCTACATGACATTCAGGAGATCTGAAGATCTAATTTGTAAGACCCCAGAAGCATGAAAGTTTTGTCTGCCTAAGTTTAACATTATTTTTAGTTATCCAGGAACTGAACCAGTGTGACCCACCAATTGGTTGCCAATATCACAAGCAGTTTTAAGCCAACATAGGCTTATATATTCTTTAAATACTGTAATGAAAGTAGAAAGGGTTTCTAGAGTAATATTAATGTAAAAATAAATATTCTATGTACAGAGCACTCATATGAGCAACATTAATGAATCCACATCAGTTACTATATCCAGGCCATTTATTTCATTTATGTTAATTTTCATGTACTTAGAAACCAAACTTGATTATTAAATTATGGAAATATGGAATAAAATGACCCAATTAACCTCTGGCTCAGAGGAGAAAAAAGTTTTATCCAAGTTACAAACCATACTGCTTATTGCTTCTGTCCCTGTCAATATTTTATTTTTAATTATTATAGCCATGTTTTAATTATAACCAACTACTTTAATTACAACTAAATGTTGTTATTAATTAAGAAAATTTTAACACCAGCAGATTTATTACACACAATAAGCCCATCAAAGGAAATTTAGATTTAAAACACTGACAGAGTTCAGAATTTAACAAACAATATAAAATTTCAATGTTCTATAAATAGTATAATAAATTGTAATAAAAAGTAGATCCTAAGATTGAAGGCTGTTTTTTATATTTATTTAGAGGAAATAAAATTCAAGGTTTAAAATCTAAGTGGTTAAGAAGGTTTGTGCCCTTACTGGGGAAAGACTGCTCAAATATTCAGGGCTAAGAGGGCAAAAAGCATCACAGAATCTGTTAAGTAGAGAGCTAAGCATGAAGATTTTTGCATGCCAAATGAAAAAATTTGGATTCTTTCTTAACAGTACTGGAATATTTTTAAAAGATTTTTAGAAATAGATTATCTTTTTTTTCTCATTGAGTTTATTGGTACGTTTTAGGTATACAGTACAGTTACATTCATCATTGGGATCTTGTACCTTTACATGACAGATCTTGGTTCTCATTTTTTCCCCTTATCCCTGCCCTCCCTTCACCCCCTCCTCCCTTCCCTATTTACAAATAATTTATTTCCATTTTTTCATTTTCTCATTTTTTTCCTTTTCCCTTATTACCTTTCTCCTACCCTTAGATTATCTTATTAACAGCAACATTAGAAATGGTAAGAAACTCTCACTGAAGAGACACTAAGCAGTCAGGACTGAAAAAATCCAGTGAGCAGTTTAATGGTGTGGGGAAGTAAGAAAGGGGAGATAAGGAGATACTCATCATAAAGAGTATTTTCACATGCAACAATAGAATGAATACTCAGAATACTCCCTGATTTATGAATGAGTAACTTGATGAATAATGTTGATAATAGTAGACATAAAGTATAGAATAAAAATGCTTTGAGATTATAAATTCATCTTAATACATGCAGCATTTAAGGCGCTGACTGAATACTTCAACTCAAGATCTGCAATACACAGAAGCGGGGTGTGAATTCTCCTCCTGGAGCTTTCATATGTATAATGCTGAAAAGTAAGCCTTCTCTTATGTTTTATATCCTGGATGATGCTGTTCCACCGGCCTATCTTTTGAACACCATTATATTGTATACCATTGTGTATCTCTTTACTGAGTACAAAGTATGATTGAAAAAGATGGTAAAGTTTAAAGTTTTTAAAAAGTTATTACAAGACAGGTGTGGTAAGCACAGTACCGTAACCCCAGCACTTGAGAGGCTGAGATAGAAAGATCCCTGAGACAAGGTCAGCCTGGACTACATCAGGAGAACCTGTCTGAAAAGCAAAACAAAGCAAAAAGCAGCAGTCTGGCCAGCCCTGGAGCCAAGTCCCCAAAGGGTGATAATGAAGATAATTCAAATGATGGGACACAGCCATCCAAAAGGAGTCTCAGGGCCCACCTCAGCTTTTGCTCCTATCCAGCAGAAAATCAGATTGTGTACAAATGGCCTCCTGATGAAACAGGAGAGCATCATATGCTTCAAGAACAAGTTAGCGGGGATATTTGGGTGTGACCCTCTTCAAACAGAAATACCCAGATTTGGAGTAACGAGATTGGTCTCACGAAGAGAAACTCTTTGAGAGAGCTAAATGTCATTACAGAAACTCAGTGCACTCTAGGTTTAACAGCACTGTGCAGGGATGAAGTGATTGATTTAATGATTAAAGAATATCCAGCCAAACATGCTGAATATTCTGCTGTTCTACAAGAAAAAGAACATCAGTGCATTATACATCATTATAAAGAGTATGCTCAAATGCAACAACAGAATACTCAGAAAGTTGAAGCCAGTAAAGTGCCTCAGTACATTAAGAAAGCTGCCCCCGCCCAAAGCAGCTGAATTTTAGAGCAACTTAAATAGGGAATGGATGGAAGAAAGAAGAGCTTATTTTGACTTACAGACACACTTTATCCAGGTGCCTCAAAGAACGTTCAGAATGTTGCCCGCAGATCAGAGAGAAGTTAGCTCTTACCCAGTGACCCAGTGGCTCTCTTCCCTTGACAGTCCCAGGAGTACTACAAGAGGTAGTCACCAGATGAGCTGCAGTATTTGCCTCTGAACACAGCCCTGTATGAACTCTCTCTGGACCCTGAGCTCCCTGCACTGGACATTAAGGTGATTTAGATGATGCCTAGGATGGGTGTGGCACGAGATGCGGAATCAGGGCACTTCAGACAGCTCCTCAGGCAGTGTGTCAGAAGGGGAAAGCTCTCCCTGGCCAGGAGGACACCTTCCTGGGAAGACAGAAGTCAAAAGACAAATCTGCACTCTGAGGAAGGGTAGCTGCAAACCTATACTGTCCAAGTCAGTTCCTGGGTACAAGCCAAAGGTCACTCCAAATGCTCTGCGTAGAATTTGTCTGAAGGATAAGGAGTCCAACAAGAAAGGAAAAGCTGAATCACTTATACATTTCTCCCAGTGTGATAGCAATGCCCATCCTTCTTGCCAGGATATGAGCACAGAGCTTGTTTCTATGATGAAGACCTACCCATGGCAGTGTACAGAATGTAAGACGTGCATTACATGTGGACAACCCCCTCCCACCATGAAGAAGAAATGATGTTTTGCAATGAGTGTGACAGAGGTTGTCATACCTTTTGTGTTGGCCTTGGTGCTATTCCATCAGGTTGCTGGATTTGTGATTATGGTCAGTGAGCCCCACCCCAGCACCCAGGAAAGCGAGCAGAAGAGGGAAAAACAGCAACAAGGGATAAAATAGTTTTATTGACCCAAATGTTACATATGCACTAAGTGGAATATTTGGTGCCAATTTATTTACATTTTCATTTTTATGCCAATAAAAGATTTTTTAAATTTAAAAGCCAAAATATTATTACAGTAAAAGACACATTTACATTAGTCCCCATCAAAATGCTCCGCCTTGATTTGAACACACTTATCACATTGTCTTGCCACTTCTGAAGCAGTTCTGGAAGTTCTTTTTCATGAGTGTCTTCAGTTGGCACTGTCATGGTTACCTCAATGTGCTGACTTGATTCAAAACTTTTACTTTTCTTGGTCATTTTGACCTGGGGAAGAGCCAGAAGTTGCGTAGTGCCAAATCCGGTTAGGTGGATTAGGACATGTGACCATGTTTTTAGCTGCCTACATTTCCACTGAATAGGACTTCACAGCAGCAGTAACCATATTTTCTATCACCCCTCATAAAGACATTCACAAGTAAGGATTTCCAGAGCAGCTTCAGAAAATTTCAAGGATAAAGTGGCAAATTTGCTTGAAGTGAGAGGTAAGTATTTTGAAGGGTATTACAATTGTTCTTTTATCCTGAGCCTAGTTGCCCACTCCGTTCTGTCTTTCATGCCCTGAGCCTTATGGTCCCCTTGCTCTTTACTCTTGTCTCCAACATCTTCTTACCACCCTGCTTCTTTCTGTTCTTGGCAATGTGACACCCCAGGGACACTTCTGTCCCAAGATTTATATTATATAATGATTTTTCACACCTTTTGCATCAAGAGAAAATTCTGCACTGTTTCTTTTTACAAGTTGCCTACTTTAACCTTCTCTCTGCTCCAGCACTGAAGAACAGAGGAAGGGTGTGTATTTCATAATTATACTTCATCAGGGAATTGGATTTGTGTCCTGTTTGTTACCAAAGCATACAATGAACCGAAGATTTTTCTCTTAAATATCAATAAGAAAAACAATAACCAGTGTCTCATCCCCATGAAGTGAAAAGCATCTTTGGTAACTCTTTACCTGCCTTTTGGACACTCACAACAGTGCCCTCTCCTGTCAGTAGTAAAAGTCTATCAATATTCTACTCTGGGTTATGTGAGACCCACTTTTTGCTAGTCTACTGCATGACCACCCTGTATTCTTACATAATTCAGTGTTCATGTGCTTCTGTGCATCACTGGTTAAAATTTAATCTGTATATTATCTGCAGGGTTCATTTAGAATGAGGAAAAAAAGTAATTAGTTTTTTAACTATTATTAAGAAAAATGTTGTGTAGTACAAAATAAGAACAGGAAAAAAAAATTTTTATAACCCAATAGTTGTTCTTGCTTCTGATCTGTTAGTAATTAATCCATCATCAGTGGTAATAGCAGGAGAGTGTTTCTACATGTGCACATCAGTGTAGACAGGTGTGAACTCAGCCAAATATGTCTTCCATCAATGTAATTTTGTTGGAAGTCTGAGGTTATAAAGGTTCTTTAATACAGTCTGTGCTGGCCTCTTTACTTTTCTTTGTTCCACCCATCAGTCACACCACAGAGTTTGGGCTGGAGAATATGTCAAATTGGGGAGCTGTTGTGGTAGTTAATAAATACCTTCCAGGGATTACACAGTTGCAGGCCATCTAGATGCAGACGCATCAGTAATTTGAGCTAATGTGTGTCAGCTGGGCTGAGTAAGTATGAAAATATGTCTCACTCAAGAAAAGAGCCACCCACTCTCTACAGAAGCTCATATGTTAAAAATGGATCTCAATAGTCATGTCCCATAAGCCAGTTGATTTCCGGGGAGAAGCACAGATGGGTTTGTACATCCTGGGGGGTTGGGGGAGTCAGCTCCCTGACTGAGGAAGCCTGGTACAGTGGCTTCCTCAGCTCTGCTGTTCTGACTGCCTTCATAAACACCTGATGGCCTAGGCTGAGTTCAGGAGTATGCACCACCGTCAGGAAAGTGAGGCTCAGGGCATGAAAGCCAGAACAGAGTAGGCAACTAGGCTCATGATAAAAGAAAAACCTCACAATATCATAATTGTTATCTCTTTAGAGAAAAGATTCTGAAACCTTGCTACTAAACAGATAAAAATGATACAGCAGCCATTATTAATAACTTAAAATGTTATTTTAGTGAATGGAAAACATTTATAATTATGTTAAAACATTTTATCATCATCTCTTCTCTTTCAACTTAACCCATTTTCTCCTGAAATTTTCTTTTATCTCTTGTCTCCCATGGTACTAGAAGAATCAATATTTTATAAACATTTCTTTTATGATTTTGGCACAGAATTGTTTAGATCTCATCTCGCCATGGGATTTTTTACTTGACTACTTCATTACTCCAAAAAGTTGTTACTTTCTCTAGCATGCAGTGTATTATATCTTCCATGATGCTCCGGAGTTAGGTGCCAAGGAAACTTCTGTAAATAAGTATTCCAAGATCGAAGAAATATAGGAGCATCTGGGATTTTTAAATTATACATCTCACATGGTAGAACTCAGTACAAGCCTTACACCTCCCTTTTCCCCATTTTCTATTTTTGAACAAAGTTGTTTCACTTTACCCAGAGTCAGACATTCAGTTGTACAATGTTGAATTTACAAAATAAGATGCATTCTGGAATTAAAGATAAAGTAAAATAAGAAAATAAAAATCTGTTCTACTGTAAATCGCTCTATGACTGAAGAGATACATATTGACTTTTCTGGTAGCAGAGGTATATGTGACAGGCGTTTATGCCTGAACAGCTCCACAGATAAATGGAAAACTTTATTCTCAGGTGATCCTGACATGCTCATGTGGAAAAAGAAAGGGCATAATTGAGAGATTGTTATTTGGTTTCCATATTTTAGTAAGTTAAAACAAAAAGGGGATCTATGTGCAATTGTTTCTCATAGTTTGAAAGCCAGGCATAAGATTTGCCCTGGTTTAATGAGACTAGGTTTACAAAGCAGGCTGCTTATTCATTGTGTGACACAGTGACTACAGCTACCTGCAAATAAACAGAAATGTGGGTTAAGGTCTATATACTAAGTAGTTAGGTTCTGCATGAGCATGGCTTAAAAAGATGCATATGAAGTGTGTAGGTCTCATTCAAATCTGTTTTTATTGTTTATTTGCATCACTTGCTACAGTAATAGTTGAACTTATTCTTAACTGTAAAGGATAACTTAATAAGAAAAAATACTTTTTAAAGAAATGTAATGTTTGTAGCTCATAGATTTTTTTAGAATTAGGAATGAAATTTAAGGGCACTATGCTGGCACTCTTCATTTTGTATATTAGAAAATTGGAGTCTAGAAGAGTAAGTTTATTTTCCCCTGATTAAACGTCATTCCCTTCCTCATGTTGCAGGCTGTAACTTTAATTGTGCATTTCAGGTTAAGGGACACAATAGACTTGGCTGCAATTGGCCCTTCCATAGATTTTGCTCTGCTTAATGCTTTAGGCTGACTCCTATCTGTTACTTTAAGGACTTCACATTTAACCTAAGACTTGATAAGAAGGTTTAGTATTTGTGGGAATCGTGTTGATTTTTCTTTGATGGGAAAGTAATTTCCTTATACTCCTAATCTCATTACCTGAGACACTTGCCAGGGAAAAAGTGAATCTTATTTGATTGTTATTTGGCTTAGCTCTTCTAAGGAAACCAATTAAGGTGGAGTCTCAACCTGAATATTAGTGAAAAGGGCCTCAAGGGATTCTGATAAAGACCCCAGTGTTAAAAATCCTGTACAACCCCATGATCCTTATTTAAAACTGAATGTGACAGATAAACTTGATTGTGTCAACTTGATTGGTTTGGGAGACACCTAGGGTATTGGGAAAGCACACTTCAGATTACGTCTGGGTGGGTCATGGAAGCATGACCTTGGGTACTGTATCTGGCCCTTTGCCTCTCTCCATCTCTATCACTGTTTTCCTGCTGTGTTTCCCCACTGCCAAGAACTAAGCATCTTGTCTCCACACTCCATCCACCATGACATGTTTGCTTCAGAGTCATTTGCCCATGCACTGAATTACCTGACACTACAAGCCAAATTCAGCCTCTCTCCTGTGGTGTCAGATATTGTATCTCAGTGAGCAGGAAGTTGACTAATACCATGAGAGAATTGGAATCCCTTAGTAAAATCATTTGCCTGGATTTTAAACTAAGCAGTAGTTTTGTTACTACATCTAGTAAAATAAGTCAGACACACAGCTTTAATACTGTTTTTTTTTAATATTAGAAATCCAAAGTAAATAAAAAGGAACATAAAAGACAGATACCAGGAAACAAGATGCACCTACTGCAAGTGGGAGGGGGGCCAAGCAGTGGAGTGGAGAGGAAGAGTAGAAGGGAAAGGGGACAGAAAAAAATTAAGCTGTGTCATGTACATCTGCCACATACTGATGATGAAAATAGTCATCATATACTGTAAGTATGTACAGTAATAATAAATACGTTTTAAAAAATTGTTCAATATATAGTGGCATTTTCTTTTGCAGTTTTAAAAATCTGTTTCCTCTGATCAGTCCTGGTAAAAAATCAGATGGAACCTGACATTTCCTTTGTCCACTATTTTCATCCGTATGTCTTTGATTTTTGCTTTCATATCATTAATTGTTGCTTTTTCCTATCTTCCCAGAGAGATGGTATAATGTTCTACTTCTAATAACAGGTGGTGAACTTTTGATGTCAGAGTTAGTTGATTTTTCCTTTTTAACAGCTGTCTTTACTGTTAGTTTCTTGATTGGATAGTACAATTATTTAATTTACTGCCAACCTCAAAATATATGTAAAAAACCAGATTTACAGATATGTCTAAATAACATTTGCATGTAATGTCAAATGTACACATTGAAAATAATGGATAGGAGTTTGTGATGTTATTTTCAGAGTTCTGTGTGTCAGACATTTTCAAATAGAATTAGTTGCTATGGTAAATATGGATTTTTTTCTTAATTCAGGCATGAGGAGAGTTACTAATTGCCTGATTTTTCCCTAAATTGCCTTTGGTATATAAGTATTTATAACCTTGATGATACTGTCATATGATAAAGGTTAAGTTTCTTTTAAATTCATTTCTACAGTGTCTTAGAAGTTTTATGGTCTATTGAAAAAGAACAAGCTGCACATGTAGATTTAAAATACTGTAATATCTTAGATTGGATTTCCATTTCTATTATCTTAGCATTCCCCTTTTCATTGCTGTTATTAGAAAAATTACATTTTGTAAGTTCTCTATTTAAAGACATATTTTAGAAATAAGTGTAGCTTTCCTAATTGTTATTGAGAAAATGATTTTAATGCATTTTACATTTGAACAGACTATTACAAATAAATTATACGCTGGAAATTTAGCTTATTTCCTTTTGTAAAACTGTGCTATAAATACTGATTTGTAGATGGAGGACAGCAGGAGTATAGTCAGCATTCTGTAGCAGATATGATACATGCAGTAGTGAGTGGTGTACATGGACAATGAGACAAATCAGTGCCTTTATAAGATCAAACCAGTGCATCAATTTCAGATTAGCCAGTGCCAGTCATTTTAATCAAGTGGGCTTATTCTCTTTCAGATAACCCCACGCAATGTGTAATGCTCATGAATGCCAGTAAAAGAAAAATATCTGTATTATTCATCTCTGTATACGTGTAGATTGCTGTTCTGAACAGTGTTTCTCTGCTTATGTGTACAAAACTAAAGAAATCACCTTAGGTTAAGAAAACTCACTGATTTAAGGGTGGCTAAGTCTTTAGTATTGGACAGATTTTTGCTTGCATTTGAAGTTATAGCTTAACAAAGGAAAGAAAGAAAAACTAATGGAAATATGAGGCGCATGCCTGCCTGAAAAGGAAATGGAAATAGAGAGCTTGCATCATTCAGTTTCAACTACATAGATGACCAGAAAGTGGAGCTCCCAGTAATGATGTAGAATTTGTTGTTTGACCGCATGGCACAGAAGTGTGTTTACTCCTAACTGGTAGATTTAATTTATAGGTACAGTGGTTCTTTGAGCATTAAATCATACAGTTGGCTCAGTTTGGTGGTAAGTATAAAGAAAAATCTATGTTACAATTCCCTTTCTGCCTTTTCCACCTACATGGTGTCTGTACCATGTAAGTTATCTTATATATTTCAAGTATCAAATCAAGAGTTTGAATCTTAGAAAAAATGGTCATATTGGCTAACCGGTTTCTGATTTATAGTGTGAAGAAGCTGAATTAAGCAGCATGCATTTACTCTATTTGCCAACTCCCTATACATGAAGTATTATATTATGACCATGAACCTACCAGTGAAATATACTGAAAAATGGGAATACCTTCAATTGAATAACTAAAAATGACAGTCATTAAGTACCCAGAATTTTCAAAATATTAAGCAAGACATTATTGGCAACAATGGAGGATGAATACGTCTCTGCCCTCTCTGACATGATTTTTACTAATATTAGTTCATTTTAACATCTAATTTTATTACTTTTCTTAATGATGCCATTCTCAGCATATGATTTTGAAAGTAAGCAGATTCTTTCCATTGAGTATCTAATGTTTACCAATAGCAGCCTTATTTTTTGTTATATTTGAGTAAAGAGACAAAGGTTTATTTTTTCCCTGACATTTATAGCATTCTATCCTGTGCACCATAAAAGGTTACCTAAGTCAGATTTATTCCAAATAGGCAAAATTTAACTTTAAAAATGTCAAAGAAAAGGGAAAATTCTCTATAGGGCAACATTAAGATGATTGACTGAATGATAACTACACAATGATGAATTATTTATTTGTTTTTTCACTTAAAATATTGATTAATAAATATATTGATTCTGTGAATAATTTATTTTGTTACGCAGTAGGAAAATTCCACATATTTATTTTACTTCATGGTGTTCTTTAATCGGTTCAAATATGTTTGAAGTCACTCGTAATTCAGTTTTTAAAATTTCTCAATTCATGTAATATAAAAATTGCAAGATTTTCTATTGTTCAAGTGATTATGCATACTTAGGAAAAAAGATAGTCACCTATTAAATTCTTTTACACTTGAGAAGTTGTGACAGTAAAATAAAAGTAGCAAGATGTCTCGGAGTTGAACTTGAGGATCTATAATAGGAGATGTACTCAGGACATTTTTTGTTATTTAATATTGAATTCATATTCAGGAGCTCCATCTAGGTGCTACCCCCACCCTTGGCCCTGCATTGTTTGTATGCTCGAACTTGGCTTCTTTAAGACGTGAAATTACTTAAAACAAGTATGTTAAAACTGGCCAAGAAAGACTAATGATAAAATGGGATATTCATTCAATTTTAATGATGCTCATTTTTTTGAAATAGCAAGAATGATTACCCACAAATAGAACTTTCTTCCAAATCTCAGAGATAATACAAATGACTGGAATTAAATTGGGGGTGCAGTTGTAACCAGAGGGATATCTCATTCCAGGGAGTGAGGGGCTCCCAAGACACTACAGCTAGCTGCAATGGGAGCTCAGCGAGGTTTCTTAGCTGCAAACCTTGGCAGTTACAATTTCTCAGGGGCTCCATCACTCCACATTGCCACAAAATCAGTGTGCAGAGATACACAGGGAAGATTTTAACTAGAATTTGATAACCATAAAATAATGTAGAACTGTATACAACACCCTATAGTTCAGAGGAATCAACCTCAGGCATGAGATTAATTTACCTGTGAGAGAGGAGGGCCCTCTACAACCCCACCCACAAGGTGCCCTTTCAAAAATGGTCAGCAGGGAAACGAACCTGACAAATACAGTGTATCCATTTCCCCTCCTTAACCCCTGTTCAGGCAGCATCCTACTGCAGTCATTCAGGCTTAGAGACTAAGCTGCTTGTTTTCATTTCTACTTTCTTCTGGGCGCAGTGGACCTTTGAGTTATGAACTTGATCAGTTCCTGAGGGTTGGTTGTAACTCAAGTTTGTTGTAAGTCAGTAGAGCTGAGATCTGGATGTTTACTTGGGTAAACACTATAGAGAACAAGAGATTAATTAGGTTAACCTAATTGACCCAAGTTGTTCATGTATCATGCTGGTCGTAACTTGAAGGTCCACTGTATCTGATTTCTTACCAATTAATTCACAAATTTCCTTACATATATAGCTTTACATAATCCAAATCTATCTGAACTCTTAATAAAGTAAGTGAACTGGCTTCTAAAATGCGATTTTGGAAGCAAATATGTATTGCTTTCAATGCATTCTAAGTCTGCCATCTTTAACTATTTGTAAACCAGAAGTGAATCATTTCACTTCCACTTATGTTTTTTAGTACTTCTCTGCTGCAGATATGAAGAAGATCAAACTGACAGACTAGAGGTTCTTTCTTTTGATTCCTATGTTTTAGGAATAATAAGAGAAAAAAGAACCATGACTTGGAAAGGAGCCCTATAATAGTGAGAAACAGAACTGCATATGAAACACACATGCGCACACACAATGATAAAACACACTGACTTTATAGAACTTCCCCAAATTTTGTAGTTTAGGCCACAACACTATTGATATTAACAAGCAAAAAAGTAATAGGAAAAGAATGAGAAAGATTTTACTTTTGTGACTTATCAAAAAAGTGTAATAAAAAATGACAGAAAAATATTAGACCAATATTTTGTATGATGTAATGCTTTGATTACTTCTTTACAATACTGGAACACCTACTAAAATGTATAATTGTTCCATAGATGACATTAAAAAAAGTAATAGTTATGAGAACTGTCATGGTCACATGTACAACATGGCTAAGCACTCATAATGTGAGAACATCTTAGAGGTTATATAATGGAACAAACTGCACTGTACAGAAAGCAGGTAAACGTGTGATCCCACCCTGTGGCTAAGAAGAAGGTAGATTTTTAGACAGTACTGTGAGGGACAAATGGATTACTGCTGAAATTAGCTATTTACAGAGCAGTTAAATATTAATTCTAGGATCTGTCTTAAAGCTCACAGAATTAAAGATCAAGGAGTTTGTCTCCTCAGTTTCACCTAACTGAAATGTGTGGTATTTCTGTTCATTATATGTACTACCATCTTCCTCCTCATCCTTTAAACTATTTTTCTTTTAAATTATTCAGTAGTAGCTTAACAATTCCAGCCTATATGAGCCTGAAGTTCTTCAATTGTCCTTACACTTTGTTTAAATATATATTTGAAAAAGAATGAATGAATCATATATTAGTTGCTATTGGTGATGATTAAAATTGATTTTATCAACTTGGCTTCTTGGGGGACAGGGGTGAAAACTTCTGTGTGTGTCCAAGTGAGTCATGAGGTCATGACTTTGGATAATATAGTTGGTCCGTCCTGTTTCCTCTTTGGCACTGCTGCCATGTTCTGGTTCTTGGTCACCATGAACTAAGAAGCTGTGCCCTACCATACCCTTGTTCCATGATGTCCTTGCCCTGGAGAGTGCTGATCATGCACCAAATCTCCTAAAACCACAAGCCAAATCAAACACCTTCATCTTTAAGATGTGGATATCATGCATTCTGTCCAGGCAACAAGAATGCTAATACTCTACTACACAAGTTTTTTTTTTTAGTTGTTTTTACATTTCCTGTTATGCACAATTTTACACATTTCAACCAGTATTTCTGTTCATATCCTACCTCTGTCTTCCAAAGAAACCAGTAAAAGGTAAAAACTAGTGTGAAAAAAGAAGGTACATAGAAAGAAATAGCATCACCAGTATAACTGAAGTTGGCCCTGAGGTCCACCTTCTGTAAGGCAACAATGAATGTAAGAGGGAGGATATAGCAACAATGCATCTTTTATCTCATGAGGCCCTCTGGAGCCACTTTGGCCAAGGGCACAAGGAGATGGAATGGCTTAGATTTCCTGGGATCTGTGTCAATCAGAATTCTCAGTGGATATGACTGTGAATGAGTCTCTAAGAGTTAGAACTGATAGAATGAGCTTCCTGACAGTCTACATTTGGCATACATACCATTTTGCAAACCTCTGTGAAGCTTTCTCCACATCCTTTCACTAATTTAGATGACACACTGAACATCCAGATCAATGATAGGTCAAATATTTTCTAAAATCAGACACTGGAGGTTATCTGGGGTGGAGGAGACATTTTTTATGTTACTGCTTTGAACAGGATCACAAGAGATTCATGTGGATGCTTTGAGTAATGAGTAGAAAAGTTTGGTGCTCATACTGACAGCTAGACTTGAAAGGTACCTCTTATTTCCACAGAAGTGATTCAGTGTAATGAGCAGCTTTAAAGATACTTGCCCACAAGCTGAGAAAGCTATCTTGGATTAACAAAAAGGAATGACTGAGTAGAAACTGAAAATTCATTTACTCCATCACTTGAAAAATAGGTATTTCTTGAAACAAAATGATAATTAAATTTAGTACTTCAGTGTTATAGAAATGCATGTGAGACTACATAGTTACAGCTAAACTTACACAGTTAGTACATAGTTCAATCATTTTCTTGTTGGTCTTTGTAATACAATTTAACCACTAAACAAACATCTACAAAGAACTTAATTCAGGTATTGTACTAAGTGCATGTCCAATAATTAATTTTATTCTTAAGTCAAAACATTTGGATTCTTAAAAATAGGAAATTCGTAATATGTGATGTCTATCGTATGCTTTCTTTATTTCCCAGTTGCTTTTTAAAAGTTGTGTGAAATGCATAAGCTACACATACACATTTCAGGGTTAGCATACAACAAAGCACATATTTGTCTTAGAATCATTCTAGTATTTTTTCACTTAAAATGTATTCTAGCTCCTAAATTCTATGACTTATGAATGTATGCTTTTCTTCTCCACATTTATGACAATATTCTCCTTCCCTCAGTGAAAAGCATTGTATAGTGGATCTTATTTTTCCCCTATTCAACCCAAATCATGGAGACTTACTCAGATTGAATGTTTGTCCATAGGGGTGGTCACTTTCCATTTTTGGTGTGCTCAGTCCACTCAAAAGCCAAGGGCAAGATGAGTTGGATGTGTAAGTGGGTGAGTACGTAGGTTTTCTCTTTCAACTACTAATGCTGCAACTAATAACTTACTTCAGGTTTGGGTAAAACTGAGTAAGATCTTTTGCTTTTTGCTCATTGCCTCAGTACCTGTAAGAAATTGAAAATACTTTATATCTAGTGTATTTTATTCTGCTCACTGACCTCATCATAAATGTTTACATGTGGCAAATGCACTCATTCTTCTCCCTTTCATTTCCACGTTTAGAAGAAGGAATAATGTCTCCTTTCCAAAGATAGCCATGTCCTAACTTCCTGAGCCTGTTAATGTGTTAACTCACATGGCAAAAGAGATCTTTAAGAGATTCTGTCTATCGGAGTTAATTGACATAAGAAGAGATTGACTGAGATGAAAAGATAACAGATTTTGATTCAAAAATAAGTATGTGCATGGGTATGTGGACACCTATATGTGTATAATAAAAAAAATGAGTCTTTTTCCCAAGTGCAGTAACACAAACCATAAAATCTTTTAAACAAGGAAATAGGTCGAAAAAAATCTTACAGTTAAAAAACAAAACAAAACAAAACAACAACAACAAAAAACCTGTTTCCCAGAAACAGGCCAGGAAAAAGGTTGTGTGAAGGAGGCAGGTGCCAGGGACTGAGCTCTCCAGCCCATATTACCTGTGTTCATTTCATCAAGAAGATTACAGCATCCTTTAATTTTTCCCCAATTTCTAGTTTGAGACTTTCTCGTTCTTTCTCTACAAATATAAAACCCTACAGATTTTTACCACCTGGTAATCAGACCCCTTTTGGACCAGCGAATCAAAAAGTATGTGACAATATGAACATCGTATTTTCTTGGAAATTACTTTTGCTATTTGAATATACTTTGGAGTATATCAAAACTATAATTTAGTACATACTCAATTTTGTTATTAGGCAGTAGGATATCCCGGCAGGCCCTGTTACAGTCCCTCTATTCCTCTACCTCCAACCTTCTTTCCAGGGGCCTGAGTTGTAGTTATTTGTTCCTCTGATTACTGTTAGAATTTATGGCAGAAAAGCTCTAAAAAAATTTCTCCCACTTCAATTCAAAGTTACACTTTTAGTTTGCCTTACCTCTTAATACTTTAAAAAGTAACTGTAAAATACTGAGTTGAACATTAATTCCATTAGAAATATTGCGTTTTACTTTGTGTGTGTGTGTGTGTGTGTGTGTGTGTGTGTATGTGGTACCAGTGATTGAAGTCAAGTCCTTGTGCTTGCAAGGCAGGCAGCAGAACCACTGAGCTAAATTCCTGGCAGAAATAATTGCATTTTAAATAATTATGGATATTTCTGGATACTCGAGGATTGCCTTTTTTATTGCCTGATGGTGTTTTTAGAAATCCATTAATTAACTTTACAAACATTACTATTACATAAATACTTTTATAATTTTTTCTTCCTTCAGTGTCTAAATACATGTTCCCATAGTAGCTTTTAGAACCATGTCTTACTATCTTAGGGTTATTGATCTGGACTATTTTTGGCGAAGATTGTTGGGTGAATGTAAGTAGTTCTTTCTGCTTCCTCGGTTCGTGCTTCTGTTGCTGTTAAATATGGGTCACAGAACATCACACTGAAATTATAAAGGTCAAAGGAGATGATACAAATAATGTTACTTTGTATAAAAATTTCTAAAAACTATGAGAATTTTACTCTCTGAAAGTTCTAATTGTTTTGCTGCCACAAACAAGTGAGGTCATGAAATGTTTTGTCTTTTGATGCCTAATTTAAGTATTTCGCTTAGCATAATGTTCCTTAAGCCCACCCATATTGTCACACATGGAGGATTCTCTTCTTTATGAATACTAAACAATATTCCAATATATGCATGCACATTATTTTCTTTTTGCATTCATTCATTCATTGACTGCATATCCTGGCTGTTATGAATAGAACTGTGGTAGACATGAGTATGTTTCATTCCATTTAAATGAATACCTGGTAGTGAGATTGCTGGATCATATGCTACCTTTTATTCTAAAAGAATAATTTACAATATAGTGATGAATCCCTTGTATAATGTTGGTTTATGTATATATAAAATTTTTTCAGTCCCTATTTTATGTAAGGCACTCATATAATACCTGCCTAGGTCTTTTTCCAGATTAAACTCACGAATTTAAATAAATGCATAATAATGCAGTATAATAGACAATAATCAGGCAAAATAACATAATTATTTATAAATATTTTAGATAGCTTTTCAGGTATGTATAATTTTTGAGTTTACATTAAATGTAAGTGTTCATAAAAGTTATATAAGATTCAGTATAATATCTCATTGTGACTTACCTGGAATAATTATACTGTACCATGTTTAGACTCTCCCATTGATATGACCTATGACCTGAGCTGGTACATTTCATTCTATTTATGTTTATTCTCTTTTATATTTCTTTAACTTTCTTCCTAAAATTTTCCATCTAGTTATCAGAGCACACTTCTAATTAAGTACAATAAACTTTCATAATGCTATATCTAAAGTTACAAATATTCTTTCAAACCCTTCATTTTTTGCAAGATCCCACCTGGTAAATCATGTAAAGTTGAAATTATATTTCTTTTATATATTTTTTAAATTTTGTTTTTCAGAAACTTCTATAGGTAATCCCAGTAAACAGTTTCTTAGAAACATTGTCAAACACAAAGGGGGATGAGAGAAATTGAAAATTATGATTTGTTTATTTCTGTTTATTTAGTTTCTAAAGAAACTAAATGTTTATTTAGTTCTGGTAATGAACAGAAAAAATAATTTAAAACAATCCTGTTTTATTTATTAGAATTAAAGTAGATAAATCATATTGCTAGAAAATATTATTTTCCCATGCTTTAAGCTTTTATATTTTTTTCTTTTCCCCTCTGTACGGGGGATCAAATTCCAGACCTTGATTACTTTGTGGTTTTTTGGTCTGTTTTGTTGGAGTTTTTTTGTACCGGGGATGGAACTTGGGACCTTGTGCTTGCGAGGCAGGTGGCAGAATCACTGAGCTAAATTCCCAGCACTTAATAATTGTATTGCTTTTGTTTTTTATTTTATTTTATTTATCTTATTTATTTATTTATTTTTGGTAATGGGGATTGAACTTGGGTCTTTGCTCTTGTTAGGTAGTCTCCAGAACCACAGCTAAATCCCCAGCCCTTGCCTTAAGATTTTAAAGAGAAATTGCTTAAAATCTGTATCAAGTATATGGAATGTAACTGTCAATATATTTTAGGTGCTAAATACTACAGAGTTGAAGAAATTAAAAGATATTTTTAACCTTATAAAATCTCCTTGACATTGACTAAAGACAGGAATTTGCAACATGAAGAGAGCTGAACAGAAACATGAACTAGTTTTTAAATCAATGAAGTACAAGGATTTTGAGGGAAGACATTTTGAAGGAAGACATAAATTTATCAAAATATCTTCCTTACCTGACACTCAAGAAGATTTTCATAGTTGGTTCTTTAAAAAATGTAATAAAATATTATGAGGCAGTTCTTTAGAACAAAAGTTAAAATTGCAAATCAAATGCAGCTCTACTTTTGGAGAAATCAGAAGAGAAGCAAATCAACTAGCTTTGCACAACTGCGATCATTCTGCCCACTGCTTAATCAGGAAAAATATCAGTATTCTCTTTTACTTGATAAATAGTTTCTGAAGACAAGTTAATTTCTTATATTTTAATATTATTTTAATAAATTTCATTAGAGATGCTGGAGTACTTATATTACCCAAAATAAGGCATAGTCCTATGCAGCATATTATTTTCAAAGAGAAAAGTAGTATTTTTAACTTTATTAACCCTATACTTAGCACATTAGCTTAATTCGTGAGTCTCATTATTTGATTTGTAGTTCTTCTCCAATATTAAACTTTCCATAATCACTTTCTCTTTTATATTAAACTCTACTAATTGTCTTAGATTGAAATTTAAGCATTTTTGTGAAATCTGCATAACTCATCAATAACATCTACTCTGCCTTTGATTTTGTTGTAGAGTTTTCATCTCAGGCTTCTGTTTTGTTAAGGTTCCCCTATCAATATCAATATCCCACATCATAGTGTGTGTTACTTACTTTTCTCTCACGCTGAGACAAAATACCTGACACCCAAACTTAAAAGGAAAAGGGCTTTTTAGCTTACAGTTTGTAGAGGTTTCACCTACAATTGGCTGGCTCCAAGGCAGAATAGCAGAGGTGCAAACAGTTCATGGTAGCAGAAGACAGCAAAAAGCAACAAGAGAATTTAACAGTGTCTTCCCCTTTTATCTTATTCAGGCTACTTAGGGTATTAGCACTCACACTCTTAATACTAGTGCCCTTGAGCCTAGCATAGCATCATGAATCAATTCCAGCATCACACAATCTAGATCAAGCCACCTCCTCGAAAGCCCATGAGCACATGAGGCTTTGGGGTGACATCTAGACACAAACCGTAACAGGTGCAAAGTTGATATCAGCAGTTACCAATTTGTTTTTATTTCCCTTATATTAGGCCAATGTAAATCTTTCTGAAATATAAAAACATAGTTCTGTTTTGAAGTTGCAACATTTCATTTGGAATTTCTGCTTTGTTCCTGCATACAGTTCCTATCTGGTCAACATGCTAGCAATTGTGCTCTGCTAGCAATTGTAACATCTATTGAAAACTAGTAAACCAATTGTTGAATGTCACATCCTGACTAATTTGGGAGATGCGAGCAACAAGTCTGTTCACAGCATCATTTTGTTTTTACTATAAGAATAAGAACCTGGTGACTGAGTTCTTGGATAAATTTCTAAATTGAAAGCATAATAAAACTTCACATCTAAATGGGCATAAATCTTTATGCCATATTTTCTCCTATTGTTTTTCCATAAGGTTTTTACATTCCTGCAAGTACAGAAGACTGTGATTGCTTTCAGCTCACCTAATGAAGTGTCATAATAAAAGCATTTTTTGAATATGGCCATTAGTGTGCACAGAATGTTTCACTTGTATTTCAGCCTTTGTGTATTTCCCATCTTGTAGCACTTCATCTATTACAATTCCCAACACTGAATGGCAGTACTGCATTCTGTCCAATAAGCTTCTGCCCTGCCCAGACCCTCACTATATTTTAGGACCTAGTTCTAACATTAGATCATTGCTTTTGCTTGTGTGACCATTTTGCAACATTTCAACTAGTCAAAGTGCACTCACTTTGCTATTCTCTTCATTATCTGAATCAAGGAGGTCCGTATTCCCTATGTGTGTATCAGTCAATTCTTGCTCCATTTCACTGTCACAGGAATGTTAGCTCACATGGCCAACATCCAAGTTATCATCATCCTCCTCCTCCTCCACCCACACCACTCCTCTGTTATGAAAACATGTATTTTACCATAATGGATCATCTTCATCATCCATACATGAGTAATCTGATGATTCACTTTTGACCTCCCCCAAACTTGCAAATCTTGTTTATCATGTGCTGTTGTACTGAATTAGGCTACTTATACCGGAAAATTTAAAAGAAAACTTTTTATAAAATAAATCCTAGAATGATCTGGGTGTATTATACCCTCTGTGATGCTCAGGTAAACATATGCAAAATCTGTTAGAGCATCATGTGGGTGAAAATCCTGGTTTGACACTTTTACACATGTGCACACACCTTGCCATTTATAATAGCAAGTAAGTAAACACAAATATTTATTTGTGTATCCCTCAGGGAATGGTACTGAGATGCACAGCCAGCTATTATTATGTGAAAGTAAAAATGTACAGTAGAAAAGCAAGAAATGTGTTTGTGGAACCCAGTGTTATGCTCTAAAATTCTACTCACACTTATGGCTTAGAAATATTTTTCTTATTTAGTCAGTAAATAATGGATTTTTCACCCAAGGATATTCTAGAACTAAATGTAGTAGATATAAAGGTGTTTTAAAATTCATTAATATTTCATTTAATCTGGTTTTCTTGCTGGAATTTTATAAAAGCTTCAAAAGTTTGTTTTAGCCATGGTTATCTCAGCTAAACATAACTATTCCAACTGGTCATGGTTATCCTACCTGTCTAGCCATTAAGAACAAACTTGAATTATAGTCAGGATGTTACAGTGAGTGAATGCAAATAGAAAGACAATCATTTTATTTTTTTATTGAAGTTAAAATAGAAAAATAGCTTTAAGAACTATTTTTAATTTATACCAAAATCCTTCCTTGTATATTCTAATTCATGTCATCAGTAATGTTTTGAAACCCTTGTAGAAGTAGGCAGTAGCTAGCAGCTTTAAAAGGAGATTAATCATAAATCAAACAGCTCACAGTCAGGTCAGACCTAATTAAGATTTATAATTAGAAAGTTAAACTATACAGCAAATCTCAGAATTGGAGGGAGCCCTTATGTCAACCAGTCCAGCTACTCCATGGTACAGCTGGCCAATCTGGACTTCATCTTTATCTCTTGTTTTTCAGCATGCCAGAGCTTTTCATTGACATACTCAGCCCATTTCTGAAATTTGAATTTTTTCAGGCAATTTAAATAAGATATTAAAACTGTTATATATTAATGAATAAGCTAAGGGCATCTTCTTCTACCCCTCCTTTCTTTAGCCTGCAGCTTGATACAGAGCCGTCAATAGTATGGACTTTGGGGTTGGTCATGGCTCAGTTGATGCACCATCTGCCCCTATGCCACATGTTAATTCTATGGACAGGCCTTGCAGGGTCTGAGTGAAAACTGACTGATCTACAGAACACAAACAGTGACCCCTGCTTGGTAGAATCATTACTGCTTCTCATTGTAGCGGGAATATGGTTCTTACCCAACAAAGCAGTAGCTACTTTTGAGTAATATTTATTTCCACAAATGCAAAAAAGAAAGTAATATAGAAATATTACTCACTAGTGCATTGTATCTACTATATATTTAGGAACATATGTGGACATTTTTCAAAAAAATATATCATGGAAATGTTATTTTTGTAAGATATATCAATAGTATGTTATTTTATAACCTATTAAGTGATTAGATGAGGTAGTGACTGAATGTTTGAAGTCAGGGTTAAAAGCTAAATTTCTTAAATAGCGGACTCAAAGATTCCATCTTTAAAGCTCTTATATTCTGTATTGCAAACATCAATATGGGATACCCAGCGATGCTTAAACTTATCATCACAGGTATAGCATCCAATGTGCCTCTGGAGAGTGGATCACTCCTAACATAACATTAAATATATGTTGAATTGAAGCAGTACATTTTAATCCATATGCATATGGTATGACTAGATTGTGAAAGGGAAGAAGATGGAAAAGGTATTTTTAAATATAGTTAATTGTGGGTAAAGGTGAAGGAGGTAGGAAGGAGAGACACATACAACAGCACACAATGCTAATACTTGAATACCAGAGTTGAGTGCTATACGCAAGGGCATTTTTCTGCCTGTTATGCTGTATAGCCTACTCATTGCACTGTGTCTTATTTGCCTATCAAATATACATAATATAAATTATTTTAAAGTAGAGCTCTTTACTGTTCTATTTTATGTAAATTAGCTCCTTCACTTTGCAGTGAACATTTTTTTTTTTTTGCAGTAAACTTTTGAGGTAGTTATTGTCCTTACTCCAAAGGTAGAGAAACTGAGGCTAAGATAGACCAAGAATTGCAGTTCAGGGTGACAGTGTAGACTCTAGGCTCCTGCTCTCTAGCCACAAAACCCTTTCCTTTAACTACCATACTGTTTCTCCTTGTTCTGACCCATTATAGAGCAAAACTGCAGCTTGTTCTAATTGGAGTGGAAAGTAACAGAGTGGGCTGGGGATTTAGCTCAGTGGTTCTGCCGCCTGCCTCGCAAGTGCAAGGTCCCTAGTTCAATCTCCAGTACCAAAAAAAAAAAAAAAAAAAAAAGTAACAGATATTTACAGAGGATATTGAGAGGAAAAAATTCACGGGTACATTGACATGTAGAATAAGTACGAAGAGATGAATACTTACATGCAGGAAAAGATGTTTTGTCCTCTGGAAATTGTCTTTGTGAAGAGAGGGAAAAAAGCACCCGAGGAATGTGAGACTAGCAGGTCATTTGGTGGGTGGAGTAGCGGAAATGATGAATGAAATGAGTGGAAGGGTGAGGTGCTTGAAGATGGAGATACAGGTTTGTGTCAAGTCAGGGAGATATTCAGTTTTAATCTTTAGGGGTTTGGCCAGTGCATCTTAATCTTGAGTGTGCACTAAAATCACCTGGCTGCCTGTTAAACCATAGATTGCTCGGCCCTTTCTCTACATTTCTGATTCAGTTGGACTGGCTAGATTTAAACATTTGCATTTTTTATAGATGCTTAGGTGGGAATTATTTTCATTGTTTTTTGAGACAGGGTCTCACTATGTAGTTGGGACTGACCTGGAACTCACTATGTAGCCCAGGATGGTCTTGAACTCACAGTGATCCTCCTGCCTCAGCCTACTGAGTGCTGGGATTACAGGCGTGCACCACCACACCCAGCTGGGAATTATTTTCAATTTGCAATGGGCCAGGAAAGGAAGACCCTAGCATGGCAGTGCTGTGGGAGCGCTGAAGGATGGATGGGGAGAAAGAATGAACACAGAGAATACATGAGTCACCGAAGGAACCTAGGTAGGTTGAATATGGGGAAATTGGTATTAGACAGCAAAAGAAGCATCTTGAAAAAATAGTCAAAAGAATAGAAATAGAAATAATCATTCATTGGAAGCATAAGGGCAGAGAGGTACCAGGTAAAGGTACTCAGCAAAGGGTAGAATCATTAACCAACATAAGAACCAGAGGAAAAGCAAATACCCTTTCCCTTTACAGGCAAGTGGGCACTGGAGAGAGGATACATAATAGTAACTTCAAGGGGAGATTTATAAAAATAGAATGTGATCATTACTCTCTTTAAAAGCAATAGAGTTTAACAAAACAACATGGGTTTTAAAATAACACAGCTGTGTTCCATGGATTTGTATTGGCCCCCTAGGTAACTGTATTCATCTGTGTAAGAACTAATTTCTCGTTCCTGATGAGAAGCTTTTCCCCCAGAGATGCAGACTCCCAAGCTCAGAGAATGGATAAGGATATTTATTGCTGCCTAGAGGGCTCTAAAGACCTAGTGGAGAATTAAAGGGAAGATATGATGTCCATGTTAGATTTTGTCACCACTCCAGGTAGAGCATGACAGGTTGATGTTGATGTTGGAGCAGTGAAGGTGTAATCAACCCTGTAGTCTAAGACTTCTCAAAATGCCCTGAGTCCTTTGTGAACTCACAAAACCACTGGCAGAGACACAGCACGGTTACTTTCATGACTCTTTTCTCTCACGTAGAGCCATATTGATTTAGTCTTGGATCTTCCTTTTTGCTCTGACAAATGGGTTTACTTCCCTGATTGATATACTAGAGGCAATAGGATTCCAAAACATCTTTAGTTCAAGGAACCCACAACTTTTTAATATTATTAAATCCAAATATATTGCATAACAAGTGTTATACTTACTCAAATTTCTAGGTTTTAATCTTTGTACATCAACCTGTTACACTTAGTGCCAAAAATGTATAAATATTTTAGAATTTATGACCAAAGAACAGCAGCTTTGTTACAGAAAGCAATCTCCAGGTTAGGTGGTAATGGAAGGAAAAGGTGGGCTGGAGGCATGTGTGGCTGGTGCTAGTAATGTTTCCACATAGGAAAACTGTAGAATGCACTTACCAGGGGATGCTCTTGCCAAGACAGGGACTGGGGAAAAAAATCCCTTAACCTACCTCACACTGTTCACTCATTTATTTATATAAATGGAGACAATATCTATATTACTGTGCTTTGTAAGACTTACATAAAAACTCCGTAGAAAAGTTTCTTCAACATCTAGTACTTTCTGAATTGAATATGAATATTATTTTCCTTCCCTGCTCATCTCATGTTGAAAAAGGACTCAAAAAAGAAATGAGTTAAAACCATGTATTTTGGAATATCCTTGATGCCCCCTTCAAGTTCAATTTTCAAAATTGTAATTGATATTTGGAAGTAAAGATGAAATGGTACATGGACACTATAATGGAAGGTTAACTACAAATGGAAAATAGTTGGGGACAAGGATTGAAGACCTAACTGAGGTTGGCTGACAGCAGTTTATAATGAACTGTATATCCCTTTTGCTTCATGCCCTGAGTATCAGTTAGCACTCTTAGAGTAGTAGGACAAATGTGAAGTGGACAGTTGTTTCCTCAGTTTCAGGATTGCCGTGTATTACAATGGAAATTCTCAATGATGAGGAAAATTAATTACTGAGTGTATAAATTCAACAGCATGTCAAGTGAGATTGGTTAGGGCAGGAGGAGAGGTCATGGTGAGATTCAGTAAGGAAGATCTGAACACCAAGTGCACATGATATCAAAAAGTTGTAGAGGAAAAGGTTCACAGTGAGAACCTCCTGTTTAAAGGTTTCAGGAATGTGGTCTTCACTCGTGTTCATGTTTGCCTGTTTGCTTTTGTTGGTTTTACAAATGAGAAACCTTGGGCTAGATCATAGAAAAAGATTCCCAAGCAAAGGGCAAGTGTTATGGTTTGGGTCTAGGTGTCTCCCCAAAGCCTCCTTGTGGTCATAGGTGGGACTTTTTCAGAGATGGCTGAATCTAGAGTGTGTGATGCCAGGATGAAGGTGTGTGATTCCTAAATCAGTCTGATTAGGTTAACACCATCCTAATCCTGATAGTCTGACTACAATATAAAGAATAGAAAGAGGCTTCTCTTGTTCCTCATTGATTTGCTACCTGCTGCCCACTATGAATTATTTCTCTGTAATGCCTGCCTGACATTCCACCGTACCTTTGATCCAATTATGGACTGAAATCTCTACAAACTGTGAGCTAAATAAACCTTTCCTCCCTTAACTTTGGACATTGGCTATTTTGTCTCAGCAATGATAAAAGTAACTATGACAGTAAGTAAAGATCTTTGGAAGTTGAAGCAAGGAAGGAGACTAATGATTTAAAGGATGTTAGAACAGAGACAAGAAAGCCTAGTACTCGTATTATGGTTTAGATAAAAAATAATCCCCCAAACTCTCATGTTCTCAGAGGTGAGGATTTTGAAACATGGTTGGACTATGGGGGCACTGTACTAGTAGGTGAATTTATTTACTGGTAAGATCAACCACTGAGTGTGCTGTTGGGACGTGGTTG
Source organism: Fukomys damarensis (assembly GCF_012274545.1). Classification (NCBI taxonomy): domain Eukaryota; kingdom Metazoa; phylum Chordata; class Mammalia; order Rodentia; family Bathyergidae; genus Fukomys; species Fukomys damarensis. The sequence goes on along the minus strand of NW_022900928.1, from coordinate 91,041,893 downwards.
GGGCCTGATTGAGAAAAGCGGGTTATGGGGTACATGACATAAAAGAATATATCTCCCTCTATGGCTTCTCCCTTCTTGCTCTGCTTCCTGGCCACCATGTTATGAGCATCTTTTCTCTGTTACACCCTTCCACCATTTCATTACTACCTCAGAACCAGCTGACTTGGGCCAGTTAACCATGAGCCAAAAAAAACCCTCTTCTTTAAATTGTGGATGCCAAGTATTTGCTCTCAAAGATGAAAAACTGACTAAGACAAATTTTGGTGAAAGAGAAGTGGGGTAATTGCTGTGATTGTACTTGACCATGTGGTTTCAAAGGTTTTGGAACTGGTTTATGTGAGGAATGGTATGAACATACCAGTTAGAGAAGTCCTAGAATCCTTAAACTGAGTTTAATGGGAAATTCTGGTTGGAGCTCAGAAGACCAGAATGTTCATGGAAATGCAGGCAGTAAAGATGAGGCTCACAGATTTCAGTTGGAAACAAAACCTCCATTGGCATTTGAACTTGAAACCAACTGTGTTACACTCTGGCAAAAAAATGTGTCCACATTTTGCTCATGCCATGAGACTTTATAAGACAATGAGATTAAAAGCAGAAGGCTAATATGGCAGAAGAAATTTCAAAGCAGCCCAATCTTCAGGCTGTTAGATGTGTACTGTAAGCCACTTTTAGTTGGATCTACATTAAAAATCAGAAAAGGTCTATTTGAAAAATTTGCCAGAAAGGAAGTGCCTGCAAAGTTGGAGTACATGAAAATTGCTGTAAAAGTACATGTAGCTGCTGAAAATATTAACATTAAAATGAAGCCAAGTATTTGTATCAGGACAATAGAAAAAAAAAGCCTAGGGCATCTCAGGAATCAGTAAAAGCCCCCAGAATCAATAGTGTAAAATGGTTGAAGTAAAATCCTCTTTAAATTTTTGCTTTGAGTAAAGAGCCATAGGCCATCCTGATTGAAAAAAACCATCTATGAAATTAGTTTCTTGTGGGGTTGACAATGCTCACACACCTAGGCATTTAAAGTCCTCTGTAGCCATGATCCAAGGAGGCTCAGCTACTCCTTGAGCTGGCAGCAGACTTTAATGTCATCTACGTGGTGTCAATTTTATAGGCATGCAGAATGCAGGAGTTTTGGTGTTAAGAACCCCTCCATTGAGGTTGCAAAAGAGAGCCTGAGAGCTACATTGTGTGCCCCCTGAGGGGGCAGCACATGAAGCAGTAATAGTTAAATGGAAAATGTAGTGGACACCAGGTAGTCAGAGGAGCCATGAACACAGAGCATTTGCTAAGGAAGTCTGCAGGCTGTGAGGAAAGCCACCCTAAGAGAAAGATCATGAGGGCTACAACCAGCAATGCCACATCTGTCTACAACTTGCTCTGAATGCTGGGCATGAAACCACAGGACTTAATATTTGCCCTGCTGGGTCTTATTCTTCCTTTGGTCCAATTCCTTTTTATCCTCCTATCCCTCTCTTTTGGAGTGAAAATGTTTTCCTGGTGCCATTGTATATTGAAAGTGTTTAACTTGCGTTTTGATTTTTACAGAGGTTCATAGCTCAGAGCCTTAAGTCTCAGAAGAGACATTAGACTTGGAGACTTGGACTCCTCCACAATCCTGGAACTGTTAAGATTTTAGTGACTCTTAGAGATGGATTAAATGTATTTTGCATAGAGATGTGCACAGGTCTTTTGGGGCCAGGCACAGAATACTATGTGCAGGTATAGAACAAAAATAACTCCCACAACGTGTGTGTGTGGTATGGAGGATCAGACTCATGTCTTTGAACTTGCCAACCAGACATGGCACCACCGAGATATACTCCTGAACTTCTATTTTTTTTTTTTTCAGTACCAGGGATGGAACTCAGAACCTTATGCTTTCAAGGTGCCAATGAGCTAAATCCCCAGCCTCCCAAAACTTTTGTGTTCAGTGATAGAGCTTTTGTAATGTGGTTGGATGGACCATGGAAGCACTGTACTAACCAGTGGTCTACTTGTGACTTCAGTGGTGAATGGGCTATTAGGAGTTAGAGGCTAATCAGAAGTGGAATGTAACTGGGGTATTACCTGGAAAGGCATATCTTCTTGCCTATATCCTTCCTTTGCTCTCCACATCTTGGTTGCCCTAATGTGAGCTGCTTACCTCTTCCAGACTCTACCATACTGTTTCTGTCTTGGAGTCAGCAGATAAGGATCTGTAAGCCAAAATAAACTCTCCTCCTTTAAGTTCTGAGTGTTGGATACAGTGGACCCTCAAGTTATGAGTAGCCCCACATAGGAATATTTTGGGTTACAACTGGGATTTTCACTTTAACTTATGATGAAAGTCTTGAGGTACAGCCTGAATGGTTGTAAACAAAGAATGGCAATTCCAGAAAAGCATATGTAAGCATACATAAGCATTAGTTTGAGCTCAAATATGTGTATTTCTGAATGTGATTTCATCAGTGCTTTATATAATCTCTGATTACTGCTATCAAAATGGCCTCCAAAAAGCTAGCAAAGAAGCTCAGGAAGGAAGGGAAGGGAAATAAAGCAATCACAATTATAAAGAAGAAGGAAATTATGGAGAAATATGAAAATGGTGTTCATGTGACTGATCTTGCTAATATGTACAGCATGCCAAAATTTACCATGTCAACAACCTTACAGAGCTGTATAAGGAAGCTAGTGTTGATAAAGTTGTCACTCAAATTAATAAGTCATGATCAACAGTGTTAGAGGAGGTATAAAGGCTATTAAAGTATGGATAAATGAAAGGCGGATGACAGGTTATAGCCTATCTGAGTCTATAATTTGTGAAAGAGCTAGGACTATAAATGCAGATCTTATAAAAGATAATCCATCAATGAGTGATAATGATGAAATATTTTGTGCCAGTAATAGGTGGCCTAACAATTTTAAAGTGAGAGCTGGGGTTCAGTGGAAATAGGCATGGTGAAGTAGCCAGTGCTGATAAAAGGGCTGCTGAAAATTAAATATGCCACTTCCACATCATGACACAGAGAAATGGCTTTTGCTGTCATCAAGTTTTCAACTGTGATAAAACTAGCCTTTTCTGGAAAAAAAATGCTTAAGGAAACAAACATTACTCAGGAAGAAAAGAAAATGCCAGGTCACAAGCCTTTGAAAGATAGTCTGACCTTACTGTTGTGTGCCGATGTAAGTGGTGACCCCTAAGCGTGTTCAGAAAACATAAAGTCATGAAGAATAGGCTAGGGGTCATGGGAGAACTAATAATAAAGTCTGGGTAGCAAGAGCACAGTTTCTTGAGTGGATCAGGGAGGCTTTCTCTACTACTGTTAAGAAATATCTAGAGGACAGAAGTTTGCTACTCAAGGCTCTCTTCATCCTGGACAGTGCTCCTGCTCAGCTACCAGATTTGGAAGAATTGGCTGAAGATTCTCCTGGCTCTCAGTTGAGTAGCTCCCACTTAATACCACTCCTCTACTGCAGCAGGTTATAGATAACTTTAAGAAGCTGTACACCAGCGAACTCTCCCTGAAGTGCTTTCAGATGGTCTCAGATACAGATTTAACCCTGAAAGAATTCTGGAAGGAACATTAAAACATCCTTTCTTGTGTAGGGTTGAGAAATCCTGGGCCAATGTCTAAGGACACTGATATCTACCTAGAAGAAAGTGTGACCTAAAATTATACAGGAGAGAGACTGAAGGTTCTGTAGAAGAGCCTGAGCCTTTGAATGGCCCTGTGGTTGATGATAGCAGAGTCCTTAGGCTTGCTTGTAGACAGCAGTGATATTAAGGAACTGGTGGAGGAACATTCAGAGGAATGTATACAGAGGAACTTCAGCAACTTCTGGCTGAGCAGTAGAGAATGGTAACTGAGGAGCTTTCTGAAGAGGAGGGTGAGTATTGACAGTCAGTGCCGCAAACTTCTGAAATAAAGGAAATCCTGAAAAACTGGACAGAGCTACAAAGAGAAGACACACCCAGACAGAAAAAAGAAATATTGTTGCATTCACTTGCTTAATGACACTGTCAAGTCATACTACAGAACAGTGTTAAAGAAAAGACAGAAATGGACAACCTTAGACCACTTTTAGTTCTGAAAAGGTTGAGACCTAATGAGCCAGAAGCAGGTTGCAGTGGGCTACAGTCTCTCCCAGGGAGAGAAAAGACATCGCAGAGACAAATTCCTGATGTTCTTATGGAAGGAGACTCTCCTTCAAAAAAAAGAAAAAAAAATCACCTTTCATGACATCCTCCCTTCCTGCAAGCTAAAGATGTCAACTTGAATGGTGAGTACAGTATGAAGTTATTGTTTTTAGTAAACTAGGCACATTTTATAAATCTTTGATGAATATACTAGGAAAATTACTGGTGTTTCTGGATAACCACACATTATGCCTCCCCTTTTATTATTAAAAAGTTAATTAAGGAGTGCTTTGGGAGGTTTGGAATGTATTATAGGCAGTTCCATTATTTCTTATGGGAAAAATAGTTTTGACTTACAAACAACTTGAGTTACAACTACTTCCATGAATGAATTAAGTTCATTAGTCAAGGGTCAACTGTATTTTGTCCCAGCAATGAGAAAATAATTAAGACACTTTCTAGTATGTGGTTCTGGCAAATGTTATTGGATAAAGGGAGGCTACAACCTTCACTTGTACAGAATATGGCCAGTCTCATTCAGTTAGGTGGCCCCAAGGACCCAGCTATATACCACATTTGATCCAGTTATACCAGTCTTTAGTATATTTTCCAAATAATTAAAATCAGCATAGTACAGACATACCTGTATACCCATATTCATTTCAATGCAATTCACAATATAAAAAATATTACATACACACACACACACACACAAACACCAGCCATAAAGTAAAACCAAAATCACATCTTTTGCAGGACAGTGGATAGAATTGGAGATCATCATGTTAAAAATAATTAAGCCAGACTTAGAAACTTAAATATTGCATAGAGATCACCATATTAGACAATATAAGCCAGATTAGAAACTTAAACATTATGTTTTCTGTCTTATGTGAAATCTAAATAAATAAAAGAAATCATAAAGGTAGAAAGAAAAACATAGAAGAAAGAATCAAGGTGACAAAAGAAGAAGAGGAAGAGAGAAAAAGAGAAGGAGAGGGATAAAGAAGTAAAACTAATCAAAGTATTACATAGGTATGTATAAATTTGCCAGAATGAAAGGACACACACTAATGGAAAGGGAGGGAGGGAGGGAGGGAAAGTTGACCCACAAGACAGGGACCTAAGGGCTTCCAGTGGTGGTAGCAGGGAAGGGCAAGGTCAAGTACAGGATATGGTGAAAGAAATGCAGAGGAGAGTTGGAAAAACAGATGAATAAGAAGTTTGCAGCAACCCATCACGGGAAATATTTTAGAGATCATTATTATATTAACATAAACTTCTTTTTTAGATGATAGCACTACAAAAATTTCCTGAAGCTTTGCTCTGCCAATGAAAGTAGTCCAAATAACTGCATAATGATAAATTAACACTCTGTGTTATCCTCAGATGACCTCATTTTTGTGCACTCCTTGCACCTGAGGAAGGAACAAAAAAATCCTTGACAACTTGTGAGGCCCTTACATTTTTAAAAATTTTATTATTACATTGCATATGTCATTTCCTATAGATGCTATAGGTAAAATTATTCATGTAAGCAAAACAACGAAATCAAATTGAAAATTTATACTTAGTACTCTTAGAAAATTACACCTGATATTTTTGTGCAAAGTATAAATAATTTCATTACAAAAAGACACTAATATGATTTAAATTCTTCCCATATTACATCTCCAAGGCAAAGAACATAATTGTTCTCAATACTTTCTAACTAGTACATGGAAATAGTACACAAAATTACATGAAGAAAATTGCACATAAAATGACATGCATTAAGCCTGTAATACTGATCAAATGTAGTACACAAACAAGGATAACTCTACATCCTTAAAAAACTTGCAGATTGACTGCCGCAAAGCTAGACAGTTGTTACATAACTAAATATTGCTAATTTATCTTAACAACACAATGTTTATATTTTAATAAAATATGTCAGTACATATAACAAAGTAGAAAAGTATTCACAGTTAAATATGTACACACGCACACACATATATATATATAAATATATATATATATAAACATCAAATGGAAAAATATCAAGAAGTTAATACTTTGAGAAATATTTTAGACAACTTGACAAAATTTTAAATGTCACTCCATGACTTCCAAATCTTTGTTCACATTATACCATATCCTAAGATATTTGTATCCAAGTCCCATTGTCAGATACATCAGCTATCATATACAGAAGATCTTACATGAAGATCACATACATGAAGATCTTTATGTGTTCAAGAAACAGGAATATTCACATATGACCATTTCCAATGCCTTAAGAAACAGAGAGAGGAAATGGTTTTGCTAGTCATATTATGATTTAACACAATTTATATGAATCATTACACATGTATTCATTTTTTTCTATTTAAAAAATTTAGTTTTGCTCTAAAGTAAGTTTGTGGGACACTTTTCTGCCAATACCCAAACTTGCTTACTTGATGTGATTAAAACATAAAATAGGAATGTTCTTAATGCTGTTTTTAATCTTGTGGTACCATGTCACAAAATGAGAATTTCTCTTAGTGTATGGTGTATTGGAATATTCTAACAATAAGAATGTCAGAGTAGGAAATTTGTATCAATAGTCCTTGGGGCCATCCATTATCACACATCATCTGCATATAATTTCCATAGAAGAGAGCAGAAAATGTGACTTTAGCATCGCAATATCGTTGGCTTAAAGGCTCAAGATACCAATATGCATTCTATTCGTGACAATTCCTAAGGAAAAAAATTAATTATAATCATTTTGCATAAATCACCATGAGCAATGAGGTACCCATCACCTTGTCAATTAATCTGCGGCATTCGGTAGACTGGCAAACTGGAGGGTTTATGAAGCATTAAACTGTGTCACTGTTAGCCAGATTAAACTCACTGCAACAGTCTATGTACATAAAATGCTTTGTGAAGGAGATATGAAAAATGTTAACTGAACCAACTCAGAGATAGAGAAATGATTGTGATACAGTGCCTAGAAGGAATATTGTCACTTTCCTGGTATAAGCCCGTTACAGTTTGAAAGACCTAAATTCAAATAATAAGATAAAGAAGCAGAACTCTCACTTGGAAAATTTAAAGATGTACATATCTAATACAGTATATAAAATGAGGAAAGAAAGAAAAGGGAATATAAAATAACTTATTCTGTATATTCTAGAACTAGAAACCCAGGGTACAAGAGGCCCAGGAAGAGTTGAGAGGTCCTAGGAGTTCTCTGCTAGTGTCTTTTGTCCCTCAGATTTTATGGGTAGGAAACCAAAGTCTAGAGAAAATGTCTGGCCCAAAGCAACATCACAGACAGTGACAGACCCCTAACCTGTAATACAGAGGATTTCCATTAGTGCACAAATTAAGTTTAATTCGGAAAATAAGATAAAGACACATTTCCACAAAATGTGCATAAAACCAAAGTGAAATGCCTCCTTTATTAGAACAGAAAACTGCAAGTAAGTCTTGAAGTAAAAAGTAAACAGCCCTGTGAAAAAGCAGGGTCTGAGGCCTTGATGGATTGGACTACCGAGTCCACACAGCCTCTGCTCAGAAAGGACAGAAGTTGCCCTCATCCCTGCTTCCCAGGGCCTGCACTGTGAGCCACAGTTTTTGAGCAGAGATGGTAGGATTTTAGATTTCTAGGAAGCCTCTCAATTTAATATACTAAAAGTTTGGTTTGGCCTGTTTATAAAAGATATTTATACATCAGTTGTCAACTCATACATACTATTTCAGGGGGCGGGGAGAACAACCGAGTTAACTTTAGTGTTTTAGTTTTAAGTTTCTTCTTGGTTTCATTCTACGCTTTGTGACTTTAGATTTCTTTTCTGCTCAGGACAGATCTACCCACATCTCCAAATCCTTTAGAAATCGAAAAATTTCCAAACCCTACAAATTTCTTATCTCCATCTAAATAACACTGCAACAAATAGAACGTGTAAACAAGGTAACAAGAGCATGGGGAGGGGCTGGGAATTTCGCTCCGTGGTTTCTCTGCCTGCCTCACAAACTCAAGGGCCTGAGAGTTCTATATCCAGTACCAAAAAGAAGAGTATGGGGAGCAGAATTGAATTTTACTTCACAAGATCCTGTTTTTTCTTGTTAGAAAATTCGATTGAAAAGACTGTGCTGATGCTGGTTGAAGGAGGATGAACATACTGTTTGAGGGATACAAATGATTTCAATGTATAAAAAACACAATTCGTACATGACCCGCAATTTCTAGGAGGTCACTTAAGTAGATATTTAATTAGAAGTAAATACAGTGGCACCTTGGCTCACAAACTTAATTAGGTCCATTCCTTTGGGGAAGATAGCTGTTTGTGTTTGTCACTTGACATACAGTTTGTGAACAGAAGCAAAATTTTCAACCATTTTTCTTGGCGAACTGAGTGGAGGCATTACGGTAGTCCTTTGATTTCAACTACATTTTCAAAAATAGCCAAAGCACAAAGGAAGATGCATTCCTGTCTTTGCCCTGATGTTAAAGTTTTCCCAAATGTGTAGGAATATTCTGTTTACCTTGTAGTCAAACTACGCAGCTTGTTTTTCTCATAGTTGCACTCCTTTAGTCTCCCTGGAAGAAATGGACCTTTTCTCTTTGTCATGGTTATTTCCTCTCTTCTGTCCCCCACCCCTGAAGTCATTAAAATACTGTTCCACAATCATACCCTCTTTCTGCTAAAAATTGAATTCTCCTTGTCTCAGTCAATTTTCTTTTACTGTGACAGAATAGCTAAGGCTAGGTGATTTATAAAGCAAATAATTTTATTATTTCACAGTTTTGGAAGCTTGAAATCCCAGATTGAGCAGCCTCAATTTTTTTTTTCATCCTCTGGGCAAGACTGCCTTGGTTACATCACAAATGACTTCATGGGGCAAAATGTACCAGAGGGATAGATGCCATGGTGATTCCTATAAGGTGATTCCTATAAGGAAGACCAAGAGATTCAGGGGCTGGGCTTGGGTTTTTGGTGGTGGTGGCGGTGGTGGTGCTGGTGGTGGGTTTTGTTTGTTTGTAGTGATGGAGGTGACACCCAAGGCCTTGTGCATGCTAGGCAAGTGCTCTACCCCTGAGCCAAATTTCTAGCCCAGGTTTGGTTTTGTAAAGCAGTTCAATCTCAGGGAAATTAACCCACTCTGCTGAGTTGAGCATTGATCCCTTCTGAGCATACTGCCTCATGACTTACTGGTAATTATTTTCCACTATCTCTTCGAGCTGCTGCCACCTCAACAGATCCACATTACTTACTGAGTCTCCAGCACATGGGTCCCAGGGAGACAAAAATGGCACCAAAATTATAGCATCTTTCTACCTGTATTCTAACACAGTAGTGCCAGCATTTACCCCTTCACAGTACAAGTAGCATCATGGGGTTTTTTGTTAGGAATACAGATGATATAGCCTCCCTAGACCTACTTACTACACCAGGAACTAAGTGATGGAATCCCATTATCTGTATTGTAGTTTACCAGCCCACCTGAAACCCAAAGCAGGCTTATGTTTGTTCCAGTTGTAGTGTATGTGCTGCCGAAGTGAGCACCAGGCTGATATTTGAGAACCATCTTCCAGACCATCTTTTTTAAAAATTCTATGCACAGCCCTGGATGTCTTCCCCCTACTTTGCTCTTTTCCTTAACTATAAAGTTCCTCAGAGTATTTATTGTCCTTCCTTTCTCTAATTACATTTTTTTTTCAACCCACTGGTGGTAATCAGTACCATTTTACATTTTTGAGTAATTACGCATGTGGATTGATCTTAGTGCTATCAGATAATTACAAGGAGATATGAAGTTAGGAATATATTTGTGATTTATGGATTGTTAGACTCTTCTTTATGCTCTACTTGACTATGGTGGATCCAACCTACTTATCTGTGACTAGTTCAGTGAAAAATTATTTAATAAACAGGATTGTGATTCTTCAGTCTCCTCACTATTTCATCAGGTACCTTAGAAAATTTCAAACAAGTAGTGGTACCTAAGCATGCCAGATTGTGATCTTGGCCCCTTTCATATGTGAAAATGATACTAATAATAACAATAGTGGATTTCTCACGATATTCAGGGTTATTCATGTATTTTTCTTCTCTAAACCCTTATAAAAAGGAAAATAAAAATATGAGAAAAAGAAAAAATGGAAAGAAAGTTTTTGTAAATAGGGAAGGTTGGAGGAGGTGAAGGGAGGATGGGGGTGTGAGGAAAAAATGAGAACATGTAAAGGTACAAGATCAACTCAATGAAAAATAAGCCCTTATAAAAATCCAGGGAAGAATGTTTAATATTTAGGTAAGGAAATGGAAGTTTAGACCTATCAAAGCTAAATTTTAAACCAAGGTCTGTAAGCCTGTAGAACAGGCTGCTAATGTTGAAGAACTCTGTTGGAAAGAGCTGTTATATAGACTCACCTATGCATTTATTAGTTTGCTGAAAATACTGGTTAAGCCCTTGATTTTGGCAGTGCACTGCTATGAGCTCTGGCAATGCAGAGAAAATGAATATAGTCCTCTAAGGGTCGCATTCCATACAGTAGGGTCACAAATAACCATACCATTTCAGTGCATTTGTTTAAGAACCATGATTTAGAGATCCTGAGTGTGCTGAGGAAATAAGAGACTGTTCTGGGTACTTAACCTAGATAAAGGAGCTAATGGAAATCTTCCCAGGAACAATGACATTAGTGTTTGATAGAGAAACAGCAGTATGCTGGCAAACAAACTGAACTGAAGGAAGGGGATGTGGGAAAGGACTTGCAGACAAAAAAATTTATCATGTGCAAGAAAAAATAAGAAAAGAAAATAGTCAGAGGCAAAATGACAGTACTTCAATGCCCTGATAAGGAATTGGATCTACTCTAGAATGTACGGGGCAGGGAGAGGAAACCAGGGATAAGATTTTTAAAGATCATAACTATGGTGGTATGGAGAATGGATTGGAGAAGTGAAAGAAATGGATGCCGAGAATCATATGGTAGTGTGTCTTAACATGAGAAAGTTATCTGGATTCTAATTGTTATGAGTTGAATTGTGTCCTCCCCCAAATTTTATATTGAAAGGAGTGGAAAATCTCAGCTCCAGAATTGTACTGTATTTGGAAACAGGGTCTTCTTAGAGAGGGAATTGAGTCAAAATGAGGCCATGGGAATAGGCCCTAACCTAATGTAACCAAAATCTTGTACCAAGAGATTAGGAGACAGCCCACAGGGAAGGAAGCCTGGGGTGAGGACATAAGGGAGTAGAAAACCAGAGAGAGCTTAGAGGGGAAGTAGGGTTCTGCCAGTTCATCTCAGACTTCTAGGCTCCAGAATTCTGAAGAAACACACTTCTCTAGTACAAGTCTCTCAGGGGCTATACTTTGTAATAGCAGCCCAGCAAACTAATATAATAATGTTGAATCTTTCATATTTTATTTTTAATCTTTACTAATTTTTTAATTTAATGTTTTGTGATGCTGAGTGTTGGATGCAAGGTCTGGTGTGTGCTTGGCAAAAACTCTCCCACTTTCTCTGTCCCCAGCCCAGGTATCTCATGTTTTACATGATGCCTCCCAATTAAATTCAAAAGGACAGCTATGTTCCTCCAGAGATGGCATAAGGCCCACTTAGCCAATGTGTACAGAACTTGCTAAAAGTAAAACGGTACCTAGCAATGGTAATTCTAGGATATGGTTGTTGATCTTTTTCCTTTTGTACCTGTATAAGAATAATAAAACAAGACATAGACATCTCACCCTTCCTACAGGCTTTTCTGGAGGGAGAATTAGTATGATATAAAACATTTAAAGCCTTAGGATGAAGGGACACCGTGCTAAACTCAAGGCAATTTTCAGTTTTAATCTCTTGCTGAGTGGAGTGCAATTAGGCACCCCTGCCCAATGGCAGAATAAAACTCCACTTAGGCACTCCCGACAGTCTCCCAGGACCAGCTGAAAGCCAATCATCTGGAAACAGCCACCCCCACAGCTTCCAGGGGAAGCAACTTCCTCTGCCACTTTCCTCAGTGTCACAGATTACAGAAGAGAACCAGACTTTTACAGCAGGCACTGAGTGACCTGGGGACTATGCAGTTGAGAAATGGCCATGGTGCAGCTGGAGGGACTTTCTAGCACAGGCAGGAGATTTCCTCTTTCCTATTTGTCCTGTCTCTGGGTAGGAGGCATAGGGAAAAAATTAAGTCCATTATTGATTTCAATAATAGGAGATTTCTCTCTCTAGAGAGAGAAAAGGAGTGAAGAAATTGGCAAGAAAAGTGCAATTTACCTTTATCTCTACTGCTATTGGTAAACCAGGGCAAAGGGGTGCTTTTTGAAGAAGCTTTGGAATATCCAATAACACTTTCCAGGGAGTAGACAATTTGACAAGATGATTTCTGATGTGCACATACTTTGTTGAAATCTTCTAACAAATGAGCACTACATTTAAGAAGAATAAAATATTTACTTTCACACCTCCATTTGCCACACTGCTATTTGTTTCTAAAATAGCTTAATAAGAATATTTACTGTTTTACACTAGGGGTGGTGGCACATGTCTATAATCCCCACTACTCAGCTGAGATAGGGGGATCTCAAGTTCCAGGCAAGCCTGTACAACTTACTAAGACCCTATCTCAAAAGAAAAACTTAAAAAGGGGGTGTTGGAGATATATCTCATTAGTGGAATGCCCATGGGTTCAGTCCCCTGCAGCAGGAAAATTATTTTTTTTTAATTTGAGGTAATTTGACATTTAGTTACCTTTTTAAAATATTTTCAAAAAGGAGTTAGCACTAAATTTTAAACTTTTGTATGAAGTTTTTATTCTGAAAGACTTTATTAAGCAAATCTACCTCATAAACTGGGAAATGTAGCATTTATGTCTAGGAATTAAAAATTTACTACTCTTTAAAAATATGTCTGTAAAAGTTCTTAATGACTACTGAAAGACAAATGCAGAACTTCATTATTTTAAAGTCTATTCATAAAATGTGTTTCTTAATCTATTTTACTATTGAAAAAGCATCTATTTTAAAATTCTGTTCTTAAAACAGATGATATAAACTATATATGCATTCTGGCTAGTAATCAAGATGTTAGCCCTAGACCATCATACAGGGAGAAGTACAGATTTTCCTATAGTAAAAAGTCTATCAATCTCTGTAATTAAGAGGATTAAAATTATACAGCAATAAATCCCAGGAAAATAAATTCAGGTAGACATTAAGAAATATAAACTTTCATTTGCAGGTAATACACCGTGAACGCTAATAGTATACTAGGTTCCAAACTCATAACAATCTCCTGCTGATTTTTAAATGGATTTATTTTTACATTATGTGCTTTTCTGTCAATTAAGGCCCTTTCTCAGTTTCAGTTGAAATGAACTTTTTCAAGACTGAATATTTGTGTATGTGGTGTGTTTCACTGCTAGCTAAATGGGTTCCTGATAGTTTGGGGATGAATACTGAGATTCATTAGAGAAAGGAAGTTTGTCACAATTACTTCATTGAAGAAGGCAGAGAATATATAGAAACATCTATCAGAGCCCGGATGATTTTGAGAAATTTTAAAAAAAATTAGCTGCAAGTTCTCTTTTTCTTTTTTTCTATTTTTCAGACTTCAATTTTATATCTTAAGAAAAATGGAATTAGTTACAGATGGCTTCTTCATTTTTAATTTGAAGAGGAATTTGGGTGAGAATTAAAATGAACCAGGCTGGTTTCTGCTGATTGGGAGTAAGGCACTTGCCTACTAACCCATTCAGGGAATAGTTCTCACAGGCTTGAGGGACAACAGCAGGTTGAATCCCAGGCACTGCTGGAAAGTAGATTGAGTTGGTTTCAAAGCCACCTATGTACTTACCCCTCTCCCTTATGCCCCCCACTTCTGCTTCCTTTTCTTCCCTGGGGTCACCCTGTGTGCCCCTTAGTCACAGCCATGCTCAAGAAGAGAGATCAGATCAAGATCTGCATGAGAGCATCTCACATCTCTAGTTTAGACAGGTGGACATGAAGAACTGTACAGGAGCTGAGATTTACACACAGCAAGTGAGCCCACCAAGAATACTGTTAGAAGACAAGTGTTTCTTGGATTAGAGACTAAGGATGGTTTATTACTCACAACAATACCAACAGAGTGTCTGCTTCTCCACCAGTGCACTGAGCCTTGATTCCCACAGAAACTATACACACAGCTGGGTTATTCTCAGCAGATGTGGCCCAACCTTAGGAAACCCCAATCTGCTGTAAAGATATGCAATTAAACCTGCCTTTCATGTGCCCCTGAGCTGTCATTATCAATGCTGTCCAGAGTGGACAGAGTTCAAGCATATCATCACTTTGCTCAGGCAGATGGTGAGATCTCCATCTTCCAAGTCTGTGCACTACACAGGCACCCTCGAAATCAAAGTCCAGAGCCAACAGTGGTTCCTTCTTAGCTCAGAAGGAGGATGAATCAGCCAACCAGTGGGAAATATTCCCGCAACAAGCTTAGGAACCCATGAGTGTGGGATTAAAAGGTACATTTTATAAAAACATCTTTAATAAAATGATATAATTTCATATTTGTAGAGAGAAGAAAAAAGTCAGTTTTAGTTTAGCATTTTTTTCTTTTTGGTATAAAATAGGCTCAAAAATGAATAGTTGAGACGTATACATCATTGAATTATTCTCGATTGAGGGTGATGCGTCTTAATATTCCCTATTTTTTAAACAAATATAGATGGAATTGAAGGGTAGAGAAACATTGACTTAAATCTTTATCTATAAAGAGATATCTATAAGTTCAAAGAAGACTAAACCACTGATGCTAACATGATTTAGGCATCAGCCAGGTTGTGGGGCAATTTATAAGGTTCAAAGGGCTTTCCACCAAATAGTGCAATAGAAGTGAAGACCTGCTCTGTATCTAAAACATTTCCTGAACAATGAACAGGATGGTTTGCCTACCCTGCTCTTAGGAGGGACTAGACAGCTTATTTTTTTTTCCTTTAGGGACCTTTACACAGGGACCTTTGCGCATGGTCTAAGAGTACACGGGAAACACAGAAGTAGCCTTGTCTCAGTCACCAGTCCTCTCAGCTTCTGGTACTGGAAGGCATAAAGATCCGGAAGGGGTGAAGGGAGGGCAGAGACAAGGGGAAAAAATGAGAACCAAGGCCCATCCTGTAAAGGTACAAGATCCCAATAATGTAACTGTACTGTATATCTAAAAT
This sequence comes from Fukomys damarensis, assembly GCF_012274545.1. Lineage (NCBI taxonomy): Eukaryota > Metazoa > Chordata > Mammalia > Rodentia > Bathyergidae > Fukomys > Fukomys damarensis. Next base: position 91,026,590 of record NW_022900928.1, on the reverse strand, counting down.
GTACCAATAAACTCAATAAAAATAAAAATTATAAAAAAAAGATCTTGAGAACCAAGATCTGTCATGTAAAGGTACAGGATCCCAATGATGAATGTAACTGTACTGTATACTTAAAGAGTACCAATAAACTCAATGAGAAAAAAAATTTACTGCACAAGACAGTGCAGATGACAATAAGAACAAGCTTTTTTGGTTTAATTCTTATTCTTAGTTTATTTTTCATTTCATACTCATAGAGGGGTCATCCTCTTCAAAAATATTTTCCCTGGGGTGAGGAATTTAGCTCAGTGGTTCCGCCGCCTGCCTCACAAGCACAAGTTCCAAGTTCAATCCCTGGTACCAAAAAAAGAAAAAGAAATCTTTTACCCTGTCTTCTACTGTCAAGCTAACTTAAGAGACATTAATAACATATCTTCCTGAGCAAGTGTTGGTTAGAAAAAAGTCTCCTCCGTATACAAGAACAGGTGGGGGAATCAGGCTGCAGCAATCCTAATATTCCTTGCAGCTCTATCACTGGGAATTAATTAAAAGATAAACTCAGAACGTCCTAATGAGTAAAAATGGTGGAGACAAATCAGCACAGAGCAAAACATGAGATTTGAGTTACTCTCATGACTTAGCCAGACATACAAATACAGTGTCATTTTTGTTGTGTTGATCTGCTTTTCATTTTTTTGAGTAAAAGATCTGGCATCATAAACACATAGCCTATACATCAAAGCAAAATATTTGAAAAGGGAGAAAATCTAATAAAATATTTCTCTTACAGCAAAATCCAGAAGATGTAGGAACAGAAAAGAAGCAATTACAGCTTACACAATAAGATAAATGAACTTTGCATTTGGTGTTTTTTTTTTTTTTTTTTTTTTGGTACCGGGGATTGAACTCAGGCCCTTGTGCTTGTAAGGCCAGTTGTGGAACCACTGAGCCAAATCCCCGGCCCTTGCATTTGGAATATTATCATTTTTGCATCTGTAAGCTAATTTATAACCATAAATATTTTCATTATTAGAAGAAAGATGAAAATAAATGAGTATATAGTATTATTAAACAGTAAGAAATTTTTTTTAAATTTTTTTTCTTTTTATTGAAATTATTGGTACAATCTAGGTATACAATACAATTACATTCATCATTGGGATTCTGTACCTTTACATAATAGGTCTTGAATCTCATTTTTGCCCTTGTCCCTGCCCTCTCAAGGTATAAGGAAGGAAAATAAAGACAAGGGTAGAAAATGTTAGATTAAAAAACAAAAACAAAATTAATTAGTATGCATAAATGATATTGGTCCAATATCTAGCTACCCTGGCTTAAGATAAATGGATATTGATTACACAATCTAGAACAGTAAGATAAAAAGAAGGCATAATTTAGGGCATGAAAAAATGAAAATAAGACAATAGCATATAAGATCCTAAAACTAGAATCTGAAAATAGTGAAACAAATTATATTGAAGGGAATATCAGTTGCCAAACTAGACAAAATAATGGGTGAAAAAGATAAAATCCTAAACTAGTCAGTAAACTTAGAACTGAAAATGAATTTTCCATAAGCTGTTAGGATAGACTAAAAATATGGTATTAATAAGTAAATCCCTAAAAGAAAGGTCAATATTGTCATTCAAAGAAAACATTAATATCTTGTCATAGACACATTTCAGAGTAGGAAAAAATATGAAAAAAATTTACTTGTTCAGATACTCCATAATTCTAAATCTTACACCTGTTAAACTTTGTCAACTAAAGGACATAAACTTTTACCTAAGCTTATTTATGACTATATGTACAAAAATTAAAAGAAAAGCAAATTAAATAAAGCTGTATAAGACTATACTACAAAACATCAGTGGAAAATATTTTCTGTGCATAAATGGGCACAGTAGACTCAGAAAACCTATTTCATAAGTTCAGTACTCATTCTTGACTTTTTAAAATTTTTAGAAACTTGTACTTATTCAACATGAAAAACAATTCAATCTCAATTCGGTAACATATTCAATGTGAAAATATTAGATATTCTCATTAAATTGAGAGCAAGGACTCTATGTTTAATATTAATAATATTAATTTGATATTTTAAGCCATGCAATCGAAAAAAATAAGGTAACATCAGGCTATAATTATTAAAAAGGAAAACAATGTTTTAGTTTTAAAAGTATTATGTTTCTAATAAGATAAATTATGAGAACAATACAAAAATTTTTCTAGAACAGTGCTCTTATTCATACACAGCTTTTTCAGGAAATTTAAACTACAGCATTATAAAGTGAATGCTGTAAAATACTTACATATTAATATTATTACTGTTATCAAGATAAACATCTATACAGGTTTCCAGACCTTTTGGTAAGAGCAGAACAAAGATATGTATATGGGTGGAAGCAGGGTTTGCTTTGGAGGGATAATGAATTTATAACATACGTTTTTATATAACTGAGGCAAAGTCAGTAATCTATGTGGCAATGCTTTATAATGGAGGACAGATTATTACATTAGTAGTATTCACAAGATGGGATTATATGCAGCCAGTAAATATACTTAATAGTACATCAGAAATTATGCATCATCATGCTTCAATGAAGGGAGAAAATATTATTAATAGTTAAATGAAAAGTGATGTTAAGAAAAAGTGGAGCTAGAGTGCAATCCTACATTATTGTGTAATATCACCTGTTTCTGTACATACCCAACTTCAAAGTGTAGCTAATTTTTCTAAATTCAGAATGAGGTATTTCAGGCATAGCTCTACAATATCATTTTTATACTGTCGCTGTGAAAAATGGAGCTCTGCAAATTTAATATGTGGGGAAAACACCTGGAATTCAACAGATTTGCTTTCAGCTTAATGTAACATCAGGACCCAATATCAAAATTGCTACATTTTCCAGTAATATTATCCTATATTCTAGTTATAGTTTAAAAAATAGTATAATTGAAAAGCATACAAAATTTCCATCACAAAGATTTTTAATAACTAGATAACTGTAGATCTCATTAACTTAAAAACGATAAAATTAAAAATGTTTTCTCAGTTTTCATGACAATAGAAGACTAAGTTTCTCTGTAGTCATAGTTCTTTAATTTAAATCTGTCCTTTAAGAAATACTCTCTGTTTTCTGGTCTTTCCAGGTTGGTATCATAAGCTATTACTGAAGAACAAATTTTTGTCAAGCACTTAATGCTTTAAAACAACAACAACAACAACAACAAAAAGTATCAGAGTATATTACTGTCCTCTCCAGAGCAAGTATACAGTGTCCTGAGTTTTGCCTTTTAGAGTATTTCATTGAAGTAGGATCCTGGATCCTAGGGACTCACTCCAGGGATCTACAGAAGGAAAAGTGAGTCCTAAGATGAGATTTCTCAGATTTCTCTACCCCTGATAATATTCTCATATTCTATCAATTTTGCTTTGCCAAACATGTTGCAAATTGGCCTCATTTGTTTCAATTTCATATGCAGTCAGAATTCCAGCCTATACCTTTATACTGAATTTTGTTCAAAATTTTTATATTATTCTTTTAATTTTCCCTGACTTCAACTTCAATCCAAGGAGAAAAAAAGTTTTTAAGTAGAGCAGTTTGGGAGAGTAGAAAATCTCTAGACAAAGATTTTTAACAGTCTAGCAGGAAGGATCATTTTATTTTAGGTACAGTCCTCCTGACTATCTGGAGGACCTAAATTTCAAAAGGGTGAATGAAAGCATTAAAAAGTACAGAGATTTCTGTGGTTTGAATGTGTACCCCTCAATTCATGCATTGGAAATTTAATCCCAAATGAACACTGTTAGAGATTAGATTAGGTCATGAGGACTGGATTCTCATCAAGGGATTAATGTTGCCATTGCAGGAGGGATTGTTAAAAAAGTGAGAGTGAGTTTTGCTTCCCCTTTCACTTAAAGCCTTCTTCACCTTGGACTTGTCATCTCCCAGAACTGTAAGATAGAAATTTGCATTTCTTCTAAATTATCCTACCTTAGGTAGTCTGTTACAGTAGCAAAAGATGGATTTGAGTTTGGGCTTAAAACCTGCAGATCTGGCAGTCTTATGATAGTTGTAAAGTTACGCATATTACATACATGTATTATCAGAAATGATTCTAATATATGCAAATATAAGGTAGATGATAATAGAAGATATAATGAATGTAATTCTACAAAATAGTAAGCATGACTTCATTGTACAAATGTTATGAGCTTTTGAAAAATAATGGGCAAGTAGTTCAGTGTAGTCACATTAAGGAAAAGAATGAACTACTTAACCTACCAAGCCCGTTATTGGAAAAAGTTTCATTTTAATGGGCTAATCTCATACCAAATTGTATAATACTATCTGAAGAATGGTGATTTAATTACTAAATTGAATAATTGTTCCTTTACGTACAAGTTGGATATATAATCTATTCTTGAGGAATGTGATAAATTCTTCTGAGAAGGGAATTAGGAATATAAATGCTGAAGTTATTTGCTTTTACGTATATTATATGTAAAGAATCTGTGTTCCATTGAAAACAAATACAATGAATTAAAGCAGAGTACATGGTTTAAATATTAACACTTCATAAATAGAAAATGGAATGTGAGAACTAAAAGATAATGCACACTAAGATGGATTCTGAATTTCCAGGTGAGCTTTTAGGTTAAATTTCTGTGACATTGGGATTTTAAATATATAAACTCTAAGATACTTAGACTTTCATAAAACAGTATATTAGGGTTCTCCAGAGAAAGTGAATGAAGAGGATTTATACACACCCATATAACTATTAAATTTGTGTTTATATTCAATGTTTGTATATATAAATGGAGATTTATTATGAGAACTGATTCACATGAGTACGGAGGCTCAGAAATCCCACAACCTAGTCTCTGCAAGCTGGAGGAAAGCCATGGTAGAACTCAGTCCATGTCTGTAGGGCTCCAGCCCAGAGAAGCTGACATCCAATAATCTAACTTAGGGCAGGAGAAGAGGAGTGCCTAGTTCAGAGAGAAGCAAATTCACTCTTTATTCTTTTGGGGACCTGAAAGGGTTCAGGTTAGTGAGAGCAGATATTCTCTCAGTCTGTGTATTCAAATGATAACTGTTTCTGAAATAGTACCAAGAATTACATTTAACCAGCTCTCTGTGTATCCATTAGCACAGTCTCTGTCTCTCTCCCTCTCTCTCCCTCCCTCCCTCCCTTCCTCCCTTCCTAAGAAACACACACACTCCCAGGAGTCTGTGATATCCTCTATAGTTGAAGATATTAATTATTCCTACAGATTAAGAATGAAATTGCAAAGGATTTTTTTTAAGTGAACACAGCTTATTTTGTGAACTTCATGCCAAACCTTCTAATTTTTTCTCAATATATTTTTTTAAATGCAGAGACAGTGTATTTTTTTAAATCTCTCATCATTGCATAGTATGTAGAAAGCAAAGGGTAGACTATTTGATAGAGATTTATTGACTTGAATTAAATTACTTGGGAGTTAAGTAAAACATCTGAAACAATGAACCCTCAATAATCTTGACTGTGTTTACTATGTCCTAAGGCCTTTCAAATAGAAGCCACAATTTAAAAGTTCTAAAATAATTGCAGAAATAAATACAGTGCCACATTGCTTACTATAAACTGCAACTGTCAATTACAAATTCAATTATCATGGGCCACTTGTGGAACTAGAGACCTTCCCAAATCCACCATCTTGTAGCTGAAGGAAAAATATTCTGTAAGTTGCCTTTGATATATATAGAAAGAGATAGATAAAATGATTAATTCTAATAATTTTTGCTAAAATATTTTTATACTAGTTCAAAACTTTGCAAGGGATAAACATAATACTCAGTGAAAGTGACTATTGCTCTGAGTGATAAATATTGTCCCAGTAATGCATCTATTGCTTTCAATTACATTTTAAAGACCCATTGCAGTCTGACCTTCCCTGTCTGAAACTGACTCATCTTCTGTGCTGCATTTTCTCATGCTGTTCAATGATATCATCTAAAATCTTTTAAAATATGGAAGCTTTAAAGTGAGACAATGTTAGGGTATTGCACTTTCATAGGGTTACATCAGCATAGGTCAATTTCAGGAATATTGAACTGGAGCTGTCTTATCACTATACCTGGAAGGGTGTTGAACGAGCATTGAATATACAAATATAGAGTTCATGAGAGATGTAGCTAAGAATTTAAAATTGCTAGAATCCTCAATGTGCAGATGATACTTGACTTTGTTAGTCTGAATGAAATTGCTAAGGGAGTGAGTATAGAAAGTGAAATGAAGAGTAAAAGGACTACCTTTTTTTGTATGCTGGTGCCAAGCAGCTAGTGAGATGAGGGAGAAGCAGACCGCAGAAGTGGATGATGTGTCAAAGATTGGTCCTCTGGGTGCCTGTGGAGGATATTGCTTTAGAGAACAGCCGATGAACAAGGAGCTCAAACGCTGATGATCAGGCAATAAGACAAGGACTGAAAATCAAGCACTGAGTTTTCCAGCAAGGTATCCCTGGTGACCATGATAATAGTTGGGTTCCGGTGTTTGAAACAGTTTCAACTAAGAATAAAAGTAAAATAATGGAAGCCAAAGAGCATAGATCTTTACATATTTTTTAATGAGTTTACTTGTACAGAGAACCAAAAAATGAAGAAATAGAGAAGCGTAGTTCAGTTTTATGAATGGAAGAAACATGTTTGCTTTGTTATGAAACAAGTTTGTATGGTGAGTGCAAAAGCATAAGACCTTGCATTAAAAGCAAGGAGCTTTGATCAAATTAGAGGGGAAAGCTAAATGCCTATGTGTAACAGCCACCTTGGCCTTTCCATGAAACGTTACATTTAAGTATGAGCTATTTAACTGGATAAACTTCTCCAGTCAATTCAAAATAAGAAAATTTCCATGAAGATCTGGAAGTCTAGTGTTTTTGTTTTTGTTTTTGTTTTTGTTTTTTTCTGAGATAGAAAATTATAATTTGGGCCTCTTCTATCCTACTACCCAAATCTAAACCTGAGGGGGAAAAAACATTATTCTGGGTGAACATAGTCCCTCTAAGTAAGCACAATATGCATCCTTTTCCTCAGGCCTGACCGGACAGCCTGCAAGTCCAGTCTGCGAAAGAGCTCATTCGTCTGTAAACTGAGATCCATAGCGTTGCTTGAATTAAGCTCTCTTTAAAATCGTTCTTAGGGTTAAATTTATTTCAGTCAAACTTGTTACTCAACTGCTTCAAAACTCCTTTGCTTTTGAATCAGTGAAAACATTTGAAGATGTGGCAATCGAACAGAGGGGTGATCTAGTTGCAAAAGCTTTGTTATCTCCATGGGAGTCATCTTACAAACTCTGACCTGACAAAAAGGAAATGTTTATACAAGTCAAAACAAAAGCTCCAGCCTATAGCTTGCAGACTGTTTCATTTTGTATCTGAAAGTATTTGTACAAACAGTGACAGGTTTTCAAAGGAATTTGGTGGAAAAGGCCATTCATATTTTATCATGTTGGGTTAATGGAATTACAGTAGTGGACAGTGTTTTATTCAGGCTTAGCAGAAACTCCTGGGTAGTAATCAATACTTTCATACATTGCATCTAAAATGTGTTCTTGTGTATGTAGACAAAGGCATCAGATTTTATTTGTGAAGATAGTTTCTTTTTTTATCTTTTCTGCTGATGTAGTAAATACAGGTTAGGACTCAAATTGCAACATGATTAACTAAAAATAAATTATTCAAAAAGAAGAAGTCATGAAATATCTAATCTTTGGTTTTGTAAATGCTTCATATTTTGTAATTTAGAAACATCTTCCTAAATGTTAAGTGTAAATCTTGCTAAGAAGATAAGGGGAAGTTGATAGAAACTTCTGTACCTCACGGTACAAGTTGCCAGTGTTTATGTAAAAGTACCACAACTGCTATATTGTTTATAAAAGTTAAAGTTTTTTAAATACTAAAATGCTATTGACTAAATGATCTAATTGCTTAATACATTGACCACATGATAAATGCAGAACATACTTTTAAAGAAACCTCACAGTTGTTATTCTTCCTGTGCTGAATTTATTTTGCATCCAAAATCTCAAAGGAATTGAAGCTTTCAGCCTTTCTTCCAAAACTTGAATTTTTATTTTTAATGTAATTTAGCATACCCATATGATAATTAAAAGTAATCAGCACATCCACCACCACCCATGCTCCCTTGAATGTCTTCATTTACCTTATAAATGAAAGCTTTTGTCCTTGGGCCAACTTGCCCCCATTTACCTATTCCCTCATAGCCCTGGCAACCTCTCTCCCATTCTGTTTTGACGAATTTGACTTGTTTCAAAGCTAAGATCTCAGGGGCTGGGGATTTAGCTCAGTAGTTCTGCTCCTTCCTTGCAAGTGCAAGGACCTGAGTTTGAGCCCTGGTACAAAAAAAAAAAAAGATCATATAGCACTTATCTATGTCTGGTATATTTCACTTGATATAATGTCCTCCTGGTCCATCCACATTGTCATACTTCCTTTTTAAACCTGAATAATAGTTCATTATATATAATATATGTATATTATATATAATTAATGATATATAATATCAAATATCATTAATCATTCACCCATGAGCACTTGGGATTTTTCCTTATGCTGTCGTTTTTGATTACTATGGAAATGATATAGGGGTGCAGAGTTCTCTTCAAGGTTTCATTTGTCTGGATATAAACCTAGACATGGGATTGCTGGAACTTATGCTAGTTGTTAGATTTAATTTTCAGGAAGTTCTATACTGTGTAGCATAGTGACTGCCCAATTTGTGTTCTCATCAAGAGAATACACAAGTTCACTTTTTTCACACTACCACTGATACTTATTGTCCCTGCTCTTTTTGATGATAGCCATACTAGTGGACATGAGATGATAGCACATTATGATTTTAATTTCTCCAATGCATAGCATGTCCTGTGCCTTTTCATAGGCCTGCTAGCCACTTGTGTGTCTTCTTTGGAAAAATGTCACTTCATGCCCTTTACCTATTTTTGAAACAAGTTATTAGTGTCTGCCTTTTTATTTTGTGTTTTATTTTTGCTATTGAGTAATCTTTTCATTATATATTTTGGATATTATCCCTTATCAAATATATGATTTACAGATATTTTCTCCCATTCAGTTTCCTGTTCATTTTGTTCATTTTACGTTTTCTGTAGAGAAGATTTTTTATTTGATTAAATCCTATTTGTTTGTGCTTTTATTGCTTGTGGTTTTATGGCAACATACAAAAAGAATACAGAAAGAATTTGTATTTTCTTATATTTACTAAAGCCTGTAAGAGAAATTGAGAAAATTTGCAATGGTATCAAAAAGAATAAAATATTAATAAATTTAACCAAGGAAATGCAACTCTGCACTCTGAAAACTATAAGACATTGATGAAATATAGTGAAAAAGACAAATAAATAACCCATATGCATGGAATGAAAGAATTAACATTGTTAAATATCCATATTCCCCAAATGATCTGTAGTTTCAGTGTGATCCTTATCAAAATCCCAAAGGCATTTTCCACGGAAATAGAAACTGTCAGATAAAAAAAGACCAGACCAGAACCACTATAAGCTTTTACTGCAGGGACGATCATATCAAAGGAGAGAGAGTAGTATGGCCAAGACAGGGAGCACTTCTTATAGGACTGGGGTGGGGCTTATAGGAGCTGGGGTGGGATTGAGTGATGTAGTGGCTAGGGACTGGGGGAGCTTGTGACATCACTAGAAGGGGCTTCCTTCTTGGCAGGAAGAGGCATGATAGGAAGAAGGCAGCTGTCCTTCAGTAGGAGAAGTCATATTTTTAGGTGTGAAGCAGGGCGTTATGGTAAGAAGGCTATTTTTTTTAATGTAGCCACCATCTTAAGGAGAAAATCTAACAGAAACAACAATCTTAAAACTTCTGTGCAATTACAAAAGGTCCATACTAAATCATCAAAGCAATCTTGAGAAAGAAGCACACAATGGGGCACCAAACTCCCTTGCTTCAAAGTATATTGTAAGTCTGTAGTAATCAAAACAATACTGGTATAACATTAAAAAAAGACTCATTGACCAATAGAACAGACTGTAGAGCCCAGAAATGATCCCATAGACATACAGTCAGTACTTCTGTGCTAAGGACATCAAAAATGCTCAGTAAGAAAAGAATATCAGCAAATAATGTAGGGAAAATGAATATCCATGTGGGAAAGTATGAAATTAGATCCCTCTCCTAAAACACACACAAAAAGTAACATGAAAACATGAAATGGTAAGGGATATGAAAGACCAAAACCATGATTCCTTGAAGAAAATACCGAAAAACTTCCTGACATTGACCTTGGAAGTGATTTTTGGAGATAAGTTTTTATCCTTTTATTTCCATGAAGAGCAATTATTTCTGTGCAGTTTGTAACTAGCAAGAAAACCAAATCAAATCTTGTAACAGGAAGGATAATGGATGTGGTTAATATAATTCAATAATAATAGTATTATCTATTTAATTTTTCAAAATTAGAATTATTCCTTCTATGTTTATGAATACATCAGACAAGCTGTGCCTCCTTCTGAATTCAGGCTCTGGATCGTTAGCCTTCCAGATTGCTCCCAGCCAAAGAACACAAGCTATGTTCAAGAAAAGTTTATATTTTTTTAGTACAATCACTTATTTTACATTCTGTCATATCATCATTGTGGTATCTTTATAAAAGAGACAACTTGAAATAAATAGGAGAACAGTCCAACACAACTCTGATGACCCATTTGGCAGGAGTAACAAGTCTTGCTTAGCCCCTCCATGAAGCAGGCTGCCTGTATCCATGACAAAGTGAAGACCTTACTGACAGAGCTGCCATGTAATCCATTGGTTCACCGGATCTGCAACCCTTGTTCTCTATGTCAAAAAGCATCCATCTTGATTTGCTATTTCAATTCCACAATTTAATGATTTTTTTCCATAACCCCATGAACTGTAATTAAAGGCTAAACGAACTTACTTTCTGAAAACATAATAATTTGTTAAGACTCCAAGATAAAAATCATTAAAGCCTTTCTATCAAAGTATTATAGTGAGACAAATGAAAAATGCTGACCAAAGAAGCATACAGTACAAAAGAAATAGAGAAACCTGATGATTGCTTGTTCCATACTAACACACACACACACACACACACACACACAGAGTTTATTTTACAAGATTATACAGAGTCCATCTAAGAGACTTTATCCCCCTACCCCAAGAAAAAGAGTAAGAGAAAAAAGAAATGCCCTCTACAAAAAGACTGATGACAGGGCTGGGGATTTAGCTGAGTGGTGCTGGTGCCTGCCTCACAAGTGCAAGGACCTGATTTCATCCCCAGTACCAAAAAATAGAAAATAAAAAGATTGATGACGTAAAGAAAATGTATGTACTTAAAACGAAAATTAATATACAGTATATATTACATTTAATAAGTTCGTTTTTTACTCAACTCCTGTAATTATCATTCCTATGTTTACTATTTATATAATAGCAATTATTTGCTATATTTACTTAAACTTTAGTATCTTTTATTATATTTCCATATTGTTTTTAACTGAAGTATTCTGCTTTTAAATGTTTATGGTTCCCAGGAGATGCTGTATGAAAGAAAATCTATAGGAAATACTGTGTATTGTATTTCTTGGAAATTCAAAATACAAATTAACACATTAGAGATTATGAGTCATCCACAGTAAAAAAAAAAACACTCAACAGATAAATTTAATTGATGTTTTATTCATTTTTATTTAAAACAATCTCAAGCTTACAAAACAATATGAGTCCTCAAGATTGAACTTTGTTTTCTCCTGAGTTGTGAACCTTCTCACAGCCTGTCATCCTAGAATACTTCAGTGTCTCTTCCACAAACAAGGACATCCCCCTTCCACAATACAATACAGTCACCAAAACAAGGACATTAGCATCATTTCCCTATTTCCTTCTAACTCTCAGATTCCCTTGGAATTTCTCTATCTGTCCCAAGAATAGCAAAATGGTGCAGTCCCGATTATATGCTTCCTTTCAGTGTCATAGCTCCTCAATTTCCTTGTCTGGACGGCATTTCACTCTTTCTTTGACACTCAGCACTTCGGCATTTTCAAGACTAGTAGCACTTTGTTTTGAAGAATGTTTTGCCATTTGTACAGTCTCCTGATTGGGTTCGGTTTACACACTGTGGTGGGAGTGACCCAGGAGTGAAACCATCATTCTCACAGCATCACACCATGTCGGGTGATGCACAATTTCAAACTATCCCATTATTTTAATCTTTTGATAAAGGTCACAGCATGCTTAATTTCATGCCTCAGGTTAATTAGAATGTTTGTCCACAGTTATTCTGGGTGTGTCTGTGAGCGTTTCTGGATGAGACTGACATTTCACCTGCGGATGAGTAAAGCAGATTGACCTCTTGTGTAGGTGGGCATCATCTGCTCAGTTGAAACTCTGAACACAAAACAAAGAAACAGAAGAAACACTATTACCAGCCTAAACGAGGGAGAATCCTTCTTGCCTCAATACCTTTGAGTACAGTTGTTTGTGTTTTTTTGGGTTTTGTTTTGTTTTATTTTGCTGCATTGGAAAAATATCGTAGTCTCTCCTGGGTCTCCAGTTTGCCAATTCACCTGGCAGATCCTGAACTTGCTGGCCTCCATAATCACACAAGCCTTTTCCAGAGTGGAAGGAGAGGAGGGAGGGAAGGAGGCAAGGGGGGGAATAAGATGTCTATCTATAAATCTGTCTGAGGTACTTTTCTCATTGCTGAGACAAAATATCTAGGACCCACAAGTTACACAAGTTAAAAGAAAAAAAACAAAGATTTATTTTAGCTCACAGTGTGTGAAGGTTTCAGTCCACAGTTGTCTGCTTCCAAGCAGAAGGGCTAAATGGCCAGGTGGAATGACAGAGGAGAAACTGTTCGTGGCAGGGCAGGCGGGAGACAGGAAGACTTCCTTCTTTCCCTTTTCATTCCATCCAGGCTACAAGCCTGTCGATTACTGCCAGCCACTCCCAGGACAGGCTTTCCATTATCCCCAGCCAGAACTGCTAAACCAATTTAGTTATCACACCTTTAATCCATAGTCACACACCCTAGAACTAGCCACCCCAAAAAGCCCCACCTATAATTATGTAAGGTTTTGGGGGACATCTAGGTATAAGCCATAACACTATCTATACACATACTATCGATTCAATTTTACGTCAAACTTTGAGTTATACAGGTGTTGAATGCATGACTTTTCCACTGTGAAAATACATTTTTCCATTTGCAATTAGTAATCATTTTGTAGAATTATCTTGAAACATAGAAATGCCCTTTTCTCTTCAAGCCTTGCATATGTATCTTTATTTGCTTTTACTGGTATGTCTTAATGATGTGCCATTTTATTCAGTGGATTCATTATTATCTTAGTTTTCAAATTGAAGTTCCACATGTTCTAGATTTGTCCAGTGTCTACATCCTTGTTCTATCATGGCATCATCATTTTTTGAGCACTGTTCCAAATTACCTTGCACTTCTGTTCCCCAGATGAGAGTTAGCCTTTTCTCTTAGGAATCCTTCTTGAGTCCTTTTCATGGAGCAAGATTTTTAGAGGCCAAGATCAAGCACCAAGTGTGCTCATTACTCATCTAGTTCCACTGCCTCCAGGTCCTCCCTATGGACAAAGCAAGGCAATTTATGTATGCCTGGACGTAGGCAAATAGGTCCAGACAACACACACACATTTATATCAGCTTGTAATTCTCTACTTAGTTTTACATACTGAAGACCATGAATTCACACCACTACTTCTAGTAGTATGGAGTTCCTTGATGTTTTCCACGTCTCCATACTTTTATTCCCTTTTCCAGCTGGAAGCACTTTGCATCCCACTGTCTTCAGTATAGTTAATTATGTGCTTAAATATCCCTTGTCCCCATTTCCCATCCTTCCTCTCCATGTGTTGAAAACCTCCAACCCTCACTCAATCTCACACAGCCCTCACCAGGTAGCTCCTTGCCTGCGGAGACACTTTCTTTTCTTTGCTTTGATCAGTCTCTGACTCTTCATGTCACACCTTTCCCACCCCAGAAGCCTCTTCTTCTTGCCCAGCCTCTGATAGGCTGTGTGGTCTGCCCTTTTGCTGGGTGCCCTTCTAGTTCCACTGACACTACATGCCAGGTTAGCTCTGTATAACTATGGTTGTTCTACCCTGTGTCACTTGGTAAGTTTTTATTTCAATAATTTGTTTCTTGTTTTTCTAACTCTCCCTTATTGTCTGCTTAGTAAAGTTTTTGCATTTTAAAAATATTAATTAACAAAAAAAATCTTGATGTTTTTAAAAAAAATTCGAGCACTGTAGGTTATTCCTATATTTCTCACATTGACTTGCTTTAAAAAACATGGGAGTTAGTTCAGAGTTCTCATGTTCCCTTTTTTCTCACATTCAAATAATTACTCAGTTGTTCTAACTCTGTTTCCTAAGAAATGTCACCATGACAATGTGACAACAGAGAGCTCCTAGCAGTTTTCCAGACTGCTGGTGAGTGATTGATTGGCAAACTTTACCTTGATTGTCATGTCCCAAATTCTTTAAAAACTTTAAGGTAATATCCATACCCTTTGGATTCTCAGAAATAGGATGGTTTGGTCTTTTTCTTCCTACTTCTCAGACTTAGCTCATGCCATTTCCCTAGCCTTCTTTCTGGAATTGTATCTGGCAATCACAGATTTGCAGTTTTCAAATGAGCCAGCATGCTTGTGCACGTCTCAAAGAAAATTCTGTCGTCTTCACTTCCACTGCAGGCCACGCTTGAGGGAACATCTGTGTTGTACATAAGTCCACTGCAGCACATTTCTATCATAAATACCTATATAAATGCCTGCCAGGATGGAAATTTAGCTCAGTAGTTCCACAGCCTGCCTTGAGAGCACAAAGTCCCAAGTTTGATCCCCAGTATAATAAATAAATAAATAAATAAATAAATAAATAAATAAATAAATAAATAAATAAATAAAATGCCTTTCAAACAGTGTGTGCTCTGTAAGGTCAACAGTTATTTCTATTCACTAATGCATTTCCAGGTCCCATTCAGATGGACAAAGAGCAAAATCTCAGCAAACAAAGGTTGAGTTGGTATTGGCACAAATCAACAGTGGTGGAAATGTGGCCACCTACACATCCCTCTTAATGGTTACTAAGGCAGAAACATTATCAAACATCTTAAAAAAATAAGTATAGGAATTATTATTATCTATGTTAATTAAAGTAGCCCTGCATAAACATTTTTGGTTAGGTTGTAAACACTCATTTTAAAAATCAATAAAATGTTAATATAAGGTCCAGAAATGTAACATCTGTGTGAGAGTGCTGATGACAACATAGTAGTAGCCAATAAATTTTAACTGTTATGACTTACACAGATCAAAGTTTCATTTGCAAATGCACACACAGGGCCAGGCATGGTGGCACATACCTATAATCCCAGCACTTGGGAGGCTGAGGCAGGAGGATCTCTGTGTTTGAGACCAGCCTGGAATACATAGTTCCAGGTCAGTCTCAACTACATAGTGAGACCCTGTCTCAAAAAACCAAAAACAAACACACACACACACACACACACACACACAGTTTCTAATGTCAACCTCTCCTAATTTGCTTCATTTCTTTCTGAATAGTTTTCTTAATCCTGGTTAAGAAGGAAGTGGTTTTGGCTTAGAATGCAGTGCCATCAAACATTTCATACTGTTCTTTCACATCAGGATCACAGAATGTTAGCAAACACTGTCTACCAATCCCATTGAGAACACATTTTCTCTCTTATCAGTGCCCAGTGTATTCCATTTATGTGATCAAACTGGATCCTTGAGATCTTTTCCTGCCTACTATATTTTTCATTTGGATTTATTTCCCAGTAGTTGTAAATAAATCTACCTCTGAAATATTTCTTTGCACTAACCATTTTTATCCCATTTAATTGTCCATAATAAGTGTCTGTTAATAATAGCTATAACATCATCATAGACTTTATGTTGCTGTGCTTTGTAGAAGAGTTACCTCTAAACTTGCTCTTCTTATTTACTGTTTCTATACCCACTCTTAAATCTTACATCATGGTGGATCACAACAGATTTAGGGCAAATATCCTTAAGCTAGTTATAATTCAGTGTAGTTTAATATAAAAAGGAAATGGATAATCCATTCATCATGTGGCTCAGCAGAAATGTTTTAAAAGGACAAGTATGGAGGTAATTTTGAAGTACCTAGTAATCATTGGATAGATGATACATAGAACTCTGCATCTGAGGAAAATGTCAAAATAATATTTTTTGGTGTATCTTGAGTTTAAATCTCAAATTTTGGCTATTTACTGGTTTATGTTCGTGATCATGTATACAAACTTACAGTTAATAACCACTGAATGGAGGGGACCTAGGGATACATACAAGTAATATTTATGTTTATGATGAACAAATACAGTATAGTTTAATATTGCTTAATGATTATAGGTTTCTCACTGATATTGCTAGAAGATAACTAAATAGAACATAACACATTGGAAATTTGAAACTGTTAAGAAGGGTGATTTTCTTCGAAATCCCACCGATGCCACACTCATTTTACAGACGCTGGCATTCTCTTCCCAGTAAGTGCAGACAGTTCTGTAATACCAGGAACAATTCAGCAAGTGCAAGATCCAGGTCCTGATGCCTTTCTATTTCTTCTGCCACTTCTTGCCAAGTGATTTAAAAGAAGGCTGCATAAAGTCTCTTATGCCTCTATTTTTAAATCTAAAAATTGAGGACAAAAATAGCTCTTGTTTTATAGAAGCATGAAAGTGAGAAAATACAGGTTAAGTGGCCACAGAGTAAAATCTCCACAAAGATGGCCGTTTGCTCACTACACATCCACCTAAAGAAAATATGCATTTATCCTTATCTTCCCTTCCAAGCCCCAGGAATTTTCCTTTCCAATTTTGCAGTAAACGATTAAGCTAATTACTTACTGTGATACCCTATTACCTACACTTTGACTCAGCGCTCAACACTGACATCATCTCCGGAACTCAAGCATGCTCAGTTGGTCACCTCACTTCTTGGAGCATTTGCACTGCAGGTGGCTGTGTGTGCAATCACTAAGCCTATAGCATTGACTTGGTCCGTTCATTTTGGCCAGCAAATAAGTATCAGCATGGCATTTCCTGTCTGTAATATAGTTCTGTTTGCTTATATAATTATAAAAGAAAACAAACTCTGGAGGTCTAAATTTAAAACGTGTAGAGGGCATTATCTCTGTATTTGTTATTCATCTTATCTAAACACAATTTTTGGTTAAAAGACATTTCTCTGAGGCTTGTTCATTTCTTTATTTTTCAGAAATGGGTAGGTAGTTTGGATATTGGTGTCAGCTGTATTCTCAAATTTGCAAAAGTAAATAGTTCAGCGCTTCCCTGCGTGGATGGATAAACATGGTAAAGCAATTGCAAGGCCCATTCTTTTAAGAAGAATGGCACCCATGTCTACAGACCTCTGTGTTATTCCTGAACTTTTGAGGTTTGACTGAATAATTAGGACCAAATGTAGCTTCAGCATACAAGGGTGAAAGCAAGTCAGTCTTTACACAAAGTTCACCTTTATCTAGGAGGCAAACTTCTCCATCAGGAAGAGTAAGGACAAATGTAATTTTCCCTTCATTGCAATCCTGGACTGTTCTCACCGAGCTTTTTACGTCAAAGAAAGCATCTCTAGTCCCAGTTTAGGTATAACTCTGAGTATCAGAAATTTGTTTTGATGTTTTTCTTCCTTAATCCTGTAAATCTGAACTTTTTTGTTGCCCTCTGTTTTTCAAATGTGAAAACAACTTAAGAGGTGAAATCTTGGTGAACACAATTTAAAATTGCCAGGTAATATATAGGATCTCTAGTTAAATTCGAATTTCAAAACAACCACAAATAATGTTTTAGTGTAAATATGCCCCCGTGAAATTCAAATTAACTTGATGTTTTCTTTTTTTTATTTGCTAAATCCTATGTGCCTGATCTCATCACTAATTATTCCAACACCCTAATAAAGTGGAACAGACATATAAAAACTGAATTTTCAGTGTTCACATTTATTTCCTCTTAGCACATGAAACTGTCAGCTATCTTTTTTTGTTTAAATTTTCTTGCTTTTCTGATTTTCAATTCCTTCACAAATGTTTTCCTGCATTGACCCTGTTTCCTCTTTGTAATACAATCAGCTTCATCAATACACTAAATCTTTTCCCTATTTAATATCTTTCTATTCCCCATTAAAATTTTTCTTGTGAAAAAGATTAATTGCAAAATAGTTATTACTATTCTATCATCTCTAAATGAAACAAGCTAACTGAGAAATCCTCACATATTTAGTACCACAAAATCACCATTATACTGAAAGTTCCACCCAAAAGACAATATCCTTCATCTATTCTAAATATCCGAAGTTTTGTAATAATTACCTCTTTTATCTTTTGTATATGTGAAATGCTCCAATTTCCATTATGTATTTATTGTTTAAATTAAAATCCCTGTGTGTATTACTTGAAATTTGTGATACCATAGTAAAAAGACAAATCTCTCATTGGGATGAAGATTTTCCAGCTTATCCCATTCAAAATTATTTTGCAAATTAATACTTTTTTTTTTAATTTTATTGAGTTTATTGGTACATTTTAGGGATACAGTACAGTTACATTCATTGTTGGGATCATGTACCTTTACATGGCAAGTCTTGATTCTCATTTTTTCCCCTTACCTCTGCCCTCCCTTCACCCCCTCCTCCCCTCCCCATCTACAAACACTTTATTTTCATCTTTTCATTCTCTCACATTTTTTTCTTTTCCCTTTTTGTTCTTCCCCTACGTATCACACCTTCCCTACACCTTTAGCTCCTTTCTTCAAATTTCTAAATGTCAGTAATCTTATTAGAATCTTATGCATTGTTGCAGAATATTCACACCAGGGAAACTATTTGGTATTTACACATGTGTGACTTATTTATTTCACTTAGGAGTGTATCTTCAATATGTATCCATTTTCCTATGAATGAATCTATTCTCTCGCTCTTTATGGCTGAGTAATATTCCATTTTATAGAAAAACCACAACTTCTTTATCCAGTTTCCAACAGATGGGCAAATAGGTTGTTTCCAAGATTTAGCTATTACAAACTGTGCCGCTATAAACATGGGTGCACATACTTCTCTGTGATATGATTCTTTTAGTTCTCTTGGAAGGATACCCAGCAGAGGGATGGCTGGGTCAAATGGAACCTCCAGTCCAAGCTCTTTGAGGTATCTCCATATTGATTTCCATAGTGGTTGCACTAGTCTGCACTCACAACAGACCAGGAAGGCCCCAAATTAATACTTATTTTTAAAAAGCGAATGTTTTGATTGTGTTGCTTTTCATACACCCTTCCCCCAATTTCTGTAGCATTCTTTGGTCAGATACAAACTTCAGATTATTTTATTTGTTATTCCTTCCTTAAATTTTAATATCCTCTTTCTTCAATTTACCACAATTATCTAAACACAGACTGCTTGAATTATTTTTCTTCACATTTATCTAGCCATTCCTAATTTCATCTACTCTACCTTTCATTAAAACTCAAAATGACATTTTCTTAGCATTAAATTGCAATTTTAAAATGACTTATAAGATGTTCTTTTCAATCAACCTATTCATTTTTAAAACTACTGTTTTCATCTAACCTCACTCTTAACACACTCCTAATGTGATCATAATACAATGGGAAGACAATAATCTGAATGAAGTTGTGGCTGCTTCACTTGACATATGGGATGAGTTTTTTTAAGTATCATTTTTTTTTTCTTCTTTGAAAATGAAGATAATCCTTATCTAGTAGGCTTGGTGAAATAATTAAATCTAAATATATAAAGACAACCAACCCCCAGAGTGGTTTATGTAGGCAGGAAGTAGTGATATTTTCCCAAGTATCTATTTTCTAATTTGAAATGTCTCAAGCAAAATACTTTAAGAAAAAGGACTAAAGATCTACATAGACTCTTAAATATGATGGGGTTTGGCCATAACACTAATTCTTTATTTATTTGGCTTTTCCAGGGAATGATTTTCCTAGATAACAGAATACTGTATCCTCCAAAAGCAAATGTTTTTGTTGATTTTGATGATACTCTTGCAGTTTTTGTCTCAATAAACGGAACGTATCGAAGTATTTATCATTTTATGATGAATGTATGAATCTTGTAAAAATGCTATATTTAAGATCATACTTCCCCTTCTTATACACTGTGGGTTATAATTCTTTTAAGTCTGCTTATGTCTTCTTTCACTTCTTGTTGAGTGAAAGATTCCAGAGACTTAGATAACCTGCCCTTCTCGTGCTGCCACCCCGTAGTATTCCCAATTCTCCCCCATGACTAACTTCTTTCTATATGATGCTTCTTAACATCTAAATGGAGATTTTTAAGTCATACAGCTTTATTGATCACAGAAAAGCACAAGTAAATGTTGAGTACCTAAGCAACTCCTTATTATTCAACTTTACTATATATATTTGGTGACTTTAGAAAAGTATTGTTTTTTTGTTTTTGTTTTTGTTTTTTTTTTTGGTACCAGGGATTGAACTTGGGTCCTTGTGCTTGCAAAGAAAAGTATTGTTTATTTTCTGAGTGTCAGCAATGACCTGGCAGCTACTTACAAATACAAAGCTTGTATATTAATCTGTGAATGTTTAGTGAATCTCACTGACTAGTGTATAAATCAATGCCAAAACTTTTAGCATATTTGCTTTACATTTTAGCTATGCATTTAAAGTATCATCTTGCAAAACTACAGAGGTTCTTTAGTGCTAAGAGGATAATGTCATGAATAAAGATTCTTTTTTTTTTCTTTTTAAAATAAACTTAAAAGTGTTATCTAGTTGTCAGCAAGACAGACTGAAATAGCAATTATGATTATGGTTGTTTCCTTCAAATAAAATCTTGTAAGTCTTGTTGATGAAAACCTACATGGGTTTATTTCTGTAAACCTGTGTTACCTGTATGTAATCAGTCCTACTTTTCTCATTCATTTCTGCTTAATCTCTTAGAATTAAGGTCTCTTGAGACCTTTTGGCCTTTGGCCTTGGTCTTTATTTAGAACATTATCTCCCAGTACCAAGCTTGGAGACACATTATCTGAAATAAATGTCCTAGATTTTCTCACTCTTGTTCTGCATACCTGTTATCCTGGGACTGGCCAGACTATTTTAACCTAAAATTATAGCAATATACACAAGAACCCAATCTAGTCCCCCACGTGATCAAGAAGAATGAAGAAAAAAGGACTCTTCCCAATTTCTCAACTTTGTTCCCACTGGAAGATCCAAGGTCAACTATTATCTTTAACCCAAATTTTAAAAAGAGTGAAAATTGTTTATTTTCAAGGAATAGCATCAGTGAGATTAGTTAATTACTCACAGTATAAACCAGTCTATTCATGCACTGGACAAATATTTCTTTCTTATAACTGCCTGGTAGTATTCTATGTCCTGATGACATGCCAATGAAAAGGGAAGATGCAGCGTTAGTCCACTAGGAACTTACATTTTTATAGGAGGGATGCGCATGTAGCAAGTAGGTCAACAATACGGGAGGTATAGGATAGACGCATTGAGAGCAATTTTTTTAAGGGAAATTAGAATAGGTTTCTCTGAGTTAAGACCCCTTGAAAAGAGGTTCTCATTTCATGCTTTCACAGTGATCAGTCTAAGGAATCATTTCCTATTATTCATATTGTTTTAAAATCATTTCTTCAAGGCGGTAGTTCCCAGAGTAGGTAATTCTTTCTTAGATTCCTAGTACTTCTTATTTTAATAAATTACATGCATCCAACAAAAGGAAGTTGCTCTAGAATGTAAAGCTGGGCAAGCAATACCAGTGTAGGAAAAACCCTTATTATGTGACCACAGAAAGGCACTAACAACAAAATTATCAGAAGACTTTAATGGAAATAAAAAAGAGAAATACTTTCTACCTCTGCAGGTTTAACTTTACAATTTTCTAAAATACATACCTAGGAGACTTGAAAAATAACTTTTTATATAAAATGATAAGTTGCATTAGTCCTCTATGTCCTTGCTGGTCTTATTATTAATTTGTATTTAGGAAATAAGATTATTAATACTGGCATTGGATGAGAACAAAATATTTCCTAAAAAGAATTGCTCAGTGTGAAACATAATTCTGTAGAGAATATGTTGTTCAGAAAAGGCCTGACTGACCTCAACTTACTACCAGGATGAAATGGAGGGTGCTGCCTTTTTGTAGGAAGGCAAGTGAGCACCCCTAGGAAACCACTCCGATCTGTTACACCTGGTAGCAACCCTCACCCTTCTCTGTCCTCTGTGGCCTCCACCCAGAGTCCAGCCAGGCAGCACTGCCTACCAACTGGAGGCAGCACTGGAACCAACCCCAATTATATATCTGACATAAATGCCAAAGGAAATTCCAGGATGGAGCATAACCCAGCTACTTCAGCTTTTGTCTTCCAATTTTGGTCTTTGTATTAGGGTTTTCCAGAAAAACAGAACCAGTAAGACACATGAGTAGTGGTAAGAATTGTGTGTATATATGAGGTTTAATCTAAGGAATTGGATTATGGCGATTATGAAAAAAGACAAATCCAAAATTCTGTGGGTGGGTCTGCATGTTGGAGAAGAGATTGATGTAGCAAAACCAAGATGAAGGACATCTGGTGACAGATTTCCTTCTGAGGAGGAAGGCAGTCTTGGTTCTGCGTAGGCCTTTGATTGGATGGATGAGCTTTATCCCCATTCATGCCATGTTGTGAAAAGTGACTTAGTCATTTACAACTCTTAAAGCAAAATACCATAACCTGGGTGGCTCATCAACCGCATAAAAGTATAATTCACAGAACTGGAACCCTGGAAGTTCAAGATCAAGATACCAGCAGATTCTGTGTGCAGTAAGGACTGCTTCTGGGTTAATAGATAGTGGTCTTTGGATTTTGTCCTCCTAGGACAGGAGAGATGAGGCCACACTTGCATGGAACCCCTGCAGTATGAAACTAACTCCATTCACAATGGTGTTGCCCTCGTGACCTCTCCAACTCACAGTCCCCACCTAATATTTTCACATTAGTGATTTGATGTCCATATGCAAACTTTGAGGAAGCACAAACATTCAGATCATAGTCTACTCAGAGTTCAACAATTTGAATGTTAATATCATTTGAAAACATTCACAGAAACATCCAGAATTGCTTGACCATGTATCTGTTCACCATGGGCCAGCCAACTTAACATGCATAATTAAGCACCACACTGTTTCTGTAGAAATGTAATGACACTAAAAATTGCTCAGAAAATGTGTTAAAAAAAAAGAATAGCAAATGAAAGGCAATTACTTTGGAAAATTATATTAAAGAGTATAATTTAACCTCAATCCAGAGTTTCTGAGAAGCAATCACTAAATAGAGCTAGAAGGAACTCTTGAATTGCTTCATTCCATCACGTTTCACAAATCTCTATTTTAGACCCAACCATATGCCTGCATTATACAAAATAATACCATAAGTAATGAACAGTTACAATGAGTACATTGGTTTTTGAAATTAATAATCCAGCTAGTGAATATTTCCTAGTGAAATAGATTTTAGCTATTAAATAGTAATATATATTATTATATTTTATATTAAAATAAATTTTATTATTTGGATTTTATCTTCTCTGTTCTCAGGGTTTATTATAAATTTTTTGGTTCATTATAATTTAAATGAGTGGGATACTAGGTACAGTATATCTTATTATTTACAACTATTGCTAAGCAATGGGATCCAGTTGCCTCCTTGAGGATTGATCAGCATCAGCCATCAAAATAGTTAGAGAGGCATGGGTCAGTGGCCAAACTCTGCATACACTATTTTTCCTATACCTATAATAAAGTATGATTTATAAATTATGCACAATAAGATTAACAAAAAAACTAAT
Organism: Fukomys damarensis; assembly: GCF_012274545.1. Taxonomy (NCBI): domain Eukaryota; kingdom Metazoa; phylum Chordata; class Mammalia; order Rodentia; family Bathyergidae; genus Fukomys; species Fukomys damarensis. The sequence goes on along the minus strand of NW_022900928.1, from coordinate 91,002,619 downwards.
AATGAAGTGGGATGATAACAGTAATGTATGGCAATACAAGTCCTTCAAAACTTGTAAATTATTTATTTGGAGGATTTTTCATTTACTGTCTTCCAAGCAAACTAAGTTACTTTCTTTTTCTTTTATTTCCCTGGGAGATTTGGAGGAAGGCCCGATTATTTGTCTTTTTTTTTTTTTTCCCAAGGAAAGGGTTTTAAGTTTTCTCTTTATTCTGTTATGAGAAAATTATTTTTTACTAGTATATGTTTATAATATGTAATAATTGCATCCTCCTTGGGAATTGGTACCAATATCACATGTCATAGCCGCACCATTTTTCTTCCCACTTCCCCTCCTTGCCCTCTCATCTCTTCCCATCCTCAGATTTCCTTCCCAACCAAACTGGAGTACACGTAACTGTAACTGTGACCAGTGAAGCCACAGGTAAGGGGCAACTGCTGTATTTTACAACTGCTGTATTTTACAACTCCTATATTGGCGTAGGATGGGAAGAGTTTACAAAGGAGCAGAAAAAGGGAAATATCATATAAAGAGGGCAATTGATTGCTAGGAAGCCACAGAGATTGAATCCAATGTGGTTCTTAAAAGTTTATACAATTTAATATTTATTGCCAAAGACAAAATTAAGTCTGAGATACGTAAAAGTAAATTTATCATAAAATTTGACAAGGGAATCTATTCACTGTTACTTTTATGTCAATAGGGATTCAAAAGCATTAGCAAATAATGTAAGTTTTATATAGTTAAAGGGAGAACAGATTGCATCTTATTGGAAACCATTCTCTTAAGATAGGGGTTCTTTGGAGCTAGAGGACATCTTAGCTGGTCTGCATTTGTCAGTCTTTGCTTAACTCCAACAGAGAACCCACAGGAGGGAGCATGGACATTACAAGGCAAAAGGATTGTTCTCGGTTCTGGGAAGTGGTGTTCTCTTTGTACAGCCATTTCCTGCAATCGGTGTGTTGATTAATTCAGTTTGTCTGCCTGCCTCTCTCTCTCTCTCTCTCTCTCTCTCTCTCTCTCTCTCTCTCTCTACCCTCTCCCTCCCTCTGTGTGTGTGTGTGTGTGTGTGTGTGTGTGTGTGTGTGTGTGTGTGCTGAAGCTATAATAGTCCTCTTTGCAGGGCAGGTGGCTACCATGGCAGCAGTTTGTCATTATAGTAGTACAGATCTTCTCCAGCTATCTCACACTAAGTGGCTTCTAAGAGTCATAACTAAGCATTGATGTTACTTTGAAAATAATTCTGGCTTTAATGATCCACCTGTTCTCTATGGAGAAAAGAGGGAAAAATATTTGGTAGTTAATTATTGGAAGAAAACATACACACACAATTTCTGAGTACCAGAAATGGAGGGAAAATTCTGTCCAATCTCATTAGTTGAAAATATAAAGCAAACAACAAAAAGATTATACATAGTTAAGAAAAATCCTTCAACTTTCCATATGCACTGTAGGAGCCCATTGTTTGGAACTTTCCAGCAGCTATTCGAGTGAACGAATTAAAAACAGCTAGGTCGAAGACAGGCTATAGTAACAAATAGCTGCTTCTTAGATGTTAACCAATTATTTTCAATTTGTGCTCTATTTCCTGTGTAAGAAGCATGAGTTGCCAAAGTAACTATTGATATATTTCATTGCCCAGGAGTCATCCAAGTACAGTTTTCTTGGTCAAGATAAAAACTTCAGAGCTGGGCATGGTGGTACACATTTGTAATTCTAGCTTAAGTGGATGAATTGGTGTTTATATGGCATTCAAATGACACACAGCACATATGGTAGTAGGCAACTATACTTATATCTAAAGGTCAGAAAAATAAAGACATTAGCTGAGAATGATGGTGTATGGCTGTAATCCCAGTGCTCTGGGACCTCGTCATGTCAGGAAGATCTCAAGTTTGAGACCAGCCTGATCAACTTAGCAAAACCCTGCCTCAAAAAACAAAAGTGGTTGGAGAAGTAACTTAGCATGAAGGTCTTGGGTTCATTCCTAAGTACCACCAAATGAGTATATGAAAAAGTGTCCAACATCACTGGTCATTCATTAAGTTCAAATTAAAACAACAGTGAGATTGCGTTTTTCACTCCAGAAAGAATGGTATCATCAAGAAATCAAATAAAAACAAATGCTGGTGGGGCTTTGGGGAAAAAAGAACCCTTCTCCATTGTTGGTGGGTCTGTAAATTGGTACAACCACTATGGAAATCAGTAGGGAGATTCCTCAAAAAACGGAGACTAGAGGTTCCATGTGACCAAACAGTTCCCCTTCTGAAAGAGTTAAAAGCATCATACCACAGTGATACATGCATACCCATGTTTCTAACAGCATAATTTATAATAGCTAAGTCTTAGAAACAGTTTATATGGCATCAATAGATGAATAGATGAATGGATAAAGAAAGTGTGATTTTTATATACAATGAAGTGGTACCCTGCCATAAAGTAGGATAAACTCAAAATGACCTTAGGTAAATGTGTGCACCTCAAGACCATAATTTTAAGTGAAATGAATCAGACACACAAATTTAAATATTGTATTGTTTCTGTTGTGTAAGAAACCCAAGAGTACATAAGGAGCACAATGGAGGATAGATATTGGGAAGTGGGAAGAGTATGTTCAAATGAGAAATAGAACAAGTTAGGAGTAGGGGAAAGATTAGCAAGGGAAAAGGGATCAAAAAAGACAGAATGGAAGAAAAAATGGAAACAAAGCTTTTGTAAATGGGGAGGGGATAAAGGATTGAAGAAAGGGGAAGGGAATGGGGGCAAAAATAATTAAAATATATTATGTATAGCTGCAAATTACCTATGATGAATGTGAACATTATGTTTGGCAAGCATGTAGTAATAAAAATTATTTAAAAGGAGAAAAAGAAAAAATAAAACTCATGTCAGTTGCCTGTTGCCCCCTCCTCTGGATATGATCCAAGTACTAATGCCTTTTTGTGCCCTCCCATCTGTCTCTGAATTATAAATTAAACCACAGTTTGGGCAGTGCTTTGAATAATATAAATTGCCTTCTATCATAAAGGCATATACTGGAGGTAAAAGAAATTTCAAGCATCTACTGTCGCTGTCCTCCCCTCCACCCTGCAGATTTATAGCTGGACTTTGGAAATTCAGCTGAATTGAATAAATAGAGTTTTTTATTCCTCATCCTCATCAGAACAATATGATTCCTACCAATGTGCCCTACTTTTGATGCCAACTTCCTTCTTGTAGAGTTGCTTCTTTTGTCCTGTGGCTTTCATGCTGCCTAAATCAGACAGTGGTTAAGGTGTTTGTTCGTTATCTATATTAAATGATAGCTTGGTTGTATTGGCTATTGATTAAAATTTTATTATTGTTTTTCTTTTTTATCCTTAGACCCCAGAACCACTTGGGGACTTTTAAGATTCTAATACCAGAGCACAGGCCTCCAGTTGTGATGATGTGGGTCTAGAGGAGAGTTCTAGCTTTGTTAGTTTTTCAATCTCTGCATATGCTACCCATGTCAGTTGACTAAGGCTCAAAGTATAGATTAAACCAATACCAAAGATGCTAACTGATGCCAAGTGGGGCAGGGATGGTATATTTGTACAAGTTATATTTATTACCCAAATAACCTCTCATTAGGAGAACTTTTGAGAGAACAGTTGAGATGAACAGCTGTGCCCTTCTTAAGGCTAACTCACATGTAGAAAGAAAAAGTCAGGAATACTATGGTTCACATCTGAAAAGTCCTCCAAAGGCCTCCGTGTTAAAGGGTTGTTCATTAGCCCTTTTCAACATTGGGAGTGGGTGAAGCCTTTAGGAGGTAGGGTCTAGCAGAAGTTAGGTCATTGCAGGGGTGTCCTTGCAGGGAACCCTTCTCCTTCCTCTCAGTCTTTGCTTCCTGACCCCCATGAGGTGGGCACATTTACTTTGCTGAAAACTTCCCGTTATGGTGGTCTGTTTTACCATGGGCCCAAAACGACAAAGCAAAGTCACCATGGACTGGAACTATGAGCTAAAATAAATAAATCTTTTCTCAGGTATTTTTTTACAGTGATGGAGAGCTAAAAAAGCACAGGATAAGGAAACATGAGTTATAATCAAACTGTATTTGTTTCCTTACCCTTTCTTATGTTTACGGAGGTAGAGGCAAGGGCCTCTGGAAGTCAGGGACCATCAAAGATAATTTGGGGCCCAAGTGTGAATTTCTGTGTCTTCTCCCACCTTCCCCTAAGGAAATCTAATGAATCTCACAAAGTCAAAAGTAAGGTATCCTCCTTCAAAATATTTTGAAGAACCCCCAGCCACTTCTTTTCTGTTTAAATTGGTAGAATCCAGTCCTTACAGAAAAGTACTAGGTGTTGGAGATTTAGAAGTGACTTCAATAAGTGAAGACTTCATTTTTAGAAGATATTTCCTGGAAATTACTCCTCTTTCTTCTGTCACCTCTGATGCCCAATCTCTAGCCTATTCAACACTTCCACCTGCAGGCTACATCCTCACTGACTTCCTGTGCTGGATCATCAGTCCTCTTAGTGCATCGCTCTCTTTGGGGAGGAGAGGCTGAGAGTTTGGAGGAGGAGGAAAAAAGTGTGACTGGACTAAAGGTGATAGTCCAAAAAGAATTAATGCCCCATGGAGGAAACTTACTGTATCTCAGTGGTTCTTAGTGTGGTACCTTGACTGATGTCTGTATCACACAGAAATACCTTAGCAGTGCAGGTTCTTGTGCTTAACCCTGGATTTACAGAAACTATGAGGATAGGGCCCAGCAATTCCTGTATTGGTAAACCCATCATGTGATGTTGGTGGACTGCTACTTCTGGCTAAGATTTGAGGACCACTATATGTCTTGTATTTTCTCTTAAGCTTCTCTTTGTGACCTTGAGTTGCTTTTTTGTTCTTGTTTTAGTTTATTAGTTTGTTCTCAAAGCCTTTCTTGTTGCTTTTTCCTGGAGCCTAAATAGGAAGGAAATAGGCAGAAAAAAAAATATATGAAATGAACCATCTGCAAGTTGGAAATTGTTGCCATAGAAATGATAAGTAATGACTTATTGAAGATACTTTTAGTTGAAATTTTTCTTTCTCAATATCTGCAACTAGAATAATACAGATGTTTTAAATCAAGTATGGACAACTTTACCCCTAATATCCCCTATACTTTTAATTCAGAGGGTCTCTGAATATTTAGGATTAGCAAAGAACCAAAAGAAGTAAGTAAGAATCACAGGGATTGTAGGAAGGATTGCTCTATAAAAATGGGGAGTATGTACATAGTTTTAAATTTCCCACATAAAAGGTTTGTGAGCCTGCATCACAGTTTTATTTCAAACATGCTTTAGATGGCAGATTGTTGAACAAGCCAAACTAAAACTGTAGGCATCTTGTACAAGCATTGTGGTGGTAAAGAGGTATACAATAAAGCAAATATTTGGTGAAATATGATTAGGTTAGTAAAAAGAGAGATTAAAAAAGTAGGCACATTCTAAAACTGAAGGTCAGCTGAGTGGCTTTTCTGAGAAAAATTTCTAAATATTATGAAAATCTATCAGAAAATTGTTTCATCAGAACTTTAACTACTTTTAAAGAAGGGCTGTGAATTACATTTGCAAAAAAGTTCTGTCCTACAACATTTGAAAGTAATTCTTTTTTTGTTTCCAGTCTCTTCTCACTGTTTCCTTTTTTTCTTTTGCTTACTTTTAGTAAACGGTTCTTTCCAGGTTGTTGAGGTTTCCTTTTGTATTAGTTCATGTTTAGAGTATACAATGTCTATGCTCCTTGTACAGAGTTGTTACAGGTACAGAACACATCTTGATTCTTTGTCATCTCGTTTTCCTCCACTCCTTATCCCCTTCTTCCATCTCTTGATCCCCTTCCTATCTGAGAAAGATCTCCTTATTGTCCCTTTTATTTTGCTCTTTATTTACAGTTTGAGTTTCTATAAAAGGCAAAACTCTTGATTGAAGTCATACACATAGACAAGGATTTTCTGAACAGAACCCTGGTTGCATAGGAAATATTACCAAGAATCAACAAATGGGATCATACTAAATTTAAAACTTCTGCACAGCAAAAGAAACAACCAACAGAATGAAAAGACAACCTATAAAGTAGGAAAATTTTTACCAGCTATTCCTCCAATAGAAGACTAATATCTAATGTATATATAAAGAACTCAGAAGTAACTAGTTTTAATTTCCTATACTCATCTACTAAGCAAAATTTCTCACCAAAAGGAAAGATGTATGGGTGATTTTAGAAACCCCACTACTTCTTTGGGCTTCAGAAGAGAGAAAATACTTTCTTAAGTAGTCTGAAAATGAAAGGATCGATGTTGGGGACAAGATGCCAGAGATCTCTGAAAGGTGAAAAGAAAAAAGTGATCAGGTGTAAATAACAATAACAAGTAAGTATATGACTGCTACCAGCAAAACTGTTTCTTCACTTTTGAGAGTGTCCAGAACAAACCTGAACATAACGGTCTTAGATGCAGACAAGAGGAGAAAGCCTTCCTCCTGGGCCGCATAGCATTCTGGCGACTTCACATACACCATCTGGAACAATCCTCAGGCTTCAGGTGGACTCTTGGGCCCAGGGACTGCATTTTTGAGAGTATGATTTTCTGAAAGTACCTTCTGCATCAAACACCATATAGGCAGTGGGCAGGGTGTCTTACCAGCAGGTCTTAACTTCTAAGGCATAAATATTGTTCCTAGTTAATGATGAGGGCATTGCATTTTAACTTGCTCCAACCACACAATAAGTAGGGGAAATGGCATACCTTCTGCTCTCTGTGACTCCAGTGTGATGGTTGGGCATCTACTCTCTGACGTTGTGTATCTTTGAATTCTTAACTTCTGACATTGGGGCAGTTTGCTGCTTTCATATGAACCAAAAGTGTGTGCAAGATTGTGCTTCCCCCACTGTCATGGAATATTCTGTGGAAATCAGAGATAGTATCAGTCAGAGTGCTGGACACAGATTGTCTCATTGGGACTCCCAGAACCTTTGTTCCTTTTGGAAGGTCCTCTCATCACCAGAGGACTATTACTCTAGTCTTCTTCGAATATAAGGCTTTTAAACTTTTTCTCCCACAAAGCAGCTTACAATACCATAGCATTTACACTATGTATAATTAAGTAATAGCATAAAAATGAAATCACCCCAAAGTTCTACCATAAAACTAATGACTTTGAGTCAGGTTGTTATTTAGAAATAAAGGAGGTTTTTATTTCATTTTTAAAATAACTTTAAAACAATTTTGTTTTGTTTTTTTTCTAATCATGCCTTCTATAATTTCCAAATTCTTCCTAAAATTTTTACTTCCTAAAAGTTTGACTTAATATTATAACCATATGCTTTTTTTCCTATTTTTGATATTTAGGAATATTATTTGATTCACTTGAATAACTTTATAGTTTACAAGAATTGCTTATATTGTTGAATGCATTTAAGCTCATTCCAAATATACAGCTTGACATCTTAGCATCAGAGGTGACTTTAGGCAATGTTAAGCCAATTTTTAAAACTCTCATTGAAAGCACTGAATTGAAACGCTGTAATCTTCTCTAGAACTATCTTCTATTTCGTGTTTCAGCAAAGACTTAATTGTTCTATGAAAAATTTCTAACTCTAAAAGTGGTGGCAATTTATATTCCAAAGAAATATAATTATCTTGCTCCAAAAAGGGAAGAAACATCGAGTTGCCTTTATTTTTAAATTATAATTGCAATCATGTATTGGCAGCACATATGAACAATTTAGATACAAAATTGTGATAGAAAAAAAAAACTGCCACATAGGAGAAGCGTGCACAAATAACAATTCTTTGCCAAGTAAAAAGAATTCTATTTATTTATGTAGTTATTTGTTTAGGTATACGAAGTGCCTAAAGCAGCAATATGGATTTTATGTTTAGGTTTGGTTGTCTTTTTTAACACCTCTACTTGTTTTCAGTATTGACCATTATATATGTATGGGTTGGTACTACATATTTTAAAAATAAGAATTAAAATGCTTACTTCTGGTTAATTTTGTACCTGTTCAATATAATTTTATCACTCTTTAAGTCACCAG
>NW_022900928.1:90948085-90994470 GCF_012274545.1 Fukomys damarensis | reverse complement strand
ATATATATATATCGATAATAGTCATGATACAGTTTACAATAAGCCCACTCTTCCTTTGGATTGTGTGGAAATGACAGGTAGAAATCTCTGTACACATTTTGATGGGGAAAGAATGTGTGGTGTGGGGCTTTGAAAAAAGATTGTTATGTATGCGAACTACATCAGAGTAAGATGGAAGGAGGAAGGTTTTAGCCAATAGCTGGGTAAGCACCATGCCTCATTTCTGTCATACACTTTGCAGGTCCTATAGTTATTGGGGAAGAAAAGACACTGTGAACTGGAGGGAGAAGATGTGACCCTCTGATTTTCAGCATGAGAGAGAAGGCTGGGCCTTGTCATCTTTAGGTTATGAAATTCAAAAAGGTCATTTGAAAACTTGTGGATCACTGCTCTTGAAAGAAGGCCCTGCGTTTGTCTGGGCACATACACCCTTACAGCTCTTTGTCTTATTAGCATAGGTCAACGAGCATAACAACAACATGAGAAGTAATTTAGGGATCATGAAGGTGGTAGCACAGCACAGGATATCAAAGGACACCTGAATCAAGAATGCAGTCTGGGCATAACATCGATGACAATTGGGACTAAGGAGTGAGAAAATGAGAGAAGGGAGATAGAAAACAGATTTCAAAGGAAATCATAAGTATGGTGACTAACCGCACAAAATGAGGTGGGATAAGTATTACTAATACATCTTGCATGTCAAATGGTGACAGGCCATGGAAGGCACACTCTGGAGGAGGGATGGTTCTCTCTCTGTCTGAGGGGAGTAGTGGGAATGGGGTAGTATATGGACATAAGGAACATAGAACCAACTACATATTCCACAAAAATATCTCATGGTACACCACTTAGAGGTCATAGTTTTCTAGTATTTAGTTTAACGGGAAATTTCTTTTGACTACATCTCAGAAAATACACCCCATTATTGTGGGAGACTTAAGAGATTTTTTTTTTTTTTTTTTTTTTTTTGGTACTGGGGATTGAACTCGGGTCCTTGCGCTTGCAAGTAAGAGATATTTCTTAGCATGGTTAATGTGGGGATTTAATGAATGAAGATAACTTGAAATTTCATTTCAAGTCTCCATAATACATGACATATTGAAGCCCAAGATAAAACACAATATGGAAGCCTATATCTTGGAGTAGTGAAATTTTTAAAAGATTGTAACATTATGATGAAAAATGAAAATAAATCATGGCTATTGCATATATTACCTTCACCATTTTGAAATTAATTCTAAACATTCATTGCAGCTGAGGAGAAAGGCTTACTATATACTAGTGAGCATGAGATGAGAAATTAATATTAAATGTGTATCATCTACATTTTAATTCATGGAATTTATTATATTTATAGTAATTGAAAATAACAGTAAAGAATACTATGGAATCTGTCTAGTCTTACTTTTCCCCCATGATCTTGGAGGTAATGTAGGATTCTGTGAGGAGACCTTGTCGTGCTCATATGGCATAATGTTCTTTGAAGACAGATATGGGGGTCTTGGTTTGATGGTTCCTTATTTATTCAACTGGGGAGGGTAACAATAGCTTTGCCTGCATGAAAGGGTATCTGCCATCCTGTGAATGTGAAAACTTGATAACATTAGTTCTCAAATTGTGGTTCTTGGATTAGCAGCATCAGTATATCCTTAAAATTTCCCAAAATATGAATTTGTGGACCCGACCCAGAACTACTGAGTAGAATACACCGCACACAGGCCAAACAATCTGTGTTGTAATAAATCTGCAAGGGAATTGCTATTTGGCTAAAGCTTCAAACTGCAAACTACGGTGAGCACCAAGTCAGGACGAAACACCTTTTTGGCAGTTTGTACTGAACCCCTTACAATAAGAATGAAATGTTCAGACTTGGTCCTGCTATTATCTTTTTAGCATTTCAATTTTTTAAAAAGTTATAATTAGTAATGCCATTTCCTAATTTCTCATCAGTGTAGCCTTTTAGTTGTTTTGTTTGTAGGCATGAGATGCACCTGGGGAGTTTTAAAAATGCTTCCACCCAGGCAGTGGGCTAGAATCCAGGAAGAAGGTTTAGGGCTCCTAAGTGATCTGACGTTTAGCCATCTTCAGAGGTCATTCCCTCAGCTCTTACCATGTGCAAAAAAGCACCAGTTCAATTCTGAATCATCCTCTCTGTCCCAAGAGGTCCTGACTCACAATGTCTAAGATATTTTTTGGTATTTTCATTGCTAAGAAGCTTGAGGTACAGTTTTATGTTGTGTATCTAGGCCACCAGTATTGGAAGTTCTAAGAGGAAATTTCCCCTTATTAGGTGTTAGGAACAGGAAAAAGTCCTACTGTTACTCAGAAAAAGTTCACCTATTTCATTTTTTGATCTGTAGAAAGTGACCTTTTAGCAAAAATGATTTTCAAATGGCATCTCAAAGTTACTTTCACTGGGGAATAGTGGGAAATTAATCCAGAAGTGTTCAGTGATACAAACTGGCTAGCAGAAGCTAATTCTAAAAATGTAGTTTAATAAAGCTGACTGCTTTAAATCTTCAGGTTTGAGAATCTTTTTACATAGATTTTTGCAATGCTGGACAATTCTGAAAGTTTTCTGAATCCTTGGCTAAGCAAGCATCTTTTCAAATAAAAATTAGTGGTTTTGTGTTGGCGAAGCTAGGATAAAAAATGAGACTCAATCATAAACTAGACATAAGTCAGAATTATAACATTTACTAGTATAACAATGTATAATAATAACATCTCTCATCATAATCATCCAAAGAAGATTTTCTTAGTTGCTTACATTGTGTTAGGAGCCGTGCAAAAGAATAATAATCATTTTTGGAAAATGTAGGCTGGTTTTAGAACCACTATTTAAGCGGCATGTGTAAAATTTAAGCACAGAGGGCAGTGAAAGTGAATGTGGAGTGTGCTGAAATTTAGAGCACAGTGAAATATTTGAGAAAGAGAGTACTGCAGTTGGATTCAATATTACAATATTCAACTCAAGAGGTTATTGGGGAATGCTAGTGTACCATCACTAAAAAGGGGTTATATATTAAATGTGGGGTTATATAGTCCCATTAACTCGTCTATTGAAGTCCTAACCCTAGGAACCCAGAATGTAAATGTAGGTGGAGACAGGGTCCTGAACAGGTAAACTAAAGCAAGATTGTTAGAAAGGGTCTTCTTAACATATGATACTGGTGTCCGTAGAAGCAAAGGAGATCAGAACACAGGCATCCAAAGAACCCATGTGAGGACATGGGAAGGCAGCACCTGAAGACCATGGTTAGAGGCCTCCGGAGAAACCACAGGCCACAATTGGCTTTGGATTTGTAGCTTCTTGAATTATGGGAAATGCATTCTTCTGCTTAAGCTATCCAGTCTGTGGCATGTTATTACAACAGGCCCACATACTGTCATAGAAAGAAACTTTCAGTAGAAAGTGATTATACACCAGAGAAACTATTCGGTATTTACACATGTGTGACTTATTTATTTCACTTAGGAGTATATCCTCAATATGTATCCATTTACCTATTGATGACAATGTGAAATAGGAAGAAAAGGGCTAAAGTTGTAGGGAAAGTTGGAAGGGTAGGGGAAAGGTAATAAGGGAAAAGAAAAAAATATGAGAAAATGAAAAAATGGAAATAAAGTGTTTGTAAATGGGGAGGGGAGGAGGGGGGTTGAAGGGAGGGCAGGGACAAGGGGTTAGGTACAAGATCCCAATAATGAATGTAATTGTACTATATACCTAAAATGTACCAGTAAACTCAATTAGGAAAAAAAAAAGTGATTACAGAGTAATAAATACTTGAGAACATCTTACTTAAAAGGCATTTTAGGAGCCAAGCATGGTGGCACATACCTGTCTTCCCAGAACTCTAGGAGGCTAAGGCAAGAGGATCGAATTTTGAGCCCAACCTGGACAACTTAAGAGACACAAAAATTTTTGTTAGACTAAGTTCAATCACATAGTCACTTCTGACTTTAGGAGTTATCTTGTAGTCGTAATGTCTTCTAAGGAGCAGTGTTGTAAAAAAAAAAAACAGTATTTAACCTCTGATCTAAGTAAATACGATTTTTCCTTGAAATACATAAACCAAATTATAGAATCATCTCAATATTTTACTATAATTTTATCTATCTCTCTTTAGATAAGATCAAAGATTTGCCTGAAATATCTTGAGTTACACATACTATTTGAGTGAGGTTGCAGTAACTGTTTTCAATATTTTTTGATCTCTTACACTCTGAAGATGCCATACCCAGAAGCAGTGAATCAAGCTAAGGGACTGCATGCTGTTACTGTGTAGAAATCAGACCTAGAGATAGATTCAGTTTCTGACTCATACATATGGATACTTTGATATTTAAATATGACCTTGGTCTAATTTCTCCATCCCCCTAAATAATTAAAAATCAGTTTCACTCTTTGGGGAATCACTTTGAATAAAATGAGAAACAATTTATAATGTAAGACTTACAGGGGAGAGGGGGGAGGGGAAAGGAAAAGAGAATAGAGGAGAAGAGAGGGGGAGGGGGGAGGGAGAGGGAGAGGAGAGGACTTTTGAATCTTTGGATACAAATAGCATCTCCAGTAATGGTCATGACAGGACTCAGGGTGGTTTTATAATAATATTCTAGTACTCTGACGCATTCCAATCTAGGCAGATCTGTAGACATGAGAAACTAATTTGCTTTGTTTGATTGTCATTTACATGACAGTGACCAACATATAAGGGTATCAACTGCTGTATTTTTATTCAATAAAAGTAAATAAAAATAGAGGCAAAGGTAGTAGAAACAAGGGAAGTAATTGCTTAAAATAAGATCCACCTCCTTTTTTCTGTACTGGGACCGAACTCAGGACCTTGAGATTGCCAGATCCACCTCTTGTGCCCATAATATAGTCTGAGGCTCTCACAAAAGCACTGTTTCCCCAAAAGAGCATGGGATTCCCAATTAGATATGTAGGTATGTAGGAACTATTTTAGCATCTTTTGAAATTCAAATATATGGTATAAATGAGTAGACAATTTCTCATCTATAACAGAAAGGGAACACAATGAGGTTAACAGTCTAGGGGGGGGGCTCATTGTAGGAACTGAGGCCTGGGTTTCGAGACTCAACTGGAGGGGATGAGCTGTGGGAAGCTGTGGTCACTTGTTCCCTGAAGGGCTGGTGTCCACCAGGGCAGATCAGAACAGCAGCCTCACACCACTAGTGCGCAGCTGGAAGCAGTAGCTGCATGTCCATCCCACCTGGTGCCACAAATAGGACAGCTCCCCTGGCTAGTCAAACAGACCCAGAAGGAGAAGCCAGTCAGGTTAGGGCATCAGTAAAAACTCCAGGAGAACCACAGAGGCAGCAATGTTCACCTGCTAAATTATGTCATAATCCCAAATGGTTACAAACTGTCCGTGGTGGTTCTCAGAAGATATCTTGAGATCCAAAGAAATTAAGAAAAATTCAGATTTCAACTTTGATTTGAGGAGGAATTATTAACTTGTTAGGATTCCAAAAGTTCAGGGAATCCTGAGGACACAAGTGTTGGTTTGTGAGAAGGATACCATCTTCTAGGCTCCTGAGAACAAGGTCAAACGTGTATTTGCACTAGCTATTCACTGTACAAGGGCTCCCTGGCAAGAGGTGAGTGAAAGTTGAATTTACACCACTGCTAAGCAGGGCTGTGAATATCTAGGGGAAAAAAAATCACTGCTGTTTTATGTATACAATAGCATTTTAAGCATGCAGACCCTTAAGGCCATGCAGACCATCTTTAATTATCTAACATGCTAAGTAGCTGTATAAGCAACCCTAATTCAGTCTTGTCTGTCCATAGTGTGTCATTTTAGGGCACCTGGACAGGTGAGGGAGCCCTGGGATATCTCAGAGTATTACAACCTTTGTACTTCAGCGGCTCAAAGAATCTGTGTTCTCTGAGACTAATGTTGCAAAGAGCAAAGTCCTATTTTGTAGACCAGGAGAAACTGCAGCATTCGGTTCACTGAGAAATTTGTGCTTCCATAAAAATGATTTTAAAACCCTATCTATTATTACAGTGAATAAAATGAAATTTTGAGACTATTGTTGGACTTAATCATTATTTTTATGGCAGAACTGGGGGTATGGGAGTGGTTATAACCACTTGTTTTTTAATCTCTTTTATTAAGTCATTTATCATGAGGAAAATTCAGACTCTGACCTTGTTGCTTTATTTAAGTTTTTAACTTATCTATTTCTTAGCATGTTGTGTATTCCCATCTTAAGTCTCTAAGGGTTATAGAATAGTTATTTCATTTTCTGTAGTAGAAGCTATTTAGCACTGTAGGATAGCATTATGGTTAAATGGAAAAAGGGAAAGATAACTTGAAATTAAAGCTGCTTCACAGTGAGGATTAACAGGGGCATGGAAATCTACATATCAAACCCATCTATACTCAAGCTTCATTTCCATTAGGATTTTCTATGGCTTCCTGGTCTTCATGCTTTACTCAGTCCCAGGTTTCTGAAAATCAGGCCAAGGAGAGAAGAAGTGAAGGAAGATACAGAAAGTCAACTAGAATAACTGTATGCCTTTGGATAGCCCATGTGGAATGTTTCATACAGCACTAAGCCAATTATTAGCCCTGTAAAATGCATATTCTAGATACATTACATAGTTCAATATTACTTTTAATGTTTAAAAGGTAACAAAAACCAAGAATTTAAAAGATAACAGTAAAAGTAATAAGGAATCATTAGCAGTGTCCTGTAATGAAACATCCATGTGAGATACTCAGTGATATAAAAGAAAGTGGAGTTATCTCATTAATATAACTTGGATGGCAGTGTCTTTCCTAAGAATCCTATTTCATTTCTTGTTCATCCTACACTCCCTTCCTCTGGCTGAAGTTCTAGTTCAAGATGACCCTCTTTATAAAATACATCCCATTATGCCAGCAGGACTAGTGCTTTCCTCCCATGATTCCTATTCATGTCATCACTCAAATACAGACTTGATAAGGGCAAGAACGGGATCAATTTGCTTTCTGTTTACCCCCAGCACATACTCTGCTTGGAAAGAGTAGGGCTTCTCTTATTTGTTGCATGAATGAATGAATGGTTACCATAACATTTTAAAGTTTAATGCTATACTATCAAAATTGATATTTGATAGGTTTTAAATTATAAAAACCTTGAAGAGTCTGTGATTTTTCAGCTCTTTATTTGCCTTTTCCTAGAATACGCTGTTTTATAGAAGGAGGTTAGCCCAAGGAAATAGAGTGGCATTTAGGAAAGGGCTGGTGTTAACCACATGATGTTTCTGGTCCTCATGGGAGTGTTTCTGATCCTCTGGGGTGTGCTAAGATGCAGTATAATGCATCTTCCCACACCTTGTCTTTCATTTGGCCTTAAAATCTGGCACCATTAACCTGTTTGCAGCCTCTTTCTTGCTGACCTCTTCATCTTGTACTGAGCTGACAGGAAAGGTAAATATGTGAGCACTAAAGCTCAAATTTTGGGAAAAGACTGAATTTTTTTCCCAGTGCACAGAATGATCAAAGGCTGAAATCTGTTCTGTTTTCAACAGGGTTAGATCCAGGATTTAACGGCTTCTGTGCTTTCATTAAATTTACAGGTTGGATCCAGGTAAAGCAGCTAGCCCTTTAAAAAAAAATACAGAATTGAAAATATAAAATTAGGTACAAAATCGAACTATTATTTAGAATAAGAAAATCTTGCAGTAAATTACTGTAGCTTTGGAAGCTCAAGACCCTTATTTCTTGAGTATCATCAGATGATTTCCAGAAATACTTTTCCTGAATCTGGGCATTGTGGTGCATGCCTGAGCCAGGAGGATAGACCGTGTTTCAAGGCTAGCCTGGGCTGCATAGTGAGTTCAAGGTCAGCTTTGACTACACAGCAAGACTCTGTCTCAGAAAAAACAGAAATAAAAATATTTTACTGAAGCACAATCCCTAGAAGGAGTCCCCTAGACTCACAGGTCTCTGATGCTTGAGTTTAATTACTTATAGTAAATTACCTGTTTGTTGGTCCTTAAAGTTTGAGAAATAAATATCTTGTGCACACATATGAATTTTAAAAAGTTTCAACAGTTG
This sequence comes from Fukomys damarensis, assembly GCF_012274545.1. NCBI lineage: Eukaryota > Metazoa > Chordata > Mammalia > Rodentia > Bathyergidae > Fukomys > Fukomys damarensis. The sequence goes on along the minus strand of NW_022900928.1, from coordinate 90,986,389 downwards.
ATTTCATTACATTTCTTTTCTTTACAAGGATAAGGCAACTTTCAGGTAAAAAGCATCCTATGTAGGCTTCTGTAGCTGCAAAGAAACAGACTCTTTTGTTCTAGTTTAAGTCAAGGTAAAGTCCCAGTTTGGAGGTAGGAATTTCTTCTCTCCCACAACAGGACATTTTGCACCTGTGCCATTGCCCAGAGGTTCTGTTAGACACAGATCAATACCTTCCTTCATAAGGAAGAGCTAGACAATAATATTCAGTCCCACAATAAGATATGGAGCAACTATGGTAAGTATAAGGAGGCACAGACAGTGCCCTGAGCCCAGATGACAAGGGAACATATGCTTGTTTCAGACACTTAGCACATTTCTGGGTGGTGATGGGGACTGGCTCGGAGGTCGGAGCAATAGAGAAAGATTTCTCTGAGTAAATTTTATTGGAACTGAAATGTCAGCATGAATAAGAGTTTACTGGGTAAAGGTAGTATGAATGTGGGATATAGAATCTCAAGGCTGGGGACAAAAGTGAAGAATATAAAAGAACAGTATGGCAAGGTAGCTTCAACCTACGTTTGAAATAGAATTTGCAGTAGGTTTAGTAAAAGCATAGGGCATGACATATTTTCTGTCAGTGCTGTTGACCACATTGGCACTGCCCACAGGTGCCTGTCATATTTGAAATGTGGCTGGTCCAAAGTGAGATGTGATGCCCCATGAAATGTTTAATATGTCATAGTGTGTAAAAGATCACAGGATATCTCATTTATAACTTTTTCATATTGATTGCATGCCAAAACATTATTTTGGTGCATTGGGTTACACAAAATATTTGACTACAATTTACTCATTGATTATTCTCTCTTTATTAAATGTGGCTACTAAAAAATTCTAAATAACACAAGTCATGTCTTTTATGCTGACATCATGTCTTCCTTGGATAGTCAGTTCCAGCAAAGTCTGCCTGACAAACAGGCATTGGAGTTGCTCAAGATTCAGACTGAGCATGTATGTTTTAGATAAAAGACCCCACTTATTACAAAAGATCATTGCACAGGTGACCACAGGCTGCTCCTCCCTACACCTGCCATGGGTCTGATGTATGTTATGTAGTGTGTGTCTACTCTTTCAGCTTTTGAGTTCCTGATAAGCTGTCTTCTAATTTAGTTGGATTGCAGTCATACTTCATGCTAGATCAGCTGTATGGACCAAATAATTTGTGGTAATTACTTGTATTCACCAGTAGGATGACTCTTAGGAAGCCCAGATGGAGAAGTGCCTTGTATTAGGGAGATCATGTGGTCATGAAAAAAGAGGACACCCTCTTCACACAGTTCAGCATTGTGCACCCACTTGCCACACCCAGAAATGGCTCCCATGGAGACCCAATCTTCATGAACTCTTCTTGGAAAGAAACAGGAAATGGGTGGTAAAAGCCTGGTCATCCATGGTTGTCCCTTTGCATGAACACCTGATGTAGTCTGAAAAAGGCACAGGCTTGATAGTCACAGTGACAAACAACTTGCTTTCTTGTGCTTTATCTTTTCAAATACATTCATTTTCATTTAATAAAACATCTGTGATTGAGTCATTTCTTTATATCTTGAAGCATTTTCACAACTATTGGATATTGATAGAGTTTTTTTAAAAAGAAATTCAAGTGGATCTTAGTTCAAGGGCTATTAATAACAACAGATCCAGTCTTTCCAAAGTCAAAGAAAAATAATGATTTTTTTATATTTCCCAGGAAGCCAAATAATATTGGTAAACAAAAACCTGTAAGTATGAATTTTACTTATAGGTCTGTTAGAAATTTCATTCTTTAAGGGTAATTGTTCTTTAGGCTCCCAAATTCCTTCAGAGCTGAGGGGGCTAAACCCAAAGAGAGTATTGTATTCAGATAGACCAGGATTAGAAATGACAAGATGGCCTCATATCAGATCATTTCCCTGGCTACTAATACATCTACTGTTTGACAGTTTCACACTGGATTGCCTTCACTGCGGACTGGTAGATTGTCTTCATTCCATCTCTTCTTTTAAAAAGATCTTAGCTTCTAGATGGAAATAGAATCACCTTTTAGAGCTTGATGTTTTTATAATTCATATTCAGAATGGATTTGTGGAAGACCTCATAGCTCTGCCAGTTGATTACATTTCATGAAACACTATCACATGTAGAACTTAAGTTTTTAGAAGAGAAATTTAAGTAATTTCACAAAAGAATAACTTGTCTAGATCTTTATAACACCTTGCTAAATTGATTAGATCCTTGTCTTGGGTGCTAAGTAAGTTCACGTTCCTTTAAAGTATCATTCATTTCAGAAATGGCAGGTATAAGAGTATTTTTTCCTCTCTCCATTTAACTCCGGCTTTATGGAGATGATTGATTTCATTAAATAAATTCAAATCACCTCTGAAATTTTCTCAGTTTTTATAACATCATGCCCAGTGTCTTTCTATAGTGTGAAAAGACTCTCATAGACTGGTGAAAGTATGAGTCCAGTATTATATCTCATATGCTCCTTGCTCCAGGAACCGTAAACTCCAGCCAAACTACACATCAGTCCCAAGCCATGTTTTGCTTCTTCGTGCCACAAGTCACCTGGAATTGCTGTTCCCTCCTCCTAGAATCTTGTAACCCCTCTCCATCTAACAAATTTATGCTCATCGTCTTCCACACTCATTTCTCTAGCTCCCCTGGCTCCAGTGATCTGGTCTCATTCTATTTTAGCACCAAATTTTAATTCACAGTATTCATTTGCATCTACTTATTCCTCATCAGTAACTGTGGGAGGGCAGAGATATATTCTATCTACATTGTCTTTGATAGGCAAATGGAGCAGCTCTCTGAAGACTACTGCTCTATCCCCACCTTCCACCTATACTTTTCTCTTGCCCCACACTCCAGATTTCTTAAATTTTCCTTTATGTGGCACAATTCCCATCCTGTCACCATTTGGGTGAATTGTCTCCTAATATCCTTCTGTTAAATGAAGTTACCTGGGCCTGAATGGATAGTACAGAAAATGGTATGTGGTTGGTAGATCTTGAAGAAATGCTTACTTTTGGCTGGTTTCCTTCCTCACATGTTGCTGTGGTCTCTGGCTTGCTTTGGACTAAGGAGGGGCATGGGATGGGGTTTCAGGTGCAACTGGCACTGGCTTTGAATTTCTGTCCTATCTGCAGCCTACAGAAGTGCTGACATGAAGGACAGTCTACGCTAAGACAGGGTTAAATGACAAGGCACAGTCCCTTCATACCTGGTTTATGTGCTCTATGTTAGACGCACCTGAGGGCTTGTGCTAATTGTTGTTTTTGTATCATAACTATTGTTTGAAAATAGACAATGATGGTGGAGTGTTTTGATTTTGAAGTTTCAAGTCATACATATCACTAAGCACCATCCTTCAAATAGAACTGTAACCAAAGTACATAGTTCTAAGACCAATAAAATATCTTTTGGTTGAATCAAATATCTGTTTTTGTCCCGGTCATAGTGTAAATTACATTTGAATTAAGGGTCATAAACCATTGTTCAGCTATGCTATAGACATGAAGGCTTGTAAAAACTAATGGAAAAAAGCAAATTTGGTGCCAAATTTGGATCTCCTATTGAATGTGATTGTGTTTATGCAAACGCAGTTTCTTTCTATATAATAATTAGGTTGAAGCAATGTTTTCTGCTCTAACAGCATAATATTTCATTTAAATACAAAGTTTTTTGTGCTCTGTGGTTGGGCAATAGATATGTCAATATTAATGAGTATATTTTGATTGGTATACTTTACCATGTGCATTTGTGTTTATAAGAAATTGTTCTTTCAAAGGCTGAGTTCACTTGGGGAAAAAAAATCTACCATAAATGAAGCACAGATGCTATGCAGGAGAGAATGTGAAATGTGGCTTAGCCCTGTGGGCTTCCTAGGAAGAACCCACTTCCTGTATGATGGGTAGAGTTGTCAGCAGTGACAGTGATACCGTTAGAACTGAAAACTAAGTTGTGCTGACCAGTGTTTAACTGACAGTGCCACAATCCCTTTAGGGGTAAAATGCAAGTACTGTATTACAGTCTACCTCATGACTTTTGCAGTTCAATAATTTATCTTCATAAAACACCAGTGACAGCTAGTAAGTAGTCTGTTGTTCCTGCAAGTGAAATATGATGTGCTTGCAATATGTGTTGGGGATTCACTAACTATGGCTATGTCTGCATAGTTTGTAATCAAGTTCACACATGATCAGCTGAAATATAAATAGCATTTAAGACTATCTCAAAAGCAGATTGAATTCTTCATTTATATCGTCATAGTGAGTAAGTTCAGGTATATGTAATAATGAGCCTTTGTTGGAAGTTGCAGCTATTTAGAAAAGGAGTAAAAATTAAATGAGAGCTAAAGTGGAAGAACTATTGCAATATAAAATGAAAGATATGATTGGATAAATTTGATTTTGCAGAAACAAATCATGGGAAGAAATACCAAAACAAGAGTAAAATTTCCTAACTTAATCCTATGTGAGTTTCTGAGTTGATCAATTTGTGGCCTAATTTTTCAATATTAAATAAAGCCAATTCAGGTTTCTAAGCATAATGTTAAATATGTTTTACCTTAAAACTTTGCATATTATCAGTTATACAGTTTGAGGGGAAGTGGGAAGGGCAGGGGAAAGGAAAGAAGGGAAAAGAAAAAATATGAGAAAAGGAAAAAATAGAAAGTCTTTGTAAATAGGGAAGGGTGGAGGGGGTGAAGGGAGAGCAGGGGTGCGGGGGAAAAATAAGATCTGCCCTGTAAAGGTACAAGATCTCAATGATGACTGTAACTGTACTGTATATCTAAAAAGTACAAGTAAACTCAATGAAAAAAAAACTTGGCACATATATTTTATAGACATGTTTATTTGTGGGAAGGTTATAAACAAGGAGTTACGATGTTATAGCTGATAGCTGCCAGATGAATCCTCTCAAGAAACTCTAATTCTGCCAAATATTAACTCCACAAACTTCTACTGAATGAAGTTCAGATTTCTTAATTTGAACCTCAGAGTCCCTTCTCATCACTTCAATCTATAGTTCTTGCTTACATGAACCACATGCCGAGTGTCGTTACTGAAACTCAGACTGTCCATTTGTTCATTCAACAACACACATGAGCATTCACAACTCTGGAAATTCCAAGATGAAAATACACATGTTTTATATAATCATTATGTGCTCAAGGTGGTAAGAAATAGGTGGAACCCTCACACACAAGAAGGCCTCCTCAGTTTCTTTAGTTCTTTGTCAATCTCTTCATTGCAAGTAAACTTACCGTCCATTTCCAGAAATGGAAACTTTCCATGAAGCCTTTGCTGTCTCCTCAAAAGAACACAATCTGTCCATCTATAATTCATTACTTTAGTACTAGGTAATATGTAACACTTCATTCCCATGAATGATCATCTCTGAAGTCAAGAAAAATATTTCAAAATACTTCAAATATTTCAAATACTTTCTATCCCCTACCATTTCCAGAATTTGTATCTATAAGACAATCTGTCCCATGAGTAAAATCATTCAAGTTAATTATAAAACATAATCATTCTTATTGCCTCCTTAATAATATTTTTATAAATGTTGGAGAAAAAAGTGTATTATTTCCCACACTGATGACTAAATAGGTATGAAATCAAGTTACTCATTGAAATGGAAAAACAATTTACTTGCAAAATATTCACAGCAGATTTTTTTTGCAATTTTAAATTGAATAAAATTTTCCTTTTCATAAGGAAAAATACATTTCCATTGAAGTCAAATAGAAATATAATGTTCTTTTTAAATATCTTTAACATACTGTGTTTATGAATTGCATCTCTTAAAATTAATATTTTAAAATTATTTTATTTTTATAGTGTCAATAAAATTTGAATGATTATTTATATAATGGCTAAAAATCATAAATAAGATTTATAATTTTCCATGTATAACTTTGCATTCAACAAAATAAAGCTGACATTTTTATTATAAAACTGAACCAATAAAAATTAGTCTCTACCCTGAATATACAGCATTAGACATAGCCTGCTAAACATAGGTAAATATATATACTTGAAATATGAATTATAATGAAGGTGATTAAACATCTAATTTCAAATATAATCACTCTGAACCTTACCTTTATAATATTATGCCAAATATGTTAGTGATACTAATCTAAATCTTGATATGTTGTTATGATCTCCATAAATTTAGTTTGAAATAGAATTGAATTTCAGATAACATATTAAACCATTCTGCATAAGACAAGTTATTTTTTAAATGTGACATTTTTCTCAGTGAAAAATAATCTTGAGGGGCTGGGGATTTATTTCAGCGGTTCGGTGGCCTGCCTTGTGAGCGCAAGGACCCGAGTTCAATCCCTGGTAACAACAACAAAAAAAATAATATTAATAAACTTGAAAGAAAAAAGTTAAATTGCATGACTTAATTTGGAGGGAAACCTCATCATTAAATTCTTTCATCCTAAATTTTGACTCAAAGTAGAGTTGATAAGCCTCACTGAGAAAGACTTTGTCCACCTACAAGCTTTAGTCAGTAGTTCCTGGATGAGGTAGTGGGTTGCCAGCAGTTTTATTGCTGTGTTCTTTTGGAAGGAAGACAGAACAATCAGATCAAGTACATGTTCACCTGGCATTTAACTTCCATAAAACAGAGTCTTCATTTGTCTTCCTCAATGCCACCTCCACATAGCACATGTTAAATTATAACTCTGATTATTAACAGCCTAAACAACAACAACAACAAAAAATCAGCCTTGTTGGAATCTTAGTCTCACTACAAATACCTATGGCAAGATGCGCCTCCAACATAATGCACACCAGGCATCATTACAATCCTGGTCAGTTCTTCATGGTTCCCTCATTTCACAAGCCAGTGCACATGCTAACGGCTCTAAGAATGAAATCATTGTTTTAAGGTGATCTTAAACTTCATCAATCGGAATGAGAAGGTTAAGACTTTCAAGAGACCAGAAAGACCAGACAGGCCTATCACCATGTATACCAGGTGGTTCATGGAAATCTGTCATCTGCCATGAGGACAAAGCCTAATGAAAGGATGAGATTTGCTCTTGAAATCTTCCTGAATAATGGAGTGAGCCAGTTCGAGTCCACATGAAATGTTTTCTTACAGTGAATTCTATTGGGCTCATTCCTTTTTTTAAGGGTATAAATAATAGCTGGTAAACATTTACTAATAGAAAAATGTAAATACAATTTTTTAAAAATGTACATAGCTAATTCTCAGCTGTTTCCACTATAATTATAACCTTATCTGAGGAATGACATTGCCATAGTTAGAAAGGCTTTGTTTAAACAAATAAGAAAATCAACAGTGACAAGAGATTTCTAGTGTGACATTTTTGTTTTCTTGAGTTTTCACTGAAAACTGCGTGGGAATATAGAATATAAATAACTGCAGTACATACAGGAAAACAATAACAGAAGCCCTTTTCTGTCTTTGCAAAGTTCAAAAACCAAAAGCAGGGGTCATACAAATCTGTTTCATATTCGGGCATATCTCAGAACAACTGCAAGTCTCTGTTAAATGTTATGCTCAATAAAATGAAAACTTGTCTACTGAAATGTCAGCATTTTCATTTTGTTTTGATGACTTTCTCAGAGAATAAAGATTTTCAGCTCAGTTATCATCATCATCATCATCATCGTCATCATTATTATTATTATTATTATTATTTGTAACTTCATAGGGGAGGGAACATTTTCTCTTTGAAAAGCTCTACAAAGTTTAACTCAGGTAAACTCATTGTTCTCTATCCCATGAAAGCATCAAAAAGACTAATGTATTAATGAAGCTAATGATTGCTTAATAAAAATAAGAATTAGCAACAATAACAGTTATATTTACATTAACGTTATTTTCCAGATTTAACATAAACCTTGTTCTGATGTATCATATTTCTACACTAATTTGCTTTAAAAAAAAAAGCTCCTAGCAATATAAATTTAATAATATGAAAAGTAAGATGTCTCTCTCGATGTTGTTTTGGAAATTTAAATTAATAACTAGTGCTAAGCACAGCTACCATAACCTTAAGTTTTGGAAAATATAAAGTTATAATATTAATCATAATTAGCAGCTCTGAGAACTGGGGAAATATTTTTAACTTAAATTCCATAAACCTGGATGATAGTACCAGGTTTGTAGTTTACTAATTGACATTGGCAAGACTCCTAATTTGTAAATGTGGATTCGTTCAGTTTTTTCAGTTCAAAATGAGAAGCAACTACCTACTCCAGAGCGGCCACTTACTAGATGACTACTGTTGTCATGTAACTTCAAAGTTCACAGCAAATAAAAAAAATATTTTTACCAAATGATCAGAAATTGACATAAGTAGTCTCCAATATCACTTATTAATAAGTTACAAAATTGACTTGCCAGAGCCTTATTTTAAATAAGTCTTCTTTAAAGAATAGGTATAGTAAGAACCTGTTCTCTGAGGCCAGTAGCTTTGTTTTTTATGTAGTTCTATGTCTACTGCTTTGTCTGTCACATAGTATTGAATAAATAAATAAAAGAATGATTAAATATACCCCCTTTACTATAGTCACAGGATTATTTAATTCAAACCTACTTTCCTCATGAATGTGTTTTCATGCACATATTCATTAAGAGGCAAAACCTGTGACCCTGAGCTCTTCATAAATTGGACAATCTTTAAAAGACTACTAATTTATTCACATTTATTGAATATATTTAAGAGAAATATATTCATGAATATATTCATAAGAATACATTCATATTCAATGTAGTCAAGAAGAATATTAATCACCTGATAAATTGGTAAAATTGATGAATTCAGTGAATTGGGCATTTTTCAATTGATTTTTTAATAATTATTTTTGGTCAGTCCACTATCAGAGAATGGTTTTCAGTTAAATAACATCAAGCCCCTTCTCTTGGTTCTAATGAATGCGTATAGCTGGCAGTTCAACTACTCTGTTGAAGGTCTCTGGCTCCATGCCCCCTATGAAACTCCTGTGGATGACTGACAGGAGGCCATGTTGTAAAGAGAGAGGGGTTAGATGCCCAGGTCCATCATGCACTATACTTAATCAGCCTATTCAGGCTTATTGTTCACCATTTTCTACTAGAATTATGTGCCTTGTTAGTCCTCTTTTCCTGAAGACTGTGGCTTTACCTTGGAGAGTTTTGTTAGGGAGTATGGATCCTTAGTATACTTGTTAAAGTCTGAGCTAGATATCAAATGAACACTCTGGTTTAGCTGTCAATTTTAGGGTATAATCTGTATGAGTCAAATGTAGTGGCTAGCCATATAAACAAACTTTCTCAATCAACAGGAGCTTTCTCAAACCTATAACCCCAACCACCAAAGGGTTTGACCTCTCCTGGACTTTACTATCATTGTAAGCCATTGTTTCTGAAAGTGTTTCTTTAAAATGTCTGAGAACAAAAAGTGTTAGAGAATCCTCAAGCTAATGGTAGTGGTGAAATAACAATGGCAAAATATTAGGATACCCAAACTTTTTACTTAAAGAGATCTACAGAGTGAACTTATGAACAGAGAGAAGGGCTGGGGTGTAGTTCAGTTGCACAGTGCTTTCCTGACAGTACACTACCCACATACACATACACAATAGAGATGAAGAAAACAGATGAAAGAAAAATTTAATAAAGAGGAGGATGGTGCACAGTATGTGGTTTGAGAAAACTCGTGTGTATTTAGTGATTAATTGTATATTGGGGAGTTTTCTTCCCTTTGTGATTTAAAATATTTTTCATTTCTTATATCTATGAGGCATAGAAGAGACCTGAATATGATTAACTTAATAAAAAAAATTTAGTAATGAAATTAGAGATAATTTTTAAATGGCCAATAAAGACATGAAGGAAAGTTCTACATCACTGGCCATTAGAGAAATGCAAATTAGAACAACACTGAGATACCATTTTACCCCAGAAAGAATGGACATCATAAAAAAAAAATCAAATAATAAATGTTGTTGAGGCTGTGGGGAAAAAGCCCTACAAATTTATATGACCCAGCTATTCCCTTTCTGGGTATCTTCCTGAAAGAGTTAAAGATGCCATATTACAGTGATCGATGCACACCTATGTTATAGTAGTACAATACATAATAGCTATATTTTGGAAGCAGCCCATATGTCTATTCAACAGATAAGTGGAAAAAGCACATATGTTATATATACACAATGGTGTATTTCTCTGCCATAAAGAAGGATAAACTTGAGTCATCTGTGGGAAAATGGATGTAATGTAAGACTACACATTTTAAGAGAAGTAAATCAGACCCACGAGCTTAAGCATTGCATTGATTCTCTGATAAGAGAACAGAAATTATAACTAAAGAGCACCATAAATGTTGGAAAATGGGAAGTGTAATGATCAGTTTTTCTTAAAGGGGAAGGGAACCAAGAGATGGAGAGAGGGTGCACATAGAGAAGGGAAAGGGGGTGAAAAGGAATTAAGATGTGTTATGTACACATGCCAGCTCCACATAAGGCATGTAAACATTAGGTACTGAAAACACATACTAATAAAAAAAAGAAGTGGCAACTTTTGAAAATGTCCTCAATTCCATTTCAGATTTTTTTCTGAAGGCTTCATCTACCTTATCATAATCTACCAAAAAAATTTTGTTTTTCTCTTACGTGCCATAATTTATTCAAATTAATAGCACTTAAGATAACTATCAGTTGTGCTAAACTATGTGTTTTAATATTCTATAAATTTATGCATACTTTGCAAGATTTTAATGACTTCTGTAAAAATCTACCTCTTCAGAGATAGTTACTCAAATATCTTTTGCATCTTAAAGATATTTTGCTAGATGTTTCCATTAAATTAACCCATGTCTTTCTTTGCTGTTTTTTTATCAAAATACCACATATACAGAAAATGTACATATCATGATTGTATATCTCAATGGATTTTTAAAAAACAAAAAGTCTATGTAACTATACCTAAATCAGCGAGTCATTCATTACCTGTATCCCAGATTGCTTCTAAATTCAATAATTAATCTTCAGGGTTTTCCATCTATGAAACAACTCTAAAAAATGTTCATGAATAACTCCTAAACTATCATATAATTGTGCTGTATAGTGAAAGTCCATGCCTGGGTCTTTTGCTATCTTTAGACAGAAAATGTTCTGTGAGTAAAAAAATGACCAGTGTTTATGTCATAGAGTTTTACACTATAGATCATCTAATCTTCCATCGATTTCCTCAGCTAATTGCTTTCATGGAATGCTGCTGGGTTGTATCATCATAATTATTTGTTAATACTGCAGAAAAGTTTTGGAACAAAGGACATATGCTCTTAACAAAAAATATTTTCTCTGTCTTCAGTTTCTCCCTATTTGGGGGGATTTTATTACTTAAATTACCGAAGTAGCTAAAAATTCTCTGACAGATTTGAGTCAGTAAAAGAACACAGTTCTATGATACTGGCTTCATGTCCCAGGTTGAACTGCCATTTATTTATTCCCAATATCCCACAAACATTCTGTTTCCTCTCTAATGAGATACAGGATTTAAGTTGTTATCCCAATCTTTTCAGCATAGACTTTTCATCTCTGGTGAAATCTTTATCTATTGGGGTATCTATTGTGCTTAATGTTTAGAGTTATCCAGAAGAGCATGTACAGATCTATACCACCGAATATGCAACTTTGATTAATTTCATATTTTAATGTGCTTGATATAAAATTGTCTGTCAAATTGGTATATTGTCATTGGTCTTTCCAGTTCTTTCTATTCTCTTCAACCTATATATGTATATGTATATATAACTTGTGTTTCAGCTGGTATGAATAATTCATTTTGTTGAAAAGAATTTCTGGATCAGAGATCTAAAATGATTTTTTTCACATAATATAATCATCTACACTGCCTAATTCCAATCCAGCTCCATTACAAAATATCACACTATTTATTCTTAAGTGTCTCGCAGTGAATACTACATACACAAAAACACATACAGCTTATGTACATGATGCCAATCTGTAAATTGGGTTGATAAACCAGTATTTTTAATATAGTACTATGAGAAAAAAGTTAATATTAACTTTTCAAATTGTACACCTTTATTTAGGTGCGTATGACATATGTTCAGGTTAAACTCTACAAGAAGGACTAGGGAGTGTAAATTTCAATCCTAAATATATATGAAACTGCAGTCATATAAATACTATTTGAGCATGCTCACTTATAGTATTTTTCCTTCTTACGTTTTGTCACTAAGAGTAGTAAAAGCTACCAAAAAGGCAGCAGACACTGAAAACAGACTGTTGTTGAAGATTATCAAAGACAGGAGAGGTAGCTCATAAATATCTGGAGAGACACCCTTCACAGTTCAGTTCTCATTAGCAGCTCAGCTGCAGGAAATGACATTGAAATATGCGGAGGTTGCCCCCATGGCAGAAGTCACTATAACAGGTATGAGAGAGGCTGGCAGAAAAATAACCACTTGTAAAGGGTAGAGACTGAACTTTACTATTATCAGCAGGCTAAGTACTTCATCTGGACATGGCCTTTGAGTAAAGGATGAAAATTGTCCATTCACCCATATAAAAACAGAACTCAAATAAGAATAATGCAGAATTCTATGAAATGAGAAACTATGGTTTCATTAGGCATTCTATGATATAATTGAAAAATTAATATTTTCTATTCAACTCAAAGGTTTACAATTGAATATACTATTTTTAAATGATATATTTTGCATTTCAGGCTCTGATCATAGGTGTATTCTTTAACTTGGGAATTTCTGAGCCCCAGAGTAACAAGATAACTCACCTAACTTAAAAACAATTTTCTATAGTTTTCCAGCCTATCCAGGTGTAAATGGGCTCTAGTTTAAAGAAACCCACTTAAATTCACAATTCTACATGGCCATTTTGAAATCAAGACTTTAAAGATATTTAGAAAAATAGAGGGAATTTCATGATGCCCACTATTTAAAAAAGTAAGGTTTTGGTACATTTTAGGTATGCATAATGATCACATTCATCTTGGGGAATTTGTGCCTGTACATGATATATCTTGGGTCCTATTTTTTTCCCATTCCTTATCCTTCCCTTCCATACCTCTAGTCCTCCTTATTTACAAAACCTTAGTTTCCATTTTTTTCCTTCTTTTCTCATTTTTTAATTTTCCTTCTTTCCTTTCTCCCACCCCCTTCCCCATTTCCCCTTCCCCTTTGAATATTTTCTTCTTATTTCACAATATCTACTACCTTTCGGTCTTCATTTATACTTTCAGTTTCTCACATCAGAGAAACAATGTGGTATTTGCACACGTGTGTTTATTTCACTTAAGACTATGGTCTCAAGGTGCATTCACTTAGCTATAAATGTCTCTAGTTTATCTTTCTTTATAACTGAATAGTACTCCATTTTATAAAAGAACTACATCTTTATCCATTCATTGGTTGATGGGCATTGGGCTATTTCCAAAATTTACCTATTACAAACTATGCTGCTATAAACATGGGTGTGCGTATATCACCATGGTATGACGCTTTTAATTTTGGGGGGAAGATACCAAGAACAGAAATAGCTGGGTCAAATGGAACCTCTAGTTTTAGTTAAGGAATCTCCACACTGATTTTCATAGGGGTTGCACTGTTCTACACTCCCACCAACAGTGCCAAAGGGCTCCTTTTCTCCCACAGCCCCACTAGCATTTATTTTTATTGATTTTTGATAGTAGACATCCTTTTTGGATGAGATGGACTCTGACTTTTGTTTTCATTTGTATTTCCCAAATGACCGGTGATGGTAAACATTTTTGCGTATATTTATTTGCTGTTTCTACTTCATCATCTGACAAGTGTCTATTCATTTCAGATATCCATTTTTATATTGAGTCTTTAAATCTCAGGAATCTGATGTTTTTTGAGTTTTAGATAGTAGTCCTTTGTCTAAGAAACAGCTTGTAAAAATTTGGCCCAAATTGTGCATTGTCTCTTCACTCTGTTGCTGGTTTCTCTTGGCTGTGCAAAACTTTTTTAATAAGATAGGATCCCAATTGTTGATTCTTTGTAATAGTTCATAAAGTTCATAAAGTCTTTTCCTACATCAGTGTCTTTAAGAGTTCTACTTAATTTAAGTTCCAGTAGGTTTAGTGTTTCTATTTTAATATTTATATATTTGATCCTTTTCAATTTTAGTTTAGTGACTGGTGAAAGATTCAGGTCTAGTTTTAACCTTAGGCATGTTGAAACTTAATTTTTCCAGAACCATTTGATAAAGAGGCCTCACTCCTTCAGTGAGGGTGTTTGGAGCCTTTGTCGAAGTTGAGGTGGCTGAGTATGTCTGGGGTTCTTTCTACATCTTCTAATCTGTTCCATTGATCCTTGAGTCTATTTTGTTTGTTTGTTTGTTTGCCAGTACCATGCTGTTTTTATCACAACAGCTTTGTAGTATAGTTTCAAATTGGGGATTGTCCTTGGCTCTGTTAATATGGTGTTAGACATTTATTTATTTGCATTTGTTGAACCATCCCTGCATCCCTGGAATGAATACCACTTGGTCTTATGGTATAGGATCTTCTTGATGATCTGCTGCATTCTACTTGCAGTATCTTATTAAGAATTTTTGCATCTGTGTTCATTTGGGAGCTAGGCCTGTAGTTCTCCTTTTTTGTGTTTTGGCTCCTTCTCTGGTTTTGGAATCAAGGTAATTCTTGCTTCTAAGAATGGATTTGGGAGTATCACTTCCCTTTCAATTTCATAAAGTAAGTAGTGGCATTAGGTTTTCTCTAAATATCTTATAAAATTCATCAGTGAAGATATAAGGACCTAGGCTTCTCTTTGCTGGTAAGTTTTTAATTACATTTTCAACTTCACTGACTGGTATTGGGTTGTTTAAAATTTTTATATCTTCTTGGTTCAGCTTCAGTTATTCATACGTTTCTAGGAAACTGTCCATTTCTTCTGTGTTTTCCATCTGATGAGAATAGTTTCTCAAAGTAGATATTGATGATTCTCTGGATTTCTGCCAGATATGTTGTAATTTCACCCTTTTCATTATTAATTGCATGTATGTGAGCCTTTTCTTTCCTTTCTTGATAAAGTTGGCTCTGGGTTTGTCAATTTTTTAAATCTTTCACAGAGCCAACTGTTAAATTCATTGATATTTTCTATTGTTCTCTTAGTCACCATTGCATTAATTTCTACTCTGATCTTTGTAATTTTCTTCCTTGTACGAGTTGTGACTTGCTCTTCTTTTTCTAGAAGCTTGATGTTCAACTTTAGGTTGTATATTTTGAGCTTGCTCTGTTTTCCTAAAATCGCAATTCACTGGTATGAATTTTCCTCATAGAAATGCTTTCATTTAGTTTCTTGCCTTTAATTTCTTGTCCATTTATTTTCTTGCTTTATATTTTGGATTCATTCTATTGGGGTCCATAGAGTTGTAATCCTCATTACCTCTTACTAGAATATCCTTCACAACATTTTGGAGTGCTGGATTTTCATTAATGAAGTTCCTTAGTTGTTCTTTGTCACAGATGTATCTTATTTCTCTATCAATTTTAAACAATAGTTTTGCAAGCCATGTTAATCTGGATTGGAGGTTGTTTTCTCTTTTAAAGAGTTCTTGAAATACTTCAGTCTCTCCTTGACATGAGAGTTTGTATCGAGAAGTCAGCTGTGATTCTGATGGGCTTTCCTTTATAAGTGATTTGTTTTAGCTTTTAACATTTTATTCTTGTGTTGAATTTCTGGAATCTTGACTATTATTATATGGTTAGGTATAGATTTCTTTTTTATCATGGCCAATTGGAGTTCTATATTTCAAACTTATCTGTATGTTATTTTTCTTGTTTGGGAAGTTTTTTGTGGTTATTTCAGTGAACAGTTTATGTCATTTGCACTAACCCCTATTTTTTTAATTGACTCTGATCAATCATTTCTTACTCTTTTTTACATCATCTAGCAGCTGTTGGATCGATACCTTATGGACACTTGCTATTGTCAAGAAATTGTTCTTTTTGCATTCTCTAACTGAGATCCTGTCTTCTATATCTGATATTCTGTCCTCACATTATCCCATTTTACTGAGGATACTTTAGGTGGAATTTTTAATCTCTTATATATCTGCTTGAATGTGTTTCAGGATTCCATTTCTTCCCTATGCTGGACATGGTTACCATCATTTTCCTGAGTGCCTCTTTTCTTTTTTTTTTTTTTTTTTTAATCTGTATGCTCTAGAGTTGCTAATCATGTCTTCCATTATGGTCATCATCTCGGATGTTATCTAAGAAATTATTTCTGATTTGATTTTTTCTAGAGCCTCTTTGGTTTGCTTGGTTACTTCCACTGTTATACTTCAGGGAATCCTGGTGGATGACTTCTGGTTTTATTTTCCTCATTGAGTTTATTGGTACATTTGGGGTATATAGTATAGTTACATTCATCGTTGGGATCTTGTACCTTTACATGACAGGTCTTGGTTCTCATTTTTTTCCCCTTATCCCTGCCCTCCCTTCACCTCCTCCTCCCTTCCCTATTTACAAATACTGTATTTCCATTTTTTCATTTTCTCATTTTTTTTCCTTTTCCCTTATTACCTTTCCCCTACCCTTCCCATTTCCCCTATGCCTTTATCCAGGTGGATGACTTTTGGATTGTCTAGGTTTGCCTTTGGTGAGCTGGAAGTTGTTTTGCATCTTGTTTAAGTGTGTTCTTATTTCTATTCTTGTTTTGTTGTTGTTTTTGGTTTAATTTCTGGGTTGATACTTATAAATTTCTTATGATAAATATCTTTATTACTAGTATTTAGAACCCTTAGGAAATGACTACTTCTCAGTGGTGTCTTCCAGGTATTGCTGGCTTTTGGACCTTGAGTCTGTTGCAAGATCCTAACTCTTCAATTTATTGGGGATGAGAAGTTGCTCCCTCTTGGGCTAAGCTGTTGTTTCATACTGGCCTATAATATTTTAGGCTGTCTCAGTCTTGGTATACCAAGAAAAACTAATTAGAACAACTTTGTCACCTTGGCTGGAGTAATACAATCAGTATTAACAATAGCATCAGATACAGCCTAGAAAATGACAAACTGTAGTAACTATTACTCTGCCACATTTAATTGTATGAATAGATGTAATTATATAATAAAATCTAAAACCATCAAAATATTTTCTGTAAATAAGCCCTCAATATAGCATATTTACCCTTTGGGAAGAAAATTTAAAAGGACTTGAGATGGGGGTGGGGGAGATAGAGAAATAGAAGAAGAGGAAAAGATTGAAGGTAAGAGTAGAGGACAGAGGAAGAATATGTAAACTTTGTGAAACAAGAGGGAAAGAGAGAAGGAAGAAATAAGAACAAGAGCAGAACAAAACAAAAACCACAAGAAAACTAGAAATGTTTTCACACTCCTATAAAAATAAAAACAATCAAGAAGAAAACAAAACAAAAACAGAAACAAGAAAGGAGAGAAATGGAAAAAGAAAAAAAAAATGCCCACTTCAAGGTGTGTCTCTGATGTCAATGGTAGACAAGTGGGCAGTGTACAGAGCCAAATTGATCAATTGCAGCAATTCAGATGAAGCTTTACAATTGAGTAGTGGATAATCCTAGCAAGCCTGTACCTTTACTTCCCCTGAAGGTCAGGTTGGATTTTGGCTGTGATGCTGGAACTGGACTTGTGGGGTCTCCAGTAGTCTGTCCAACACCCCCGCCCCCAAACTGAGCTCCCTGACCTCCTGTGGGTTTCAACTCTGACACTGGCACTGGAAGCCGCTAGATGGAGCTTCCCACAGCCATGAGTTTTGAGCTCAGTATGCCCTTCTCCAAGTTGGCTACTGACTAATCTCTCCTGGGAGATGGCCAAACCCCAGCAACTCACCAACCACTGCTGTCCACTGTGTCCACTGTTCTGTTCCACTGGTGTGTTTCTCCTTGAAGGTCTCTGGGGTCTCCAATAAGGGCAGCAGGTTCCAGCTGCCCTTTCCTTTAGCGAGGCCAGGCTCAGGTTGAAGGAGCTGCCTGTTACCTCCTTCTTTGTTAGGGACACTCTCTTCACTCTCCCTGTGGGCTTAAATTCTTGCTTCAGCTCTTTCATGGGTCCTGAATACCCACTTGCATCCTTCTCTTCCTCACGTCGCTTTATTCCAGTGCCTGAACACCAAACCTCAGAGATTCCCTCTCAGCTGCTCATCATTCATCCATCTTTACCCACTCCAGTAATGAAAGTCAATTTTAAATCTCTGACATTTGTTAACTCTAAGATTTCATTTTATAAAATTTTAGGAAAAATGAGAAAATGAATTTCAAGTTCAAAATAGGCTGCATTGACTATTTCCTTCATCTTTGGTGTTTCTGTTATTCTTTAAGATATTCCTTTTGAATTCTATAATACTAATGTGACTTAATTGAAAAAGTCATTGACTGATAGCACTGTGCAACTATTTTCTCTTTAATGTGTGAAAAAAAAAAACCTGTGCATTCTGGGGTGTGAGAAAGTGTTAAGGTAGTCTTCTTTTGAAGGATTATGCCATCCTTGAAGCTAAGGACTAACGATTGCAATCCCATGGTACCATCAGGTCATAGTAAATAAGGGACTGCTTATATTTGGGGGACTTCTTGACAGACATCCCCAGTTAGGTACAAAAGTCATCTTAGTTATGTTCTGCTCTCACTAATTTTTACTTTTTCCTGATCCACAAAATCTTAATTTATAAAGTATAGAAGTATATTTCATAGAAATTGCAACATATAATTATTAATATTCAAATCTCATTAGAATGTATAGTAAGGCAAATTTCTGAGACCAGGAACCACCTTAGTTATTATTATACTTTTCACAATGCCTCACATAGGTAGGTCTTCACAAAACAGAGGAGTTAATCCTCATGTCCTTGGCATTTCAGCAGTGTTTATTTCCTGTAGAAAAGGATGATGTGATTTTGTGCTATCAGAGAAAATTGTTAGATATTGCATTTGTCTCAGGCATATGGAGAATGAAGATAAAGGACTAAAAATAACCAAGCCAATCTAGGCTTAAATAAATCATAGTATTAAGAGCAACAAAAACTCCTTTTCTCAAACTAATATAACAATTTTATAACAACAAATTTCTGTTTAGAATGGAAGCAAAATACCAACTGCAAACCACTCATTGAATATTTAAGTTTAAAACCAACTGGTGTATTTATTTTTTAAATTAAGAGCAGAAAATATAATAACTAAAGTCTTTAAATTAAGAAATTGGGATAGAGAAATAGTGACCAGAAAGTATAAATGAAATGATAGTATTCTTAATGCACAATCTTAATGCACATCTGACTTTAGTCAGATGCTGCAATTGCAGAATAATGAGTAATATATATATATATATAATATAATGTAACCACCAGAATTATTGTATACAAAGTTGGGATTAGTATGAAAAATACATTTTTCTTAGGGCAAAAGTAATAGTTGTCATTAGATTTTCACTGTGAACCATGACTCCAAATCCTTTCCTGTATAGTTAACCTACCCAAGAATTAGTCTTATCTTTCATCCCTCACCTACCATATTCTACTCATTTTACTCCAACCATTAATCACTTCCGTACTCTGAAATGTAACATCTCCTGTTTGTCTTTGCTGTTTGATATTGCAGATGCACTTAGAAGAGTTAATTAATCCTTCTTTCTTGAAACCATCTCATTATTCGTCTCATTATTCATCACATTATTCATGGTTTTTTTTTTCTACTTTACTACCTACTCTTTCTCAGTATCCTTTCCTATGTTAAAAAAGGAATTCAGTGTCACTTGCTAAATCATGCTTAGCAAGAATTTGTTCAAGACCATTGTGGTAGATATCAGGACCACTGCAAAGAGATTTTGCAGCAGAAGAGAGAGACTGAACTGAATTCTGACAGCAGCAGTAACAAGTGGGAATGTATAGCCACTTTAGAGGTCAGTGGAAGAAAAATTACTAAGAGAAAAAAATCAGAGGTAAGGTGGATTCTGGCTTTGAAGTAAAAAGACATTTGGCTCTTGTCTGAGAATAAGAAATGGCTGGAAACAATTGTTAGATACTTATTATGCAAATTTATCATTGGGGTAGTTATCTAACTTTCTAGCATCCTAAACCAGTGGTGGCAAAGCTATGGCACACATCCTGCAGCAGGCTGTTATTGCTGAAAGCTCTAAGAGTCTCACCATCACTGTCTTCAACTGTTGATCTCTATAAGCTCAACATAGTAATGTAAAGTGTAATTGGGTTTCCTTTGTATAATAAAGAGGAGTAAAGTCATAAATGGACTTCTAATTTGTAGAAAACAGGTGAAGGGGCATTGAACAAAATCTTGTTGGATTTAAAAATAAGTGTTACCTTTACTTTGATTCCACTTTTAAATACTTACATAGTTTGGGAGTGAAAAGTGCACATACTTTATTCCTGGTCGTCGATATGCAGTTATAATTACATTCCGCAAGGTCACTGTGAACATTGAATTATCAAAAACCCAAAGCATTTGTTCTATGGGCACTACAGGGTTAGGTTTCTGCAGGCCTCTGGTCTCAACATTTACATCAGCCAATCCATACATAACCTTGTTTAATGTGTGTTTCTGTTCAAGGTTACTGTCTATACTGTTTATTTGGTATTTAAATACTATTGATTTAGAAACACTGCATTCATAGCTAACAGCATAAGATAAGCTGATACCTGAAAGCAGCCCATGGAGCAGACATATTTTCTCTGCATAAAGCACAACGTAGAATTTTTGCACTCAGAAACCCTAACCACCACTTCAATACCACATTTGAGGACTGCTCTACACAGCAGCATCAACAAAAAGGCCCCCAAACCCAGACCAATGACACTGAATACACACTGAAAACCTTGTCTGTAAGATAATAGATGAAATAAAGGATAGAGGGGCTGTGTTATCTTCTCCATAACTGGGAAGTTGTTCAATCAGCAACTCCAATTATTCACTGTCCTCCAGGTGCAGAAATCTGTGAGTGACCATGAAAACATCACAGGTACAGATTTGGGGGTTTCAAGTAAGTTTTAGCAACTAAGCTAATTCTAATATTGAATTTTCAGATAATGAGAACCAACTGTACAATTCAACTGCAACTGAATGGATTTTGATGTATTTCTTTGCTTAAACAGCTAACAACACCCTATACTACATTTCCTCAGGAAGTTTCTCACACAAAACTAGTCCATTCTCACTTGTACTTTTTTGGGTACAGAAGGAGAGGAATTGTTTAATCATGGGACCAAGTCATGTTTAAATATATTTAAACACTGCCAGTATTTTTCAAAGTGTTGTGTAATTTTATACTCCCACCAGGAAGCCCTGAGCAATCAAATTATTCCATGTACCAATGAATCCTTTTAATTTTTAGCTGCTGAAAATGTGTAAAATTGTATAACACTGTTTTAATTTCTCTGAAAATGAATAATGTCAAGGACCTTTTCAGGTACTTATGAGTAATTATTAGATCTTGAATTCTGATTTGACTTGTGTAAATTATGTTTTTTAAATTACTGATTTTAGTATATTTAGTATATTTGACTATACTTTACTATACTCTATTTTAAGATCTATATGGTGCAAATATTTTCTCCTACTTTCTGACTGCCTTGAATTCTCTTAAGAACCTTAACTCATGAGCAAGAGTTTTTTGATGATGCCTAATTTATCAAGTTATTTTAATGTTTCCTGGGAAATCTCTTTCCCAGGTCTTGAGGAGATCCTGTTTTCTTTAGGAAACTTTATAATTTGGGGATTTCTTTGGTCTAAAATTCACCTAGACTTGCGTGTGTGTGTGTGCCTGTGTGTGTGTGTGTGTGTGTGTCATTGTGTAAAATATAAATCATTGTACTTCTTTTCCTATTTTTGTATTTTATTTTTATTTTTTCTTTTTATTGAGTTTATTGGTACAATCTAGGTCTGCAATACAGTTACATTCATTACTGGGATCCTGTACCTTCACATGACATTTCTTGGTTCTCATTTTTTCCCCTTGTCCCTGCTCTCCCTTCACCCCCTCCTCCCCTCTCCATTTACAAACTCTTTATTTCCATTTTTTTAATTTCCTCATATTTTTTCTTTTCCCTTATTTCCTTCCCCTACCCTTCCCATTTTCCCTACACCTTTAGCCCTTTTCTTCCTATTTCACACTCGTAATTGTCCCATTAGGATCTTGTGTACTATTATAGCTTTTCACACCATAAAAACTATTTGGTATTTACACATGTGTGACTTATTTATTTCACTTAGGAGTATATCATCAATATGTATCCATTTTCCTATGAACGACTCTAATTTCTCATTCTTTGTGGCTGAGTAGTATTCCATTTTATAGAAAAACCACATCTTCTTTATTCAGTTTCCAACAGATGGGCAGATGGGCTGTTTCCAAGTTTTAGCTATTACAAATTGTGCCACTATAAACATTGGTGTGCATATATCTCTGTGGTATAATTCTTTTAAATCTTATGGAAAGATACCCAGCAGAGGGATGGCTGGGTCAAATGGAACCTCTAGACCTAGCTCTTTGAGGTATCTCCATATTGATTTCCATAGTGGTTGTACCAGTATGCACTCCCACCAACAGTGAAGAAGGGTTCCTTTCTCCCCACAACCCCACCAACATATGTTATTGTGTGATTTCTTGAAAGCAGCGATTCTTGGTGGGGTGAGGCGGAATCTCAGTGTTGCTTTCGTCTGCATCTCTCGAATGACCAGTGATGTGGAACTTTTTCATGTATTTGTTTGCTGCTTTTACTCCTTTTTCTGAGAAATGTCTGTTCATTTCAGATGCCCATTTTTGAATCGGGTCTTTATATTTTGGGGGGGCTGATTGTTTTGAGTTCTTTATTTATTCTAAATAACAGTCCTTTGTCTTAGGAGCAGCTGGTGCAATTTTTTTCCGACATTGTAGGTTGTCTCTTAGTTCTGTTGATGGCTTCTTTTGCAGTGCAGAAGCTTTTCAATAAGATGAGATCCTAGTTGTTGATTCCTTCTGCTAGTTCCTTTGCTACTGAGGACTTGTTCATAAAGTCTCTTCCTATACCAATGTCTTCAAGAGTTCTGCCCAATTTATCTTCCAACAAGTTTAGTGTTTCTGTTTTAATATTTAGATCTTTAATCCACTTTGATTTTATTTTAGTGCATGGTGAAAGGTAAGGATCTAGTTTTAATCTTTGGCCGGTTGAGATCCAGTTTTTCCCACACCATTTATTAAAGAGGCTATCCTTCGTCCAGTGGGGATGGTCAGCTCCTTTGTCAACGATGACATAGCTGAGTACAGCTGGAGTTGTTTTTGTATCTTCCAGTCTGTTTCACTGATCCTCAGATCTGTTTCTTTGCCAGTACCATGCTGTTTTTATCACTGGGGCTTTGTAGTATAGTTTCAGATTGGGAATTGTTAAACCCGCTGCCATGTGGCTGTTGCCTAGGATGCCTTTTGCTATTCTAGGTCTCTTATGGTTCCAAATGAATTTTTGGGTTCTTTTTTCTAGGTCTGTGAAATACAGTGTTGGAATTTCAATTGGTATTGCATTGAATCTGTATAGTAGTTTTGGTAGTATGGCCATTTTCACTACGTTGATTTTTTCTACCCAGGAGCAGGGGACATTTTTCCATTTTCTTATATCCTCTTTGATCTCTTTTTTTTCAGAGTGCTGTAGTTTTCAGTGTAGAGGTCTTTTGCTTCTTTTGTTAGATTGATTCCCAGATACTTCATTTTTTGGGGGTGCTATTGTGAAAGGAATTGTTTCCCTAATTTCTTGTTCAGTGAGTCTGTTCTTTATGTACAAGAAGGCTATTGATTTTTGTTTGTTGACCTTGTATCCAGCTACTCTTCTAAAAGTGTCAATTAAGTCAAGAAGTCTTTTGGTGGAGTTTTTTGGGTCTTCAATGTAGAGTATCATATCATCAGCAAATAATGACAGTTTAACTTCTTCCTTTCTTATCTTTATTGCTTTAATCTCTTTCTCTTGTCTAATTGCTGTGGCTAATGTTTCCAGAACTATATAGAAGAGGAGTGGTGATAGTGGGCATCCTTGTCTTATTCCTGATTTTAACGTGAAGGTTTTCAGTTTTTGGCCATTTAATATGATGTTGGCTGCTGTTTCTTCATAGATAGCCTTTATTAAGTTGAGATATAGACCATCTATTCCAACTTTTTGCAGAGTTTTTATCATGAATGGGTGTTGAATTTTGTCAGATGCTTTTTCTGCATCTATCGAGAGGATCATGTGGTTCTTGTCCTTGACTTTGTTAATATAGTGTATTACATTTATTGTTTTACATATGTTGAACCATCCTTGCATCCCTGGAATAAATCCAACTTGTCAGGATGTATGACCTTCTTGCTGTTCCTCTGTATTCTGTTTGCTAGTACCTTATTGAGGATTTTGCATCTATATTCATTAAAGAGATTGGCCTGTAGTTCTCTTTTTTAGTTACATCTTTCCTTGGTTTGGGGATCAATGTGATGCTTGCTTCCAGGAATGAATTTGGAAGTATTGCTACCCTTTCAATTTCGTTGAAAAGTCTGAAGAGTAATGGCAGTAGTTCTTCTCTAAATATCTTGTAAAATTCAGCAGTGAATCCATCAGGACCTGGGCTTTTCTTTGTTGGTAAATTTTTAAATTACATTTTCAATTTCACTGATTGTAATTGGGGTGTTTAAAATGTTTTTATCTTCTTCATTCAACTTTGGTAATTCATAAGTATCTAGAAATCTGTCCATTTCTTCTGTGTTTTCCATTTTATTAGAGTACAGGTTCTCAAAGTAGGTATTCATGATATTCTCAATTTCTTTTGGATCTGTTGTGACTTCACCTTTTTCATTCCTGATTGCATGGATCTGAGCCTTTTCTTTTCTTTTTTTTGATAAGGTTTGCTAAGGGTTTATCAATTTTATTTATTGTTTCAAAAAACCAACTCTTCATTCATTTTTTGGTATCTTTTTCTTAGTTTCCATTGCATTTGTTTTTGCTCTAATCTTTATAATTTCCTCTCTTGTTCGAGCTTTGGGTTTTTTTTGCTCTTGTTTTTCTAGGAGTCTAAGGTTCATTGTTAGGTTGTTTGTTTGAACTTGCTCTGTTTTCCTGATGTGTGCATTCAGTGCTATGAATTTTTCACGTAGAACTGTTTTCATTGTGTCCCATAGATTCCTGTATGTTGTATTGGTGTTTTCATTTATTTGTAAAAACTGTCTGATTTCTTCTTTAATTTCCTCTGTGATCCATTGATTGTTCAGGAGAGTGTTGTTCAATTTCCATGTATTTGTGAAGTTCCTATGGTTTCTTACGCTATTGATGTCCAGCTTTATTGTACTGTGATCTGATAATTTACAGGGAATAACTTCAATTCTTTTGCATATATTCAAACCTGTTCTGTGAGCTAGTATGTATCTATCTTGGAGAATGACCCATGTGCAGCTGAAAAGAATGTATATTCTGATTTTGTGGGGTGGAACACTCTATAGACATCTAATAAAGTCCATGCATTCAAAAGCTTGGTTCAGTTCTAGTATTTCATTGTTGATTTTTTGCCTAGATGATCTATTTGTGATAGTGGGGTATTTAGATCCCCCAGTACAATTGCATTAGTGCTTATTTGGTTTTTCATGTTATTTAATATTTGTTTTATATAGTTGGGTGCATGTATGTTTCTGATTGTCATTTCTTCCTCTTGAATTGTGAACGATGTAGTGGCCTTCTTTGTCTCTCTTAATCAGTTTTGGTTTGAAATTTGCTTTGTCTGTGAATAAGATTGCTACCCCTGCTTTTTTCTATGCTCCTGTAGCATGAAGAATTGTTTTCCATCCTTTCACTTTTAGTCTATGGGCTTATTTTTGCACTAGGTGTGTTTCTTGTGTAGAACATATTGTTGGATTTTACTTCTTAATCCATTCTGCCAATCTATTTCTCTTGATTGGTGAATTGAGGCCGTTGACATTGATAGTTATAACTGATATGTACTGACTTATTATTGTCATGTTATTATCCTTTTGTTGACTCTTTTTTTTTTTTTGTCCTCTCTTTTTAGTTTCTTGCCTTGCCTATTTGATTTGCTCTGTTGGACCTCCTGGTGTTGTGATCTTCATTGTCTTTTTCTAGGATATTGTTTAAAATTCTTTGTAGTGCTTGTTCAGTATTCATGAAGTTTCTCAAGTGTTCTTTGTCATGGAAGTATCTTATTTCTCCATCCATTTTGAAAGAGAGTTTTGCAGGACACATCAGTCTTGGTTGTAATTTGTTTTCTTTTAGAAATTGAAATACCTCACTCCAGGCTCTCCTTGACCTGAGGGTTTGTGTTGAAAAGTCTGCTGTGATTCTGATGGGCTTTCCCTCGCATATGATTTGTTTCTCTTCTCTTACTGCTTGTAGTATTTTGTTCTTCTGTTGGGTTTCTGGGATCTTGATTATAATATGTCTAGGTGTAGATTTTTTTAATTGTGGCTAGTTGGTGTCCTATATGCCTCACTTATCTGTATGTCTAATTCTTCCCCTCTGTTTGGGAAGTTTTCAGGCCTTAATTCTTTGAACAGCTTTTTTAAGTCATTTGCCTTTTCTCCTGGTACTTCATGGATTCCTATCAGTCTT
This sequence comes from Fukomys damarensis, assembly GCF_012274545.1. Lineage (NCBI taxonomy): Eukaryota > Metazoa > Chordata > Mammalia > Rodentia > Bathyergidae > Fukomys > Fukomys damarensis. Next base: position 90,959,779 of record NW_022900928.1, on the reverse strand, counting down.
ATGTTATTCTTCTTTGCATTATTTAGGAGTTGTTGGATCAATTTCTCATGCTCCCTGACTGTTTTTAAGAGACCTCTCTTTTCTTGGTTACTGTCTGCTATCCTATCTTCTACATCTGAGATTCTATCTTTTATTGTGTTATGTATGTTCTCAGTAGAGTTTTTAACCTCTTGGATATCTGTTTGAATTTGTTTAATGGATTCCATTTCTTTCCTATGTTGGGTGTTCATTGTTTCCATTTCTTTCTTATTCTGGGCCTTAATGGTTTCTATTATGTCTCCAAGCTCATCTATTTTTTTGTCAGTTTCTGTTCTGGATTCTCAAATCATGTCTTTCATTTTGCTCATCATCTCTATGGTTAACTGGGAAATAATTTCTGTTTTGAATTTTTCTAGAAGTTGGTTGATCAGTTTTTTTTAGTTTGTGTGCTGTGAGTTCTGAGTGTCCTGAAGGTTCACTCTCTGATTTTTCATCCTCCTTTGACCTACTGTTTTCCATTGGTGGACTGGAATTCTGTCTTTGTGGCTTGCTTAAGTGTTTTCTCATCTTTATTTTTGCTGTTGGGTTGACCTTGATTCAATCTCTGGATCATTAAATCTTCCTGATATCATTTTGTCCCACCCTTTGATTCTCTAATGACTTATAGACATTCTCATTTTCATAATTAAGCAAACAACTCATCACATCATTCCCTATCCTTTATCCCTATCGATACAATGAGGAACATAATAGGATCAATCACTACCCTTTACAGCCCGCCATGCCTGTGCAGAGTGCATCCTAGGACTGGCTCAGTCAGGGGATCTAATAGCGGGGTGGGGGGAACTTTACCATTCTTCCACTGTGTCTGAGCCAATCAGTGGTGCCCTCTGGAAACTGCGCGGCTCCAGAGGAGCCCGCATAGTAGAGAGGCCTCTGAGTCCAAGCCTGGGCGATGACGTAAAACTCTCCATTTCTTTCTTATTCTGGGCTTTCATGGTTTCTATTATGTTTTTGAGCTCATCTATTTTTTTGCAGATTCTATTCTAAAGTCTCAAATCATGTGTTTCATTTTGCTCACCATCTCTATGGCTATCTGGGACATAATTTCTGTTTTGAATTTTTCTAGAGCTTGATTGATCAGTTTTGATACTTCTGTGCTGTGAGTTCTGAGTGTTCTAAAGGTTCACCATCCTCCTTTGCCCTACTGTTTGCCGTTGGTGGACTGGAAGTCTGTCTTTGTGGCTTGCTTAAGTGTTTTCTCATCTTTATTTTTGCTGTTGGGTTTCCCTTGATTCATTCTCTGGTTCATTAAATCTTCCTCATATCGTTGCATCCCAGCCTTTGATTCTCTAATGATTTAGACATTCTCATTTTTGTAGTTGAGACAGCAACTAGTCAAATCAATCCCTGCCCTTTATCCCAGTCGATACAATCAGGAACACAATAGGATCAATCACCACCCTTTATTGCCAGCCATGCCTCTGCAGAGTGCATCTAAGGACTGGCACAATCAGGGGATCTGAGACCCGGGGGGTGGGGGTGGTGCTCCTCAGCCTACTGGCACTGGGTCCGGAACATTCAGTGGCGCCCGCAGGGAAAGGCAGGGGCTGGTTAGTGGAGGGAGATCTGAAGTCCAAGCCATCCACTTTCCCAAAACTCACTCTCCTGGTGCTGGGTCCAGAGCAATCAGTGGGTTCCACAGGGAAAGTCGTGGCTACGTGGGTCCAAAGATCGGGCCCGGACATAGGAGGGACATCTGAAGTTCATGCCAGCTGCTTTCCCCCTTTTCCTATTTTTAAACACATGTTTTACCACCCTTTTTAAAAAGCAAAACAAAACAAAATAAAGAGACACTTTTCTCCATTGAATTCCCATAGTGTATTTGTCAAGAAAACGATTGATCATATATATGTGGGCTCATTTTTAATTACTCTCTGAGTAGTATAACTTACAATAAATATTGAAATTAAGTAATGGTTGCTTTAATTTTGTTGTCTTTTTATTTTGAATAAGTTTTACTTTCACATTTTAGAATCTTGTTGTCTATTTCTGAAAAACTAATATTGTAATTTGGATTAGAATTTTAAGATGTTTATCTTCACTTAACTCTATTCTGTCCCCGTAATTATTTGAAAGTGTCAGTAGTGTGAAAGTTTAAAAACTCCCCAAGTGACCCTAACATGTAGAAAAGATAACAATAACAACCACCAGCCTATGTCTTTTCTTTTTCAGAAGACTCTGTGTACCTGAGATGTGTACCCATCTCTAAGTTGCTACTTATTAAGTAAATACCAGAGTCATTTCTAGCAGTGCACCAAAAATATCATACACTATGGTCTCAAAATATTTCTTCCACTTAAAGTTTCCATTCATGTTGCTCTTTCAGTAAAAAGATGTACTCCAAAATGACTTTCTATGTTTATATTATGAAGAAAAACTTGAAAAAACATTTTAAATGTAAGTATCTTATGTCTGCCCAAGCCCATTATTACACATTTTTCCTGATTACAATTCATTGTTTTTATAAAGTGGATTGGATTAGTATGTGAAAGTCAGGAAGGAGAAATTGGGCCAATTTTATTATGGTACAGAATTTATACTGATAATATAGGAAATAGTACTGTATATGGCTTTTACATAGAAATGTGTATTCCCTTTTTCTCTTTATTGCAGAGATACTTGATAACTTATATGTCATGATCACCTCATACAACACTGTAACTGCCTAAAGATGGATTTATATCCTAAGAAATGTTTCTCTCAAGACTGAATATTAAGCAAAAGACTGAAAATTCTAGTCACTGTAATTTTATTTGAAGCATTTTCCAACAGATGTTACATCCTGGTTTGCTACAATATTTTAAATACTTTCTTTTTTTCAATATTCATTAAACCAGTATTTTCTTCTTGTCTCTAATAAGAGCAACATCTGTTTCCCCTTGTTCAATCAAAGAAACCACCTCAAGAGTCTTACTTTAAAAATAATACCATTACAAAGACAGCATGGATAGAATATGCTTCATTAACAGCTTACATTTGCATATGAAACAAGTTTTCCCAACAATTATGAGTTAGGGCAATGTTAGAGACAATATTATAAAACAATCCAGTTATCTTATGAAAAAAATTAAAATCAGAAGCTGAAGTGTGGTTTTAAGCTAAAATCCTCTCAGTCAAAATATTGTTTTTCTTTTATAATATATATGATCAAAAATTTATCTTTACAAATTATAGAATAACTGGAGATAGATATCATAAAGTAGTATCATATAGCATTTAGTTATAAAAATAAAACTGCTGTAATATTATATGTATTTTAAAACAAGATGTGGTATAATACCAGCGCTCTGGGAGGCTGAGGCAGGAGGATCATAAGTTTGAGCCAACCTGGATAACACACGTGTGTGTGTGTGTGTGTGTGTGTGTGTGTGTGTGTGTGTGTGTATATACATATATATTATTTTTTGCAATAAAAATACCTTAGAAAATATATTGTCTCGTTTTTAATCAGTATCCTCAAAGTCATTCACCATAAGAAATCTTTCTTTGGAATTGGATTTCATTTTTGGAAATATGTCATGGACATCCACCACTACATCTATTAAATAATGTAGGTGAAAAAGCACATTTTGGGGAGGGGGAAGAAGATTGGTCACTATGAAGGACCATACTGAAGATCCCAAAATTAGCTTTAAAAACTGTTGACCTGGAAGTTATCAGAAACATATTTAGATACCTTCACAGAATGCTAAATTCCTTATTAATGATTTGGCACTATTCGATTTATATGAGGGAGGGAGGTATTTATTGATGAAGAAAACCATTTTATCATTTTATAATAGTTATTGTATTCAGAATTAAAATACAACCACCCAGGTTGATATTTAGCTAGATTCATTCACTGAATAAAAAGTTATAGTTAACATTTACAGAAAGGTAACTACCACGAGCTATACTAAATTATAATATACAGAGAGATATTTCACAACTTATGATGTGGTTATATTCCAATAAACCCATCGCAAATTGGAAGTATCCTAAGTCAGTAATGCATTTAGTATGCATGACCTATTGGGCAGCCTAGCTCAGACACAGCACTGTTCACCCTCCTGATCTCAGGGCTCATTGAGGACTGAGGCTCGCTGCCATGGCACAGCAGTAGGACAGAGCATTTTACCCATTTCCTAGTCCTGGAAAAGGTCAGTATTCAAATTTTGAAGTAAAGTTCAACCAAATGTGTGTTCCCTTTGCACCTCACAAACTCACTAGTCTAAAGATAAACTGTCCCATACCACAGACCACCAAATACCTAGTCCTCCCCAAAATCCTATGAAATACTTGCACTATTTCCATTTCATAGAAGGGGAAATTGAGGCATAAAGTTAACTTGCAGGCAGCTCAGCTATTGGCTGAGTGCAAATGAGTCCATGCTGACTACCCAATTCTGCCTTTTGCAAGTGGGACTATAAATCAGAAATCTCTGAGCTCTTATTCCATCTTAGTCTCTTATAGGACATCCTACATGTATACTAAATAGGACCCCAGGGTTAATACAGTATGTATTTCCCCAAGAAGATAACAGAGGCCATTTATAAATTTGTCTGTATAAACACATAGGGCTATAGGTAAAAATGTGTATAATATTTACTACATGTTTTAAATAGTATGTATATAAGTAATTTAGAAAGTTCATTTCCCACTCACTTTTTAGAAATAATTTTGTTCTTATATTTTTTATATGCAGCTTTAATATCAGTGCCTTTGTCTACCTTTGTGAATCATCTAACATATATGGGGTTCCTATTAGAATAATGCTAGGATATCTTTTATTCCAGTTGTCCTGCAAATAAACACTCTTGAACTTCACATTGTAAAGATTTATTCTGTGGTTTTCCTATTTGAAAACTTACACATTGTTGCATCAACATTTGTAAATATGAGATATCAGCTTCCAAAAGTACCTAAATTAAAGGCAAACTAAATATCTAACTAAAGTAAAGTTGCCCTTTATTTTTATTTTTATTTGTTTTATTTAAGCAATATTGGGAATTGAAACTGTCTTCACCCTGAATTACATCCTCAGGGCTTTTGCATTTTTAAATTTTGAGACAAAAATCTCTCTAAATCTCCAATTTCCCCAGACTTGGCTCTAATTTGCAATTCTCCTGTGCCAGCCTCCCAGAGTTCTGGGATTATAGGCATGCATCTCTACTCCCAGGTAATGCCTTTATTTTTTGACCTTATGTCATAGGTATAGCTAGAGATACCCTAGCACCTATGAGCCAGGTGCCTTTTAAATGTCATGCAAACACTAATTTGTCTACCCGAAGCAAACCTTCAGAGTAGCTAATATCTGTACTTTAGTCAAGAAAAGTTTGAAGCACAGAAGTTAAGATTTGCTTGGGTTAGCTAGGCACAGTGTGAAAGCAGACAGTGTAGTCTCTTAAATCCCTATCCCTGTTGTCCACTCTTCTACCCTCTTTTGCCACAGTGATGGGTAGTGGGGACATAGGGGGGGATAGATGCAGCTCTAAACCTGCTAGATATCCAAAGCATGAGCGTCTTCTCTAAAAAAATCAAAGAATGAATTCTAAGAACAACAGAGGTTAAAAGTAGGAGAAATTTATTGAGAGAAAGAATACTTCTGTCTAAGATAAACAAAAGAGGGATCCAAAAGTGGGTTACCTGCCAACCCTGCTTCTCAAAGGTGTTTTATGGGGCAAAGCCATAAGGTGAGGCTGGCACAAAGTGGGACAAAATGGTAAGACCCAGTGGAAAATTACAAGGTGGGAATGAGGTGGGCAAAACCATGATCAACCAATAGGATTACAAGTGCAGTCACACATTCTTTCCATTCTCAAGATATCTGCTGACCCACCCACAGTGGTGGGTAGACAAAGCATAGCTCTCAACAGTGAATGAGAAATGCTGTTTTCATCCATTTTGGTGATTGTTAAATATATAACTTATAAAATTAATAAAATTTGCAATAATGATATATTTGATTTTTTTCTTGAATAAACCTGGTATTTATTATAAGCATGTATCTAATAGCTATTGATCTGGTCAACTACAAAATTCTAAATGAATTTCATATGTTGACTTCCAAATCTTAAATTTTATTAATATTCCATTTCAAATGAATTAGAAATCATTAAACAATATTGTTTTTTGTTTTGTTGTTGTATTGTATTGGTACTGGGGACCAAAGTCAGGACCTTGCCCTTGTGAGGCAGGCAGCAGCACCACTGAGCTAAATTCCCAGCCCTTTCAGGCATTAATTTTTAATGCCCAAGAAAGGCTATTCTTTTAGCTTGTATGAAACAAATAATTCTGTACTACTTCCTCCAAGTGACAGATGGTCCAGGAAAGGCTAAAGACAAAACAAGTTCTGGAGCAAATTTGTAGGAGACATTTAACACTTTTATTTCAGCCCAGGTGTCGTGCAAAGTTGCTCAGGTCTTCCCTTGTGCCAGAAGGATGAACGGAGGCAGATGAGACATCAGCTGAATCTATCACATCCTGTCCAGGCTCAATAACCTTGGATGGCTTGGTTCAAGTACTGAGGAAAACCTCTTGGAGGTGTCAGGAGGTCTGTATGAGTGTCTGTGCTCTACAGCAAGCCCACAGCAAGACAGCATGGCCAGGCTTCTTCATCCACCCTTTATAACATAAGAGTGAACATGAAGTTCTCTTTTCTCAGAGTCCCACAAAGTGAGGAGATTATTTAAGTAAATACTTGTGGGCTCATTTAAGTATTCTCTAGATGGAAAACAAATCTAAGAATGTGCTATTCAGATCTGTAATATAAAGATTCCATTTACAAGTCCATTGTAAAGTAAAAAATATCATTGTAACAAAATACTAAAAAAAAAATACAGTCTGGTAGTATGAGTTATATTCCAGCACAACAGAAATTGGAGGGCATGAATGACTGAAAGCAGGCAGGTGAAAATAGATGGTGTTTGTTTCTTTCCAGCCCTGATACACAGTGACACAAGGCTGTCCCCAGGGATTAAGCCTCTCTGCAGACACAGTGGCAAGGAGTGTGTGTGTGTGTGTGTGTGCAGTGTAACTCTGATGGCAGATGTAGAGACTATGTAACATATTTGGTTTTTTCTTATTTTTTGCATTTGCTTTCTAGAACTCAAGCTTTACAGCCAGATACAATTCTAGGCTATGCCATTTGCTAACTATGGGATGCTTATATTTTATTAGACTTACTTAGTCCCTTTCTCTATATTGGAGGTAATATTTAACTTTTTTTTTCTGTAATGTATGAATGAGTCAAATGCAAGTAAAGTAGTTATGAGAGTGGCTAGCACATAGAGCTTGGAATAATACACCTATAAATACTCAAATATGTAGGCCTCATAAAATTGGATTTTTCTCTGGAGAGAGCCTTCAGGCTATTACTTTTTATAACTTGTGGATGAAGAAAGTATAAAAGAAGAAGCACATTTTCTTTTAGGTAATTTGGTCATCCTTGCTGCATTAAGAATAAATTTAATTATATTTGGGGGCCCATTCCAGTCATAGATTGTGACTATGATTAAATGTTCAAAACATTTGGAATTAAATAATTGGAATTAAAATGAACGGAAATCACTGTTTAAACTTCAGTCACACAGGGACTGCTGTCAACAAGGCTCTTTCAATCTGGGGTCTAATTTCTCTAGTAATTAAGTTTCTTTGAAAAAATAAAATAACTTTTTAATTTTAATCTAATTAGAATAATGGGTCCTTTGACATAAACAATAAAATTAGTTACATTGCTTTCTTAAATTAATTTTGTGATGAAGAACTATTCATAGAGATTTTCTGAAAGACTTTCTGGTCTATCATTTAGAATAGCTAAGGTATTTTATAAATGTCTTCTAATGAGTGTATAATTCTTTAGGATTATATTATGTGATTTAGAGGTTGAACATTAATATTAATGCTCTTGAGATCCATATCATAGAAATGCATTTCAGGGCAGGGGTCATCAAACTGCAAACATAAGAACTAAAATCATGATGATGTACCACTATAGCTAATTGATCATAAGTTCAGTTTGGGACTTTAAAAGAAAATGTTATGGTAAAATACAGTATTTGGAGCATCAATTCTGTGGGAGAACTCAAAGAGACCACTTGAGAAGAAAGTGTTTCAGTATTCACTATGGCTTATCTGACTGCTAATTGATTTTAATTTAAGAATAAGGCTGCATTTGCATAGTAATTTTACAGTACAGAGGATTTTATTTGCATTGTTCTTCATGCATACTTGAAAGGCAAAAAAAGAAAACAATTAGAACTATTTCCCTAGTTTTTGCACAGACAGGAAAAAAAATCTCTGATTTGGTGGAGATATTCTTCTGGTCACAAAAAGAACATGCACTAAAATCTAGAAATGTTCTTTTTCAATGAGGAACTGTCTTGTAAAGTAACCCACAAATACTGAAAAGCAGACCTGAATACAGAAATTTAGGTAAATTCAGTGTATTTTACATTGATCTAATTAAGTACCAGGAGGGATAAAGAAATAAGACAGAAAATGGTAGAAGATCACTAAACATTTCTCTAACATAGGATTTGCTGCTATGCTACTGGGAGCAGTCCCCTGCAGATCTTCTGAGGCTCTATCTTAGTTGCTGGGCCTGGCACACCCAGCCCTTCTAGCCAGGCCCTATCCTTGCATCATTGGAAACCTGCAATGTCTGGAGTTGTCTGCACTTGACACCAGGAGGAGATGAGAAAATATGTTTCACTGTATAATTTAGTAGAGAAAGGTCAATTTTGATGTGTCTAGAATGGTACAGGTTTCCAGGATGAGATATAGATATTAAATTCAATTAAACTTAAGAAAATTTCATGGACTCACTTACTTCTTACCCTTGAGTAGATCACAGGGTATATGGCTATTTCTGGCATAGAGGCCATGGTCAGCAGTGCCAATGCTTTCCCCACTATTGGCTTGGGTTCCACCATCAGCTGTGAGGTCTCTGAAACTTGTATTCATGATCATCCCTTGGATTCCTTTCTTATTCCTGCGCACCTGTTGTGTGCCAGGGACTGCCTGAAATTCAAGATTCTTAACAGAAAATAAAACACATAGAATCTCTGACTTCAAGAATCAAACAGTGCAGATAGAAAATAAACCCATTGACCAGTAAATAAATATGCAATAGGATGAAGGGTTTTATGAGGAACTGGTTATGCAAGGCCTTTGTTAAGATAGCATTTGGGCAGAGGCCTGAAGATTGGCAGCAGAATCCATGCAGATGATCCACAGAAGGCTCAGTTCCCCATAAAGGTGTGGCCATAACTTTTAACAAAGTCCAGAAGCAAGAGAAAACTGTGTACCAGAAATGCTGTGATGTCGGTACATTTTTTTAAACACTAGCATTATTGTGTGGAGAGAAGAGATTGTAAGTGGAAAGAATGCAAAGAGGCCAGTCCACACATTGTTGAAACATTCATACTAAAGACTACCAAGTGATTATAATTTTTATAGTATTAATATTAGTATTCTCTCTCTCTCTGATATAATATATATATATATATTATATATACATAAAGACTCATATATTTTAAATTTCAAAATTTGGGAATTATTTTCATTGATTATTTTGCAGCCAAATTTTAATTGTCCTCCATTGAAGCAAAATATGCTCAGTCGTATTACTGAACTAAAATGTAACATCCTAAAAATGCATGACATTTCGTATAATATGAGTAAATATAAAAGACATGTCATCACAATCTTCCAGTTTCCACCAGGCCTTGCTTAGTGATATACACCAACCATTAGCTAATGCTTTTTCTGGAGAGAACCACGTAGCACATAGTCTCCACTTTGAGACATATGATATCCGATGCAGCTTTGTGAGTAGGGTGGTGAACGGGTGATATATAGTCACGTGAGTTTGGCTATATTTCAAGAAAACTTTACATTGGCGTTATAATTTGGATTTATGAAATCCGTATATACCACTTAATATTATTTCTCTTTTGATTTCTTTTCAACCATTTAATAATGTAAAAAACACTCTCAGCTCATAGGCTACAAAAAGACAAATGGCTGTGAGGAAGCTATGGCCCGCATGCAATTCAGATGGCTGGTGTAAACTGTCAGGGGCTTAGGGCTTTCATCTGTGCTTCATTGATTTACTGTGTTTTTATTTTTAAATATCTTTACTTGTTAGTCTTCTTATCTTTAATGACACTGAAGAGTATCCTCAAGGAACTTCTATGTGAGGATTTTACATTACGCCATCTGGAGCAGACTAGAACAAAAGCCTGTTCCCTTTGTCACAAAATAAGCTTTTGCAGCATTAGAAAAAAGCACTCTGCCTGACTCTTTGGACTTCTCTGTCTGCTGGTGTTTCCAAGTCTCTCCAGATGGTTGTGTTCCATTGCTGCTTTGCTGTTTGCACCTTAATTTTCTAATTATTCTTTTAAAATGAAAACATACTATACTGAAACTTCAAGCCATGCCCACCTAGTGGAGAGATCAAAAGAATGTTTATCTTCAAATATCTATGTAGCAGAAAAGAGTGAAATGTGGCTGTTGTTGGTAGAAGTTGTTGGTTTATTTTCTTACTTTTTGTTCTTTGAAATATAACCCACTGAATTCTAACAATGCCTTGTTTATAAATGATCAAATAATCCTGATACTGTCCCTGTGATCATAAGTAGTAAACTGTACATACTTAACATATTTTTCTTTAATACTTAATTTATATAAATTATGCCTAGAGATGTGGTATTGAAAGGAAAGAGCCAGAACAAAAGTTTTTTAAAATAGAGAAATATTAAATAAAAAGCATAAATATGTTTTCTTATCTGAGAGTGGGATAAGGCAAATTTAACCAGAAAACAACTTCTTAAATTAAAATATCTCATCCTCATCTCCCAAATGACTTTATGCAAACTGTTCTTCCCAAGTGTCCCAATGGATTCCAGGCCTATTTATTTACCTAATTGGGTTGCATTATGCTTTATTTAGTCCAGTGGAAGATAGAACCAGTTATGATATTAAAGAAACATTAAATAATGCAATTTATAAGCAGCATTGTAGTCTCCTAGTTAAAATACATGAATTGTACTTCTAAAGCACTAAAAATTTAAAAATTTAAAAATTGTGGTTATTCCTCCTTTCTAGCTGAAATTGTCATTTTTACCAGTAATTCCTTAGCTGACTGTAGTTAATAATAATGCATTTTATATTTCAAAATAACTGACAGTAAATTTCAAATGCATCACACACAACAAAAATGACATTAAGTATAATGGTAGATATACTAACTGGTCTAGTCATTTCACTTTGTGTGTATATATCAATCTATCACATTGCACTCCATAAATGTAATATATTATAGTTTGTAAATTAAAAATTGCATATGTATATACAGTGCATATATGTATATACAAAGTTGCAAAATGTATACACATTACATGTTTTCTTATATCTATATAGTTAAATAGTATACATTTAAATTACATAAATTATTTACAAATATATGATATATATTTAAATTGTGTAACTAAACTGAGTTTTATTTTGTACTTCCTAGGTTCTGGGTTGAATGATGGTCAGTGGCATGAGGTTCGTTTCTTAGCCAAGGAGAATTTTGCTATTCTCACCATTGATGGAGACGAAGCATCAGCAGTTCGAACAAACAGTCCTCTTCAAGTGAAAACTGGCGAGAAGTACTTCTTTGGAGGT
>NW_022900928.1:90921352-90948037 GCF_012274545.1 Fukomys damarensis | reverse complement strand
GCAGTTTCAGTGAACTTTGACTACAAACTATTTACCTTTATGAATTATTTATAGTTCACATCTTGGGATATAGCAAACTATAATTTCAATGAATTGGGGCCAGGGATTTAGCTCAGTGGTGCTGCTGCCTGCCTCGCAAGCTGAAGGTCCTGAGTTCAATCTCTGGTACAAAAAAAAAAAATTTTTTTTTCAATGAATTAAAAAGAATTAAAAATTTGCAGTTCTTCGTGATAAAAATATCAGTATGACATCACTGTATGTTTCTAGTCCAACTCAACTCTTTAAAGTATAAGACACAGGATTATGAATTTATTCATTTTTGTAGTATTATTATCCTTAAGAGTTAGGTCCTGGGAGGATGTGTTGGTCATCCAACAAACTGCTCCATACTTTACTTTCTAGGGCAGCAAACATTTATTTCACAGTGTCTCTAAATTAGAATTAAAGAATAGCTTAGTGGAGGTGTGCTAATTAGAGTCTCTCCCTGGGCTGCACTCTGACTGTTGCCTGTGGCTTCATTATTAGAAGCCTTGCTGTGCTGGGGGAAATGCTTCCAACAGGGCTCACATTCCCTGAGAGTCTGGATGTTCAGTGACCCCTGATAATCTATGTAGTCATGAATTGCTCCCTAAGGTGGTGCTACTGGGAGCTGGTAAAACTACTTGAGGTGGGGTCTCGTGGAAGGACTTTAGGCCATTGGGGTATACCCTTGAAGGGGACTGTGGAGTCCTGGTCTGTCTGCCTTTCTTTCTTTCTTTCTTTCTTTCTTTCTTTCTTTCTTTCTTTCTTTCTTTCTTCTTTTTTTCCTTCTTGATCATGAGATGAGTAGTTCATGCCACTATAGTCTCTGCCATTCTGATCCAGCACCCCCACCCCAAGACTAAAAGCAATGGTTCTATCCAATCATGGACTGGAAATTCTAAAATTGTAAGTCAAAATAAGCATTGCTTTTCTTTTTTAAGTTTTCTCAAGTATTTTATTAGCATGATGGAAATCTCTTACACACCCTTTGGTGCTGACTGGATTCCTCAGTTCTCCATTTTTAAAATTTTTTTTTTTCTGTTGTGACTCTTCTGTGGGCATATTCTGCTATTTGCAACTGGGGAGAGAGCCAATGTGAGATAGACAAAAACAGAAGAAAAGGAGAAAAAGGGTGAGGAGAAAAAAGAAAAGCTAGAAAGCAAGAGAGAATATTCCCCAAATAGAACACAGTTTTGATTTTTGTTATTGTTTCTTTATAATATAATCTTGACAGTAACCTTCTACCATTCTTAGTATAGATAATTTGTTAGAAGTGATTTACTAAGTCTAGCCCACTCTTCAAGGAAGGTGATTACACAGGTGTGAATGTTCAGAGCCAGGGAATATTGGGGCCATTTTAGGAACTTTGCACTATGGGCTTCCTCATATGAGAAACCAACATTTACAAATATTTGATTCTGAAGCAGTGAAAAAATTCACGAAATGGAAAACTCTGAGTGACAAATTCTAATATGGGTGAAAAAGTACTGGAGCATGGACCTGGCATTTCTTCTATGTGAAAAAATTCATCTCACCAGAATATGACTTTTTATTATAAATGAAATATGAAGATGTGTTTCATTAAAGTACTAGGTGTGTAATTTAGATCAATACATATCTTTCCATTAAATTATTGTGTTTCTCATCCAAAATCATACAATTTGAAATGTAAAATCCATGCATCATATCCTTAAGGAAGCCTTTGGTTTAAGTTTTTAAAATATGTGAAGATATGTATTTGCCTCTAAAAATATTTCTATTAATACATAGCTATTTGTTAATATAAATACATATTTATATATCACAGTATGCATTTTGGTCTCCTGTAGTTATTAGAGTAAGCCAACATGAAACCGATTACATTGTCTGCATTGTTTCCTGCTATATCCTCCAGGGTCCTAGAAAAATTCCTAGACTATAAGAGATGAGCTATAAATATTTATGAATGAATTAGTAAATTCTGTAAAATAGGCAAGACAAGCATTTTATTCCAAGTTGTGTAGAGAAAGAAGCAGAAAGCTCCTGGAGCTTTACTGACTTGCCATTGAGTTTGTGGTCAACTGCTGAATACAAGATTTCTGGCTGCTTCTGGGGGCATTTTCCCCCTCTAATGAGTGCCAACTTAAGAGACAAAAGTCCTGAACCAGCCCCTCACTGCTTTAATCTTCCATGATGTTTACTGGGACCTAAGAAGACTGCATGATTCTAAAATGTTTCTCAATAAATATTTTATGAGTAGATGAAAGTCAGAAAAGATGTCATAAAGTGAGTGAACTGGGGCTGATTGATATGAAGAAAAAGAAAAAGGAAAGCAACTTAATAACCAAACTAATTTCCCTCCCAAAATGTATACAATATGATGGGCTTTTGGCTAACAGTCCTTATCACTGTCATGGGCAATAGATCACAATTGTTAGTTGAAAAGCTATTGACAATTGCTAGCCTTGTCCTCACTGGAAGACTGCTATCTGTGGATAGCCTTGCTGAATGCCTAAGGCAGATTCCATTTCCCTTGATCTAGATGGCTAAGCAAATAGCCCAAACCTCACATTTGTGACGTAGAGTTCATAAGGTGTAGGACTTTACGGGTATGCTGCATATTACTGCTTTACAGATCATGGTTCTAAATGTAGCAGTTAGGGCTTCCTGTTGGATCTGTGGTCTGCCTTTGGGATATACTGTCAGCAAATTATCATGATGCTTTTTGATTGTATCCTCTTGAGTGAATCCTTAGTGTATAGAAGAACCACAGAGGGCCTCATTACAATGCAGATAGAATCTCAGGCCTTACTTCTTGAACTTTCAGACATAGGATTCTGAGAAAATGAAGAATTCTAAATTTCAAATTATTCTGATACAAATAATCTTAAGGGAAGAATTATAGATTAACTGTAGCCATTTTACATATACATCTGTAGATTCTTTCTGATAACTAAAAAGTTAGATACATGAAAAATCAACTAATCTCATATAGCTTTATACCCAGAGAGCAATGAAAGGAAATTGTAGACTAAGTTCTTATGCTTTCTACATTCATCAGCAAGTAAGCACATCATGGTTAATGCAAACTTTATGGTAAACTCAATGGCTTCCCAGCTCTCTGACTTCCCAGACCTGGAATAAAATGGTTTCTGAAAGCAGCAACACTGAACAGTGAGATTCAGCTACCCTCAGAATTGGTGCCAGGCCACAGAAAGCTCAACTCCAGCGTCTGTATTAGGGTTCAGGTCACAGCCCTTACTGGGTTCTAATACCATCTTCATATAAGGTTGGGATGTCTAAGAGATGTTTTGCAAATGACTACTATATTTAATTTCAGCTTTGAGTCTCTTCTCTAATATTGATGTTAATGGATAAAGTACTAATCTCACGTAAGAAAATCCAATTTGGCATTCAATACGTTGGTTAAGAGTTGACTTCCAAGTAGCCACCTTTCAAGTAGCTACAGTGTCTGATCTAAATCCCATACCCCACTCTGCCTGGTGGCTTCCCTGTTACAAGTGAGCTGCCCCTCAATTGTAACTTTGGCTGAGGTATACAGGTACACACTCTCACACACACACAACTTCACATTGTGTTGAAATGTACTCAGTCAACTGCTGATGTTATCATGAACACATACATCCTAAGAAATATTAGAGTGGAAAAATGGACTTTGAGGTACAACATAAGCTTAAGAATCATGCACACTTGATTTTGGATCATAACTTTGCTACTCAGTGAATGAATCTTTTAATGCTTTATCTTCCTTTATTCATCCTTTACATGGCAATATAATCTGTTTTCTGAACATTGCATAGCACAATATGTGATGCCCAGGGTTTGAGGCCAGAGGATCCAAAATGGTGACTATCTTTCCATTTATCTTAAATCTTGAAAAAAAAATTTCAAAGACCATGTCTTCCAAGGAAAATCTGAATCCTCAGAATATTGCTCAACTATAGGCTATTTATCAACTGATGTGCTACTCACAGTATTTATTCCTCTTTAGTCTAAAAGAATGGAAGAAAGAAAAAGAAAGCAAAACCATGGTTTTCTCTCTCCCTAAAAGGGTCACATGTAGGCTTCCAGTATTCCACATGTTATCCATTCCCCTAACCATGTCTGTACTTTGTTTCTGTTGCAGTCTTGGTTTCTTTTCACCTACAAACATGGCTGTTGCACACGGAGATGTACATTTCCCTTTTTGTGATCACTCCCTATGAATGCCAGGAAAAACCTCAATTCTCTTTAATTACACCTCTGATCAGGCAGATAAGCACTAAAAATTCCCTTGCTCTGCTCTTGCTTGGGAATATACAGAATAAGAAAAAGATTACTCATGTGTGATATTTCTTCTACAATGGAGGTTAGCTTTCTTCTCTACCTCTCAACTACAATTCCTTTAGATAATACTTCATTAATTTTAATAAGGGAATAACAAATGTGATAATTATACTTATTTATTGATGAATTACTTGGTAACAGGCTTTTGGACATAGGCCAGGGCCAGTAGTTCTGAGATAGTAGAAAGATTTTTAAAGTTTCCACCATGTTTTAGGCTTCCTGTTTTTAGTTTCTCCTTTGTTATCACTTAAAAGGAAATGGAGCTGTAGGAGGAGAGTTCTTTGGTGGTGTGTATCATCTTACTAGAGCTGCTATAACAAAGTACCACAAAGCCAGGGACCTAAAACTAGTAGAATGGATTCTCTCATGGTACTGGATGCTGAAAGACTGAAGCCAAGATGTCAACAGGGTCCTGCTCTCTAAAAACTCTGGGGACAGATCCCTTGACTAACATAGCCACATAGCTGCTGTGTAGCCACCGGTAGTTGGCAGCAAACCTTGGTATTGCTGGACTTACAGATACATTCCTTCAGTCTCTGCTTTCACCTTTACATCTTTTTTCTTCCCTCTGTGTCTCTGTGTCCAGATTTTCCTCTTCTAGAAAGGACACCAGCCAAGGGATCAGGATCATCCTAACCATTATCACTTCTTCATAACTTAATTACCTTGCCTGAACACTCTTGCCAAATTAGGCCACATTTATAGGCCTTGGGGTTACAACTTCAGTGTATCATGTTTGAAGATACAATTTAGCCCATAACTAGGTTCAAGTGAATTTTTCCATAACTCTTTCTAAATAAAAGTAACTGTATTTCTTTTTTCATTTAATTTTTACTTTGAATTTGTACATGTTTGCCATACATAATGATTACATTCTTTGTAGGGAGTTGATACAGGAATATAATATATCTTGATTCTTTTCTCATCCCCTTCACATCCCGATCCTCCTGTCGTCTCCCTGCATCTCTTGATTCCCGTTCCCATTTTAGAAAGATCTGTCTCTCTTTAAGGTTTCTTAAAAGAGACTTATACTTCTGATTTCATATTATCTATTTTCCAAAATGGATTTGAGAAGAATGTATTCACTAGAGGGTGTGGTTATTCAAGCACACAGCAGAATCAGCAAACACAAGATGAGCACTGCAGGAAAATACCATTGCTGTTCCAATATCCAAGTTCAGTTTTGTAATCTGTGGGTAGGACTGAATATAGATTTTCAAGGAAATTAATTAAAAATATTCCTGAGGCAGCATCATGCCCATCAATGACAAAAGTGAGAAGGTTTTGTGTAAAACAAAACCAAACCTAAACAGAAAGAGGCATCATTGGTGAGGAAGCATAGCCCGGATGTAAGGAGCCCACAAGGGCACTGATGGAGCAGAAAGCAAAAACAAAACAGAGTAAGAGAGCAGGGAGCAGGGCCAGGCTTGGGAGAAGGGGAGAGAATCTGCCTTCATTGCTCCAGTTAGCCTGGAAATTTTCAAAACAGGAATTTGTCATTTTACTTTGTGTTTCAGTGCAATGGGAAGCTCCCACTGCCAAAGAAATAAAAATATTAGGAAACTTTAATAATAATATCAACAACAACAACATTTGGAATAAAGCAACAAGATATACAAAAAAGAATGCTCTGAAAGCCCTTCTAGAAGAAGTGTCCTTCCAAAATAACACAAGATTAGTAATAAATTACATCATCCTGATGTCCTGGTGTACTCGCCTGGAATCCTGTGGGATGTGTCTCTCTTGAGCAGAGGAGCATGGGTTGGAGGTCACAGAGATAGGATACGTGTTTCCAGAAAGTCGTTCATATAAAAGAGCAGCAAGGAGAATTAAGGAGAACATCCTGACACCTGTGGCTATGTGAGCGTCCCTTATTGGCAGTAAATAAATTCCCCATATTTATCATATAAATGCGGGGCAAGTTTGCTGTCTGGCACATGACAGGTATGCGCATAAAATACTTTCAAAAGAAAATAAATACTGTTCCTGTCTTGAGAATTGAATTCCTCAAATTTGAACTGTAATTAGGTCAATGTTCAATTTTCTCTTTGCTATTTGAAATAATGCTTGATCCTTTTTATCTTTTTCTGAGCTTATTTTTCCAAATCCATAGACTTTCCGTGAAAATATGCTTTGATGTTTCTATTTTCCATTTATCTTTTTTGTTATAGAACTGAAATCTACTATCATTTATTTATATCTAAAGGGATTATGGAGCCCCTAGTATAGCTGAGACATTACACCAGATGCTGGCAATATAGCATGACCAAAAAGATGTGATCTTGAGCTTCATAAAATTTACAGTTTTTGCTTTTACGTGTTTCCCCCTTGTAAAGTGATCTTTTATTTACACACACACACACACACACACACACACATTTTTTTTTAACAGTTTTGGTAATTGAACCCAAGTCCTCTGTACTGAGCTACATTCCTACTGCATTTTTTTTTTTTTTTTGAGGCAGGGTCTTGCTAAATTGCCTAGGCTGGGCTCAAAATTGCAATCATTGTGCCTCAGTGTCCCATGCCATGCTTCACTTTATATAATACATATGACTCTCATTGACAAATATTATCTAAAATCTTGCATGTGGAAACCTTTGCTTTGCTTTTAAAGCATTTCAACTGGTTGTTCAAAGCCCACAAACATTACCAAGGATAATCTCTTTTACTTAAAAGAAACTGAGCTAAGTTCACTGCATCTGTAAAATATTTTCATGGCCACACTTAGATTAACATTTCATTGAATAGGTTGCACACTAAAACCTTTTCAAGTTTGCACACAAATCTAACCATCATAGACTACTTTTGTATAGCCTGGATTTGAGACCTCAAATGACTGGATAATCAGTTATCTAGTTTAATCTACAAATGAAGGAACACCATTAATTGCTTTAACAGTTTTCTAATCATAATTTGCAAGTGTTCTAAATGCTTGTTTTTAATTTTAAGTGTATGTTCTATAATGTTAATTCTTCTATCTCCCCTTTCTTTGTATTACTTTTACTAAAATCTTGTCTAGATCAATTCCTTGATATGGCTTTTCTGTAGGAGACTGTGAAAACTTTATAATGGCCTGTTGTACTTGTTGGACATGGTCCTTGAGGGCTCTATCTTGGACTCCACCCCCATCAGACATTCCCAGTTGAGGAGACCTTGCAAAGCAGGTGTATGTGTTTGGACCTCTGCCACAGCGTGAGACCTGGGTCGGGACAGAGGGTTTCATGAGTGCTATATTGTATTGGACCCCTTCGTGGATACAAATCTCGAAGGTTTCATAGCAGCTGCTATGTACAAATATGAGGAAGGTAAACGTTTCAGGAAATCTCTTTCTAATAACAGTACCTGATGTCCACCATTGGCCGGGGCTACCTCTGGTCATGGCATAGCGGGCAGTGCCCCCACAGCGAGGCATGCATGGTGGCGTGGCCACCAAAGATCCCACGAGCAGACCAAAACAAACAAGCAGGAGAGGATAAACTAACATATTGTTTACCCTAATTGTTGTCTACCCTAATTGGGCCTCAGAAGGCTAGAAAGATCGGAAGGCAAGGCAATTGAGTGTGGCGAGGATACCAATAATGAGATAATAGATCAAAGCAAGGCAAACTCTGGAAGATGAACTATAGGATGGAGGGGCCACAGTGGCCAATCCAATTCCAAGGAGGAGACCCCAAAGGAACAGTATGCAAAGGCTAAGTAGATCAAGGGGAGAGCAAGTAATAAAGGCCTTGCAATATGCCATGGAAGCGCTTAGATGTTCTGGGTGCAGGTGATCTCTCGTGTACCCAAGTTTAGGTCAGGTATCTCTTCTGCAGTTTTAGTAAGTTTTATCTTGAGAGGTCCCATAGGGGTTGCAGAGTAAGTTGAGGAGGGACCTGTTGAAAAGTCAGGAAGGTACGAGACGGGTAGAAAAGGTTTAAGTCAAGAACAGTGAAACCAGCTGTGGAGAGACTCTAGTTTCACTGAGGTTGGAGTGGACAGAACTACTGTAAATCATCCCCGGTATTTAGGTTTCAGAGGATCTTTCTGTTCATTAGGTGAGGCCAGGAGGACTTGGTCTCCAGGTTGGTAGGAGGATGGGAGATCTGATATGGGGCGGGGCAGCAGTGTGTTGGCATGTTGCCATATCTGGGCCTGCATTTGGTTGAGAAAGGGAATCAATAGGGTGGGAGGAAGGGGGAGAGACTTGAGGATTTAATCCTGGTGGTAGCAAAGGGCGTCCGAACATCAACTCAAAGGGAGAGATCTGGAGGGGGGCCTTTGGTAGAGATCTCAATCTCAACAAAGTGAGGGGCAGAAGTGTAATCCAATCTAAATGGAGTTCTAAGGTCAGTTGAGTAAGGTTGGATTTGATAGACCTATTAGTACGTTCTACCTTTTCCAATGATTGGGGGTGGAATGGGATATGGAAGTGCCAGGGAATTCCCATAAATTTGGCGAGACCTTGGGTTACCTGAGAGGTGAACTCAGGTCCATTATCAGATTGGAAAGAAGTGGGGAGTTCAAACCTGGGAATAAGTTCCTTATAGATCAGAAGGGAAACAGTGGAAGCCTATTTATTTGAGGTAGGGAAGGCCTCAACCCATCCAGATAGGAGTTTATGGGGAGCTAAATCCCAGACTTAGCTCAGTTGAGTCCTGGACTCAATGGGGCAAACCCGGTTTGCCAAAACTGAGGGACAGAGGGCCTGGGCCCTGGCCTTGTCCCGGATGTGATCCTTGTGGGTGGTCTGGAGTCTGGGGTCCCTGTTACCCAGAGGACTCTTCAAGAGGGGAGAATTTACCCAGAAGGAGAATCAGAAGATCGGTGGGTCGGTGGTGGCTGTAAAGATGGCGATGAGGAAAATGGCTGCAGATGTCGGGTGGAAGTTGAGTAGGGGCACCCTGGGATCTGGGTTTTGGGCCTCAGGCGTTTTAGCCTGTGGGCCTGGCAATCCCATATCCCACTTCTGACACCAATGAAAGGGGGGTCGTGTGCCCCTTTGGGTGTCCCTTCCCAATTAGTCCACTCACGAACCCAGAGGTCCGGCAGGAGATCTTTATTGTAGGGAGGTGAGCAGGAGGTAGGAAGGCAGAGAGAGAGCGAAGAGGAAGTGCTGGGGTATTTATAGAGTGGGAGACCAAGGACTTCCTCCTGGGAGGAATGATCTTCATTGCCCTATCGCAGGCCATGTTGCTTTTGAATTTTCGTGCCTTGCGGAAGTTCTCGTTTCATCAGACGCTGAGGTAATTTCGGGGAAAGAGAAATTTAGAGTCAGGGAAGAACCCAGAAGAAAGATACAAAAGTGGCTGGGGGGTGGGTTTTATATATATATTAATATGCAGAGTCTCCTAACAATACTATTTCTATATGTACAGAAACAAAATAAAAATGAAATCTAGTGCCTTTGACCACAATAATCTGTTATTGTTTATTTGGTCTACTTGTGTTTAACTTTTTTCTAAGGAATCAGCAGTTTTTATGAAAACTTCTCTTTTTGAACTAGAAGGTAAGTTCTTACTGACTATGAGAACTTGCTGTTGTAGTTGTTGAATTTTAACAGAAATTCAAGTTTTAAAAAAGAAGGGAGCTAGTTTTTTTAGTCTGTTTACCTATGAAGTAATCAAATGGAAGAGCTTTTGTTAAACTCCTGCTTTTTCTCCCTGAAATTTCTCTTTCTGCTTTGAGTTTCCACTTACCTCAGCATCTAGCTATCACTCAAGTAGCTAAGAATCATTACCTACTCTCCAAAGAAATTTTATAAGTTTAGAGAACTTTGTGAGACTTTTTGCTCTTTGAGATCCTAAAATGGCTGAATCTCTAGTGATAAAATTGCAAGTCTTTTTAGACAGGGAAAGTGAGGGGAGGGTAGGTGAATTGAGGCTAAACACCTTTCTACTAATATTTAAGTTAGCTAAAGGCTGGTACTAAAATTACATTATTTTAAATACCTTTCACACCAAATATATAAATAAATAAATAAATCTCTAACTCTGTCCACTATCTGGATCTTCTGATCTTCTGTTTTTTGCAGTTACACATAGTGCCAAAGTACAACAGCACCACCTCTGTAGTAACCTAATATTTAAAACCCACAAAATTTACTCCCTCTTGTTACACCAAAGCTTGAGGTTCTGGAGAGAGATCACTTCTATTTGCACAAAACTTTATTGAATGAGATGGTGCACAAATAGAAAATATGAGCATGGATGTTCTGTCCCAGGAGTAGAATGCAGGCTCAGAAATTTAGTGATCAAATAGTCTTTAATGCCTTCAGAATTTTTCCTGTTATCTTTGGGCTATTGAACAAACTAACTAATGTGACTCTAGACTTCAATACGTATATGTGGTTTTAGGTTTAATCTTTGAAAGGACGAAGTAGTTGAAGGAAAGAAAAATATATGTAAAGGGGAGAATGGCTCCTGGACAATGTGTAGTTAATGACACAGTGTGAAAATATTTGTTGAGACATGAATAGGAGCAAAAATTTTAGTCAAGTCTGAAGGTGGAAACATGTGCTCTTGGGCTGCTCGAAGCAAGTGTTTAGACCTGCCATGCAGAAGCTTAGAAAAAAGAGAAGTAATGTTGTGATTTGCTAGCCTAGTGCAAAAATGTATTCAGAGACCAACAAGTAGAGATTTGGGGTATTTGCTCTGATAATTCATGTTTAGAACAAGTGCTGGTATTTTAATTTGCATAAGAATCTTCTGAAGTGCTTCAAAAAAGTTTTGTCTGTCCTTAGTAAAAATGTGATTCAGATGGTCTAAAGTAAGTGTCCAGAAATCTGCATTTTAAACAGTCATCCAGATGATTTCCATTTTCTTTTTAACCATTCTGTTGACATATAATTCTGCCACAAAATTCACCACTTAAATTTTATAATTTAATGGTTCTTAGTACATTCATGGAATTTTTTAGTAATCACCACAGTCTAATTTTAGGTCATTTTCATCCCCTGATATAGATACATCTCATTAAAAGCCACTCTGAACTTTTCTATTCCAAGATATCTACTAATCCACTTCCAGTCTCTATAGATTTGTCTATCCTAGACATCTTATGTAAGTGGATCATGTAATAAGTTATATTTTATGACTGGCAGCTTATACTTGGCATAATGTTTTAAAAATGTATTCATTTCATATACTGATATTTTATTCCTACTTACTGCCAAATAATTTTCTGTCATTTACTAATGTTGTATTTTATTTATCCAGTCACCAGCCAATGGGCCCTTGGCTGTTATGACCTTTGGCAGTTATAAACAATGCTGACATGAACATGTTTATACAAGTTTTTGCAGGAACATTTGCCTTCTCTTTGGGATATTTCTAGGAAATAGTGCTTGTTGTGTCATGTGATAACTGTCATTTATTGTTTTAAGAAACTACTGAGTTGATTCCTCAGTGATTACAATGCTTTTCATATTACACTTTGAAAAACACTAATTTAGGCAGTAGTTTGGGGATTGTAAGGCAGGATGAAAAGTTATTTGTGAAATTTTTATAATAAACTTTTAAAATTCCTTAAGATGAAAGTAAGAATTAGAAAAGAGAAAATTCTTTAGAAAATGAATACAGGACAATAAGATGAGAGCAGAAAAGCATCAAGTGGTGAATTAAGTATACATGCTTAAAAGTTAGCAAAAACAAATGTATTTCCATATGATTAAGCAATATAAGAAATTCAGCTAGAATTCATGTTTAATAAAATGAATATTGACAAAATTTTACTTAGCCTGTTATTCAGCTTTTCCATCGCTGAGGCATAAAAAAGTGACACCTGTAATTTAAAGGAGCAGAGGTTAAATTTGATTTCACATTTTCAGGGGATTCAATCCATGGTCAATTGCATCCAGGGCAAAAACATCATGGCAGAACATCCTGGCAGAACAAAAACACTTAGTTCATGGAGACAGAGCAGCAGAGCAGGAAACAGTGCCAGAGGAGATGTAGCAAGAGACAAAATATAGATCCCAAACATACTCTTCCTTGACCCATCCAGCCACACACACACACACACACACACACACACACACGCACAAATATTCTTTACTAATCCCATTGGTGGTTCCCATGTCAAACAACTTAACAAAAATAACATTAATGATGACATTCCAATCCCTGTCAACTTGACACCAAAACGTATCTCCTTAAACAATATTTAATCTCCATGTAAACATATTAACAAGTTAATAATGCCTAACATGTGACAACTATCCTGCACACAACAAAGTAGTAATCCCTTCTCTAAAGTCTGAACAATTCCAGCATTTTCCAAAATTTCAAGTAAAAATCAGAGCTAAGACTTAAGGCAAACTCTTAGCTGTGGCACTCTACCAAAAATTAAAAAAAAAAAAAAAAACCCCAAGTTGTATATTTCCAAGTTACAATGGAACAGAGTGAACATTCCCATTCCAAAAGTGAAGAATGGAGACCAAATCTACTGAAAGCCAGCACGGCAAATATTAAATCCTAAAGATATCAGGGGCTGTCTGGCACCTGGGTACAGTCATGAGATGTGAGTTGCAGAGCAGTTCAGTAGTCCCATCACTATGGCCTTGCTGGTAGCAGTCTCTGTGGCAAGTTACAATGGAACAGAGTGAACATTCCCATTCCAAAAGTGAAGAATGGAGACCAAATCTACTGAAAGCCAGCACGGCAAATATTAAATCCTAAAGATATCAGGCCCTGTCTGGCACCTGGGTACAGTCATGAGATGTGAGTTGCAGAGCAGTTCAGTAGTCCCATCACTATGGCCTTGCTGGTAGCAGTCTCTGTGGTTTCTTTCTTGGGCTTGCTCAAATTACTGCCAGTAGATTTCCTCAGGAGATGTTGCACATTCTTGTTGTCTCTGACTTCCTGTAGTTTCCATTGCACCTTTGCTTTCATCCTGACAGCTTCATGAAAAGCCCTCTCAGAGGCTCCTTGCCCAGCTTCTCAAGGCTTTCTTCGATATCTGGGTGAAAGCCTCCTCTTGCATTCTGCACCCTGTTAAAATCAGTACTATATGGACAACAGCAGTATCTATTGTCAGTGGGATCAGTAGCCACCCCCTCATAGACCCCTGCAGAGGCTTCAATTATATCAATGTCTGAGTATGGTGAAATGAAATAATAGGAAACCAATTCCCTAGGAGGCATTTGCTGAGAAGTGGGCTCAGGAGCTCTCTTCTCAAAGGAAAGATTTACACTTTTGTACCTTGGATCCTGCAATTAGTGGGGCATTGCTAATTATTGAAATGCCCTCGAGGCATCTTTCTTCCTGTCCTGTACAAAATACTTGGTTTCTTTTATTGGTGCTAGTGTCTTCAGTAGCAACAATACTGTTGGCCCCAACTTTATAGTTTACTTCTGTGACAAAATTTAAGTTTTTAAAAATTTTTCAGTTCTGCTTTTTGGCCACCATTCTCATGATAAATTTGGTTTAAAGCACCTAACAGTGCCCATGCCATGATCTGAAAGGTGGTTGCCTTGAAATTTCCTCCAACAATCAGTTAGGCTACTACTCTTAATCCCAATCTCCTGAAAAGTCTCAGGACATGAGCAAAATATAGTTAAATTTTGTTTTTTTACCAGACTATAACACCCAGAGACAATCACCCATAGAGTCTAGTCTAATTGCTAATACAGTTATTATCCTCAAATGAAATCTTCTGAGCCTGACCTTTACTGCTCACATTCCTATCAGCCTTTAGGTAACTGAGCTCTGATAAAAATCTCCCATCAGACTTTTCTTAGAGAAGCATTCTAGGGCTTCTCTAGTACACATCTCCAGACCTCCAAACTTCTTCCACAAACCAGTTCCAAAGGCTTCTGAACCACTTGGTCAGGTATAGTCACAGCAAGAGTCCCACTTCTCTGGCATTGATTTTCTATGTTAGCCAACTTTCCTATCACTGAGATACAATACCTAATATTCATAATTTAAAGAAAAATCTTAATTTGGCTCACAGACTCAGGAGATTTGGTCGGTGGTGGCTAGATCTGAGAGAAAAACATCATGATGTAAGGGCATGGCAGGGAAATTGCTTAGATCATGGATGTCTGGAACTAGAGCTTGAAACAGTACCAGAGAGGAAGCGGCCAGTAACCATATATGGTACCTAAAATCATGACAACTGACCTACCCAAACACACCTAGAAGTGTGCTTTACTAATTCCTTTGGTGATTCCCAAGGCATTCAAATTGACACAATTAAGCTTAACTATCGCAGTTAGTTATCTAATTTTTGAATGAAGATATAGTAAAGTTAGCACTTGACTACTTTTAAATCAAATTAGGTAAGATTTAAGGACATACAGTAACATTTATATTTCTGTAGATTTTGATTCATATACTTTTGAAGGAGTATAAATAATTGTTATGATTGTGTAATCATAAGATTAATTACCAAAGAGATTTTTCCAATCTCATAGTAATCCACAATTAGAAATACCTTGAATAAACCATAATAGAAAAAAATACAAAACATGCAGCTGGTATATTCAATGGAACATTATGTAGCCACCCGAAGTCATGAATCGGAAGAATGTTATAAGAGAAAATGTTAATTACGTGATTTTACTAAAAGGGAAAGAAAATATATTTGCCCATTCTTTCTTTCCTCTGAATCTCACACTCCTGTTTCCCATATTGGTGAATGTGCTTACCCTTCATCCAGCTACTGAATAATTTCAATCTTGCCAGCTCGATCTTCATATAGCATATCTATTCCTTCTCCAATCTTATCCATTTCAAGGCTGTACTATTAGTGATCCATTACATAGTCCTCTTATAAGTAGTTTTATAAGCCACCTGCCTCTCATCTGTTTTGCTGCCATCAATGAATACCACACTATGAAATTCTCCCTCCAAGAGTATATGTTGGTTTCCTGATTGTCCTCTGAGGATTGCAGCTCATTCTGATCCCTATTCAATCCGTCTCTGGTGCTGACTTTATCAATTTCTCCATTCTTTTCACTGCCACCAGAGTCCTCCACAACTTCCTATTGCTCTCATGACAACAGTGAATATGAAGAACCCAGACTACAATGATCCAAGAGTCTGGCTCCATCCTCTGTTGTACATATCCTCACAAAACCTTTCTTTTGGCTTCTCACTCCCACATTGAAATTTGGAGTTGCTGGAATGCTGTACTCCTGCTGTAGGGCCTCTATATTTTTCATTTCTTCTTTCTGCCATGTTCTTGAACTACAAATAGTTCCTTAACTACTGATGGTCTTTGATGAGTTTGATTTCTGATTTTTTTTTATCTTTTAATGGCACAAAAGCAATACCCATTCAGTAGAAAACACACTTCATATTGTTAATTTTCATCTTTTTCTGGGCTGGTGATAATACGGTTTAATGCTCTGGAAATGTGGGCAGAGGCAGTGAATCACAGCACTAAGGACAGTACTTAGGAGGGGGAGCAACTAATACCATGTGAAGTTCTATGTTGTTAGCTAGGATATTTGGCAGGTGGCTATACTCAGCATATTTTGGCCTTACTTTTTTTTTCAAATTAGGTTAAGACTTCAACTGTATTGCAATGTAAACCTGTATAAGTCTATGAGAAGCATGTGTAATTAATTTCTTCTGAAGTCTTACCCAGTGATGATATCCTTAATCCTATCATGGCCACAGGCGTCACCTAGTGTCCAGTTGATAAGCATTATCTAATGGTGTTAACACACATCCTGAGGATATAATCTTACATCCTTCTAAATCCACTTCTTGGCAGCCATATGTATAATCACTGGACATCTGTTTAGGGTACAATTTTTCTTAACCTATTAAAGCTCCTAGATTAAGAATCATTTTAGATTGTCGATTTAACCAAACAGTACCTTCATTTAAAGCAATTTTAGTTTTATCTTAAACTGTAAGCTGCTTGCTTTTACACTAAGTTCATCTCTGTCTTGGAAACTTTGCTAACACAGCAAGAAGGAGCCAATGTATGTCACAGTTTGAGCATTTCCTAGCATTTACAGTTTCAATTGGCAATAAACTTGTTTTCTAAAGAACAACAGTTGGCAATTTGACCAAATATTTTGCTATGGTGTAACAAATTCTCCAGCTTTCCAAACCTGCAATAAAATGTCCAAGTTTCCTGGCGGTGTGCTTACTACAGTCAATTCTAAAAACGTTTAGTCACACATCTCACCTAATTTTAAAGTCTAATACCAAATGTGGCATTAGTTTGGATTAGGCTCAGCTCTGAGTGATAGAAATTAACAAGACAGAATTTTCTTTATACACATGCACACACACACTCACATGCACACATGCACAAAGGGTAGACTGCTCCATGGCATTAGAAAGCAGTGCTTCTTCCATCTTTCCTTTCTCAAAATTCACTGGTCATTTTTGAGTCCCTAATTAGCACCAGATATCATATCTAAATTCCAGGTAGAAAATGAAGAAGCAATAGGGCAGGTTTGGCCCTGGTCCTTCAAAGTTACTTCCCAGAAGTCTCATGCAACATGTAGGTTGGAAATGTCACATTGGCTAGAAGTTAGTAATTAGTAGCATGGCTACACACAGCTGGAAGTGAGAGCCAGTGATAAAATACCCCAGGTAAATGCCTATGCCTGTGCAAGAGATGGAAATAAATATTGGAGGATAATTAGCAGTCTTGTAACAACCCCTGTATTTAGTATTAAAAGTTGATATTATCTTTGAATTTCATTATAATCTGTATGACAAATTTCACTTTGAAAAGTGATATTCAATATATATTGCCTCCTATATGTATTGGCTCCTTCAATATAAAAATTTGTATATGAGTGTGAAACCAAACAACCTTGAGTTTGAGGGATTCATTCATGTGGGATTATTTCTTGGAAACTTTTCAATTATTCATGACTTAGCCTAAAGCTTTTTATGAAAAGATAATTTAGATCATATAGATAAGTGTTTTTTTAAAAGTAGTAGACTATTATATAATCATGTATTTATATCTCTCAGTCATTCTCAATTATATTTATGCTCCTCCCCTCAAAAAATCTTAATTCAATAATTTCAATTTAAGAGATAAAAAAACTATTTGATCATTTCCAAAAACATTTTAAAATTTTATGTTGGTTATTATCTAAGATTTTTTTTAATGCAGGCGATGAATGATGACTTAACAGTTTTTAGTTTCATGCGGTTAAAATACAAGAAGAATAAAAATTTGATCACAATCACTCTGGGGAACAGGAGTTAAGTGGTGAAGAAAGGAATTTTTGACCTTGGAATGATTCTATAGCTTTAAAACAATTGCGCTGTATCAAGTGAGAAAGGAGATTATAATATTTCAAAGAAAAGAAACTGTCTTTAGTCCTCTCGGTTTGTCAACATCTACCATAGAGCTTAAGGCATGCAAAGTGCTCATTAAGCAATTTGCTCAATGAATTAATATGGGTGATTAACCATATCTTAATTATTCTATCTGAAATATTCATATTATTTCATTCAAGAGGGCAGCAGTGTTTATGTGTACTTTAAACTTTTTGTTTTTGCTTATAGTTTTTGTTACTAGGTATTGAACCCAGGCTTTTCACACAGAGCTCTATCTTTAGCCCTTTTTATTTATTTAATTTTGAGACAGATTTTTAAAATAATCCTATTATTTAGACAGTTATCAGACATGTCTCATCAAATGTATAATTCATTCAGCCTTATATTTTTTATCTGACTGTAATACAAAGCATGAGTTATATGCAGGCATGACCTTTCTCCAGATATCAGCTTAAAGGTTAAAGGTATACGTTAGAATACCTTAGCTTATCCTTAATAAATTTCTAATGCTTCCTTACACAACTTTTATTAAACCTTTCTAAAATTATTTTTTATGTCTTAAACATATATTGTCCCATTGAAACATACATGTTCTATTTATTTGTTTTGCAGAGAAAAAAAATCTTTTAAATTACTTGTTTAATATTAATCCATAAACTTATTTTTTTCAAAAGTAGGCTTAATTTCCTCTGTAACAAAAGAAGGTAAACAGAGATACACCTCAGCAACATCATTGAATCAGCACAAATAGTGGCTCTAGAAATGCATCATTAAAATTCTGTACACAGCTGTACACAATACCACAAGAGGTATCTGGGAGATTAAAAATTCCATTGAAATTATATGCAACTGATTGAACCAAGGTGAAGACAGAATATCAGACCTAGAGGACAGGATTGTAGTTAGTGATCACAAAAAGAAAGGTTTCTTAAAAAGAGTAAGATACTATGAAAAGTAAATCCAACAATTGCAAGATGATGAAAAAAATCAGAAAAACTCTCATAAATTTGATCAGAATCAATGAGAAATCAGCACAAATGACATAAAAATCTGTTCAGAGAAGTCAGAAAATTTCCCAAATATAAAAAAGAATGTGACAGGGGCCGGGGATTTAGCTCAGCGGTTCAGTGGCCTGCCTCGCAAGTGCAAGAACTGGAGTTCAATCCCCGGTACCACAAAAAAAAAAAAAAAAAAGAATGTGACAGGGGCCGGGGATTTAGCTCAGCGGTTCAGTGGCCTGCCTCGCAAGTGCAAGAACTGGAGTTCAATCCCCGGTACCACAAAAAAAAAAAAAAAAAAGAATGTGACAGGGGCCGGGGATTTAGCTCAGCGGTTCAGTGGCCTGCCTCGCAAGTGCAAGAACTGGAGTTCAATCCCCGGTACCACAAAAAAAAAAAAAAAAAAAAAGAATGTGACATACAAATAAGTAAGTTATGCAGATCTCCAATTAGCCATAACAAAAAGAAATTTACACCAAGGCATTTAATAAGCAAGATTCCAGAAATTCATCACAAGAACAGAACATTAAAAACTGTTAGAGGAATAACTTACTATAAAGAAAAGCCCATCAGAAGCACAGCACGCTTCTCAACATAAACCCTCAAGTCAAGGAGAGCTTAGAGTTAAGTATTTCAAGTCCTCAAAGAAAAACTTCAACACAGATAGATATACATTGCAAAAGTGTCTTATAGAATCAATGGAGAAACAAGATACTTCCATAACAAAGAATAACTGAAGAAATTCTTGATGACCAAAGTAGCTCTACATAAGGATATTTGAGAAAGAGAAAAAGAATACCACAATTCCAAGAACTATAATAGAAATAAGCCACCAGGCAAGGCAAGCAATTAAACAGAAGGGAAAGATACATAATAAAAAACAGCAAAATAATATGACAAGAGTACACCAATACAAATCGGTTGTAATCATCAATGTAGGTGGTATCAATTCTCCAGTCAAAAGAAACAGAATCGCAGAATGAATCAAGAAATAATATCCAACAAAATGCTGCATACAAGAGGCATGTTTAACAACAACAACAAAAAAATCATAGTTAAAGAACTGAAACAATTCCCCATGGTACAGGAACCCAGAAAAAAGCAGAGGTAGCTATTCTATTTACAGATAAAGTGAGCTTCAAGCCAAGCCTGATCAAAAGCGACAAAGAAGGTTGCTGTATACTTGGTAAGTGAAAACTTCAAGAGGAAGAGATAATCATAAATATATATGCATGAAATACCAGTGTACCTAACTACATAAAACAAACATTAATGGACACAAAAAAATCAACTAAGCACTAACACAATTGTAATTGGAGACCTTACTACTCTCCCGTCACAAAAAAAAGATAGCTGAACTAGACAAAAGATTAACAGAAAAATATCAGAATTGAACCAAACCTGTGAACAAATGAACTTATTCACGTGATCTCAATCAACATACCAATAGCATACCTCACAAAATTAGAGAAAACAGTCCTAAAATTTATCTGGTAGCATAAGAGACCTAGAATAGCAAAGACAGTTCTGGGCAACAAAGGCAATTCAGGAAGCATCACAATCCTTCACTTTAAATTATACTACTAAGCTACTATAATAAAAACAGCATGATACTGGCAAAACAGCAACCCACGAATCAGTGGAATAGAGTAGAAGATGCAGAAACAACTCCAGACACAGTGAGATTCCATCTCACTTCACAAAGAATGGCTATTATCAAGAAATCCACCAAAAGCAAATGCTGATGGGGCTGTGGGGCAAAAGGAATCTTTCTCTACTGTTGATGGGATTGTAGCCTGGTGCAACCACTGTGGAAATCAGTGTGGATATTCCTCAAAAGAGAAAAAAAAAACTGTAGGTTTCATTTGATGTAGCTATTCTTCTTGGTATCTTTCTGAAAGATTTAAAAACACCATACCACAGCAATATATGCACACCCATATTTATATAAATCTTGGAAACAGCCCAAATACTCATCAACCAATTAATGAAGAAGATGTAGAGAATAAAGAAGATACTGGAGTACTATTCTGCCATAATGAAGGATAACCTTGAGACAATTCTATGTTGATGGATGCACCTTGAGACGGTACTTTTAAGTGAAGTAAGTTGAACACACGTGTAAATATTGCAGTTTTTCTCTGATGTAAACAATGTAAACAACTAAGGGTGTAAATAAAGACCAAAATGTATACTAGATTTTATGAAATAGGAAAAAAATGCTCAAATATGAAGGGGAACTAAGTGGGGAGGGGAAGAGGAAGAAAAGGAAAAGAAAAAACAAGAAAAGAAGCAAAAATGAAAATAGTTTCTAAATGAGGGAAATGGGCTGAAGAAAGATTAGGAAAATGAGGAAAAAAGAATTATGATATATCGTATACAGGTACAAATACACTATCACGAATATGATCATTGTGTATATATAAAATGTATCAATGAAGTAAATTTTAAAAATTAAAAATTAAAAATAAAGTTATAGTACTTAAATATAGCTAAACTTAATTCACTTATGCTAGTGCCCTATCTATATTTAATGTTGCTGAATGGTCCTGCATCACTCTGTTAAATCATATTATTGTGTTTAGCCTTATGTGACCACTGCTGCCACACTTGTTTCTCTGAGGGGACAAAGGAATAAAATACATTGTTGGAAGAAGATTTTAAGAGTGAAGGAAGAGATGCCAATTTTTTAATGTACTAAAGGAATTTTTCATTTTGGTAAAATATACATGAGATAAAATTTGTCACTTTGACTATTTTAAAGTGTATAGTTTGGTGGCATTAAATCCATTTACCTTTTTTTGTAAGCATCATTACAGTTGATCTTCAGAACTTTTCATCATCCAAACCGAAACCTTGTACCTGTTACAACTTACTCATGCATACTTAGTCTCTTAGTCATACTTAGTCTGATCTCCCATAGCTTCCAATGATCATGCTTTTACTCTCTGTATCTGAAATTTACTACTGTAGGTAATGCATACTAGCAGAACACAATATTTGCCTTTTTGTGTCTAGTTTATTTCACCTATCATATTGTCTTCAAATTTATCCATATGGCAGCTTGTATCCCAATTTTGTTTCTTTTATGTCTGAATAATATTTCATTTTATGTATATATTACATTTTGCAGTTAATTCCTCTATGTATGAACATTTGGGTTATTTCTGCATTTTGGCTTTTGTAAAAAATGCACATATTATTGGTATACAAATAATATATTTGAGTCCTTGTTTTTAGTTCTTTGGGTATCCACTCAGAAGTGGAATTGCTGGATCACACAGTAATTCCATTTAAAAAATTGGCCAGGGAGAGGGGTCTGCCGTAGTCTTCCACAACATTTGTACCATCCTACGTTCCCACCAACAGTGTATAAAGTTATGCACTGCTCCGCCTTCTCACCAAAGCTTATTATTTTAGGGCTATATACTATATGTATGTGTAGCGTATACACATACAATATAGAATGTAATATATGCATTGTATTTAGAATATATATGTATATGTATATATTGTGATAATAGCTGAGAACTGGAGAGACCTCCTCGTGACAGTGACTTCATTTTTAGCATAGCCTTTGACAAAATTCCTTATAGCAAGAGCTGGAGCTAAACTTTAAAACTGTAATTAAGGTTAGCTTGTTTTTTTATTAAACATGAAATTTTGACCCCCAAATTAATTAGTCAAGACAAAGAGGAAAGGTGAAGGAATGTGCTGCTTTTACACAATAAGGGCACAGCTGGTCACCTCTCCCTGCCTCCCTATAACTTGAAACTGAGAGAAAAAAAGTACAGCTAGGACTGGGCTGAGAAAACACCACAAACCCTCTAATGACTGATGTCTGCCTGACTGACCCATGCCAGGGGATCAGACAGCATTCTCTTCCTCCCAAAACACACACACACATATGGACACACACTTATACACAAGTGGGGTGAGTGTATGTATCACACTCTGCACCACCATGGAAAATAGGGTCAATCTAAGTAGTTTAAGGTAAAGGCAAGTGAAATATCTGAATTATAAAAAGCTCTGTATTTTATGGAATAATGGTGAAAAAAAGACTGAAAGTTCTCCATCATAAGATCTCTTAGGTTTTGTCCAGGAGTGGTGATGCATGCCCGGTACCCCAACTATTTAGGAGGCTGAGGCAAAAGGATCACTTGAGAGCACAAATTCAAGACTGGCCTAGAAAACATAATGTGACCTGTCTCAAAATAATAAACAAACAAACTTAACAGTGACCTAGGTGCTGCACTCTTAATATGGAATGCTGACCTCCCACTCCAGCTTGGAGCAAGAAGGTGTCTCTACCTGGGGTGGAGCAGGTAGAGTCAGACAGTGTGGCTCTTAGGAAACCTCCTGACTTGGAAACAATTACTATGTTTAAATCTTAGCTCTTTGTTTCATGAGATTAAAGAATAAAATCTTGGACCAAAGGAGGAATTTAAAGGAGAGTTTACTAGAAGTAACAAAAAAAACCTCTCAGTGAATACCCACCAAGAGGAGATAAAAGTCCGTGAGCTTTTTTTTTTTTTGCCTTATATAGATAAGCAAACTACAGAGAATTGTTTTGCACAGTGGTTTGTGGGTGTATGCTTAAAGGAAATAAGTTTTTTAGCTAAGTCACAAGAAACTGGGTTAAAAGAAAACTGGTTACTGTGCATTTTATGTTTTTTCAAATCTAGCTCAGGAATCAGAGAGGAGCTGTCAGCTAACAGCATACCTTCTTCCTCAGAAGAGAGCTTCGTATGTACTTTAATTTTTTAACTTTTATCTTTTCTCCTGTGGTTTCCTTTACACTTCTAAGCTTAACTAGCTACATAAGTTGAATTAGCTATTGAATGAGGTGCACATGCTGGTTTCATTTTCTAGCCAACACTACCTTAGGCTTGTCTCTGTTAGAATTATGTCATCTCTAGAGTTTATAACCAAGTTTTGACATAGTTCTGCCTTAGCAACTCTGGAGTTTTTCTTGAGTCTTTAGCTCTGATCTAGTCATGGCTTTTCCACGAACATGCTTACTCAGAAGTTGGTTCATCAACAGCCTTGCTAAATATTCTCCAGCCATCAGCTGGCCTTGCTGATCTCCTGAGATTCATATCTGGGGAGAGCTGTTCTCAGCAGCCCCCTCCCTATTAAGGTCCCTACAATGTGGCTTTGGCAATGCTTAATGCAGAAATCCCCAGAAGAAAAGAGAATATTATACTTACTTCAAGGTAAACATGTCTGACAGGTGATAAGCCTTCTTAAATGTAATGTTCAGATGATCTTAGTCTTGATTAATGGGTGAATAAAGACCATTGGAAACGATAACTGTGTTTTCCTTTACCCTTTGCACTAAATCCAATAAGGTGTATTCTATTCTGTGTGCAAAATTTTAAATAAATTTATTTGAACATATCAAGGAAAAGATGAAACAACATATCCTATAAGTTCTTTTAATTGCCTTTGTAGTGAAGATATAAATAATAGCAATCAGCTGGACAAAGTTTTCAGAAAGACAAACTCACTTCTGCTTTCTGTATCTCTCCCATGTTTGTGCATTGTTCCAAAGGCCACTCAAGAATTCAGCACTGCTAGTGAGCAACCAAAACTTTTAGCCAGGGATATAGTCCAGTCATAGGCCACTTGTTTGGCATCTGTGAGCAAACAAAAAAAAAGCTGATTGTCCTGGACAAAAATGAAGGAACAAAAGCAAGAACAGTGAAAAGAAAGAAAAATAATTCAAATGCAATAACAATCATTATAGGTCTTTTTATATTTATATCTGTACATTCTGGTAGATTTTTCATGAACATGAAGATTTTCGAAAGCACCTAGGTCTCATAATCTAGGGCTCTTCAGTTTTTAATATTTATATATGCAAGTGACACAGTTCCCCCAACTTACTTGATTCTTTATGGACATGTTAAAGAATAGTGCTCCCCAAAACAGTTGTCAAGAAACTGATCTAGAAAGGAAGAATCCAAGAAAAGCAAAGGAACAAGCCAACATGTAGATGGGAATTATTGTCTGGCACAATATAAAATTCCTCTTATGGAGGAATGAGAAGGGTTCTGGTGACCAGGGAGAGAAATTAATGATGAAAGACAAAACTTGGTCTGTGTTTTTGTGTGAAGGGGTTTGTGGCAGGAGAGAATTACTGTGCAAGGAACACTAAGTAGATCAAGTGCAGAGAAAAGAGGGTGAAGGGCTCACTGGGGAGCGTTGACAAAGACAGGCTGAATTGTGAGCCCTCCTGTGATTCCTTTATTTATGTAATGCATTCATATTTTAATATTTATTTGTGTTGATGCTTATTAAGGCTAAATCAAAGACACTTAAGACATGATGAGGAAGCTCACAAATACTCATAGAATGCCTTTTGTACAGATTACTAAAAACAAATAAAAATTAAGCAAATTAACACAATGCAAATCATTAAACAGTCTGAATTTGCTTGAGAGCTGTCTAAAGAAAGAGTTCCTTTTTATAATTTTCTACAATAAAACAAGCTAACTGTTGTTGAAGGTGACAGTAAACTTTACTACAATTTTGAAGTATTTTACTTATTCACTTTAGCTAGATTACCAAATAACTACAG
The DNA here is from genome assembly GCF_012274545.1 of Fukomys damarensis. Classification (NCBI taxonomy): domain Eukaryota; kingdom Metazoa; phylum Chordata; class Mammalia; order Rodentia; family Bathyergidae; genus Fukomys; species Fukomys damarensis. Next base: position 90,922,859 of record NW_022900928.1, on the reverse strand, counting down.
TTGAATTAGAAATAAATGTACATTTTTAAAAAATGTAATTCATTAATATATCAATCCTGGTTTCTTTATTAAGTATTTGGAGCCCTGTGTACAGTATTCACTTATTAATATCATAATAGCAAGAGTTTCTGATACTTAGCAACTAAAAAATCGTAGAACATAGACAATCCCTGACTCCAGTGTAGGAATAACTGACTGTTAAGCACAAGTAGTATTTATCCACCCGAGTCATCAGTCTAGAGAGATATGACTGAGACAGCAGGCACAAATCCCAAATAAACCACCACCTACCCCTAGGCCTTGCATTCCTCCCTGTGAATAACTTGTCTCTTTCTTTACTCGGTGGGAGAAATATTTGCAAGTATTTGAGTGTCTGACACCTGCATTCCTTCTTGGACACTTAGCTTTCAACACTTTTCTGCCTGTGAGTAACATCTCTGATAATGACAGAAAATTGAGCAGCAAGAGGAAAATGCTATTGGTAACCATAAGTACCTTTGTGGCAGTCATACTGTCATAAGACTGGCTTTTTCTTCTGAAAAACCTTGGTGAGTTTAGTTACTTCCTTTGTAGATGGAATAGAAGTGCAGATTTGGAGCTGAAGAAGGTAACCTGAGAGGAAAGCGGGAGCAGGGAGTGGAAGCCAAGAGGTGGTCTGGGAGGTGACAGAAGTTATCATGGTCTATCATGGGGCCTCTCACAGTGAGCCTCAACTCCCCAGATAATCTAACCAACTGATTGAAATGCATGCCACAAATGGGTGTTTGTAGGTATGAAAATCAGGCTGGTTTCACATACAGGTCAAAGCTAAAGAAGCAGAGAAACATAGAGGGATGTTCTTACTATGAATTTCTACCTCTCTTACTATGGGTATTATTTAATATAAAATATTTTTTTCAATTCTCATTATTATAAGCACTCATTTTCACAATCATCTCTGTTTTACAGATGGGGCTACCAAAGCTCAGAACATTTAAATAATTGCCAGGGCTTAAGACCTAATAAATGTTGAGGAAAGAATTTATACTATCTTGTATTTAGTAGATACTTAATTGTATTAGTGGAATTTACTTAGTTTGAGAGGCAGTGTGTAAAATTTTAGTGAATTGGTTTATAAGTATATTATTCATTAACACTCCTTCTGAGATTAGTTACTGTCCGAAATACTAATGTATAAGCAAGGACTCAGACAAAGATATTGCTTCTAATAAAATGATCTAGAAATCTGTTATCTCATTGTGGTACTCTAGGAATAGTAAAAACTTTGATTTCTGTTTTTTCTCATGTATGCTGCAAATGAGAATAGCCTTAGGAAAGTGATTTGCCTGTCATTTGATCTTAATAAAGAAATTACACATAATTAACTTACTTCATTTTTAGTAAGTTGCTAATTAGGTGATTCATTGAGATTCCAAAGGATTAATCTTTTGGCTTCCAGCATGCAAGTAAAAAAAAAGAAAGAATCCACCAGCATACAAAAAAAAAAAAAAAAAAAAAAAAAAAAAAA
>NW_022900928.1:90838731-90921178 GCF_012274545.1 Fukomys damarensis | reverse complement strand
AAAAAAAAAAAAAAAAAAAATCATCAGGAGTTCTTGAGCCCCCAAAGAAAATAAGCAATTGAACAAAAGAAGTTTAAACTGAGCATTTAAAGTGAAACAAAGGCTGTTATAATCTTGCGATCAAAGCAACTGATTAAATAAATTTTTTATTTAGCTAAGGGTAACAATTTTCTTATAATACTTATTTTTCTTAGAAATCAAACACATCATCTCTAGTATGTCTTAATGTTTTAGTTTTCACAACATGAATTGCTCTCCTTCTTTATTATTAAATTAAGCTTTATTGTTCCCTACATATAACTTAACATTTAGTATCTGAAGGTCATTGCTATACAAACCTAGTGGCAAATATAAAACTTAACAGCTGTGTCACATTAGAGTAGCCATAGAGGAAGGGAATAAAGAACAAACAGCCATAGAAGATGACAGCAGTGTGGATGAGTGAGATTGCTGAGAAATTTAGCATTTTGTTGCAGGGAAAGTCTGGTCGTATAATGTTTTCCTCAAATTTTCAGCTTTCATTTAGAATCAAAGAGAGTATGAGTGTTGAAAATTAGAACTAAATTCAGTTTATTTTATATAGTCTTCTTTTGTTAGGTGAAAAGAACTTAATTTTAAGAGACAAATATGTTGGCTCTCTGTGAATACTAGATGATAGTTGTCATGATTTTATTAGAGATTATTTACAAATAAGATCTTAGGCTTTTTTTTTTTTTTAAAGAAATATCTACTCTCCCATTGCATGAGCTCATTCTAAATCTTAATATTTTGTTCCTTGATTTTGGGGGGAGTTTTTGGTATAATTATTGGTATAATTTATTGAAATCTCTTCCTCCTTCAGTGTGTGGGTGAAAATAACCAAGAGAAAAGTTTTAATCGTTAACTACTGATGAAAACTGTATGGAGAGGGGAACTTACAGTCCGTCTTGCTGGTCAACAGTGCATTGACTGGTAAGAAAGTTTGTAAGGAGAAATCTCTCGCTGAAATCATAGAACTAATTAGTTGTTGAGCTAGGATTAGAGTTTTGGACATTAAATATCTAGTTCAGTTCTCTTTTAATTGTTCACTCTAAGTCTATTCGCCATCCATGTTAGGGCATGGCTTTTGGATATCTCTTCATTTAGTGAAGAGCCAGACTGTACCACCATTGTAAATCATCACCCACATTTTACTAGAACTGTGTAGAAAATTTTAGTGGTATCTTACAGAATCAACTATGGAGTTTCTTCTTCCATTCAAAAGTAGTGTCTGTAAAATGTTGTGATTAAATGCCAGTCTGGATCAAATGGCATTATCAGTCAAGTTTCCTCCTCCAACTTTGTGTTTCCAAAAGTGGCATACAACAGGAGATAGGCAAGATTACAAGGTGGGAAAATGATAAGAAAATATTAACATTTGTACTTCTGTAGAGTTTCATTTTTGCTTCTGTGTAATTATAGAATTAATATTAATTGATATGATCTGTCACTGAGGGTGGATTATTGGTGATGATGGAGCAGCTCACCACAAACCAATATCAGACACCAGGGAAGACTCTAAACAGCTCCCCCAATATTGTGTACCAATTTCAGTCCACTTGCATGAGTCAGAGGAAACAGAATATTCACACAACTTAAAAGAAGTAACTTTATTTTACACAAATAGACAGCAAGATATGACAGAAGCCTAGGACTTGTGGTGAACCACCTAAATCCCAAGGTTCATGAAATCTGCTTTTGGGAGATTGAAATGTATCTTTGCATATCTATCTATGTTGACCTTCCACTAAAGGCCACCCAAATTACCACTGCTGAGGCTTTTATACCCAGGGTGAGGGTTTTATACCTAGGGGCACTGGAACTGCTGGGATGTGGGGAACAAAGCAGGGAATCTCTTCCAGCTGGTTCCTCTCTATCTTAAGATACTACCTTCCTACCACACTCTATATTCATAGAACTACACACAAAAAAAGGCAGAAAACCTGGGTCACTAAGGTCACCTGGAGACCTGTCATATGAGGTGTGTATAACTTATGGTGTGCAGTATAAAATCATTTAGAAAGCCAGGTCTGGTGACACAGGTCTTTTGAGACAAGAGGATCATGAGTTCAAGCCCAAGATTGGCAACTTGGCAACTTATCAATACAGTATCTCAGAGCAAATTAAAAACAGCTGCAAATGTATCTCAATGTGAAGGCCTTGGTTCAATCCTCAATACTGAAACAAAACAAAACAAAAAAGAAAAATTGCAGATACGCACACACACATTTTGCGAGCCATATTTTAACTAAGACCACCTTCAGAAAATAAAAAATAGGTCCTACCCATAAAAAAATGACCCCAAGGTTGTTTATAAATTGTCATCACAAAATACCCTGTACTCTCTCTTGGAATCTCTCAACTTTCCAGTCACTGATCCTTCCATCATTGGGTAAAATAACCCCTATTCTAACCCTCTGAATGATCCTGGTCACTGGGTTCTCAGACTCACATGTGGTTTTCATAGGCTGGTAGGTGGCTCCTATAATTTCTAGGTAGAGCGCTAGAAAAACAGTCATCAGTACACATCTCTAACTGCTTCATCCCTGACTTTGTCAGTGTACTTTCCAGAGCTACATATCAAAAGCACTGGCCTTGGATGGTTGCCTTCACCGTCACTGTTGCTCAGTGCTCATATGTGGCTCCAGATGTTAATCTTCAGTCTGGAAAGGAGAATAGGATCCAGAATGCCTTCTTTGCCAGGATACGACTGTATCCTTGTGATCCCATCCATTGCTCTGATTGGATGTGTGTGTGTCCTTTGCTACACCACTTTCCTGTGATTTGCAAAGCCTTGTCTGGTTCACAAGTGGCTCACTGTAATCCCATTTCCAAAACAAGATGTTCAACTAGTTTGGAATTTCTCAATATGTTGCAGGAGCCAATTTCAAAGCTGACTCCAGTACAATTTGTGCACAGATGATGATATCAACTAAATTTCAATCTAAGTATTTCTTTTCCCTGCTGTAAAAATTCAACTAATCAAATGAGATTAGAATGATTGTCTTCCTCACCTTCCACAAGCAAAGTGTGTGGATTCTGATTTTTTAAAAAAAGGAAAACATAGAACTGAAGAAGAGAGTGTGCTTTTTATTCTATTGTTTAGTAAATGACCCTTTGATTGTTAATAAGTCAGAAGAGGTGGTTTTGTCACATAGTTAACTGTTAGAACTTTAATAGTGTATTATTAAAGCTTATTAGATCAGCATACTCCTTTTCAAATGTTTAATAGTAAGGTCTCGGATCCAATTTGAACTGGAAAATGTTAGAGAATAACTAAAGCATCCTAATGCAGATGTTTTCCATGTTAAGCCGCATTTTAAATCAGCCTCTCAGCTAAAGGAAAGGAAAAAAAAATCCTTACATATTATTTTCACCAGTGAGGAGCAAATAATCTTCAACCATTAGCATTGGCTAGTGTTTACATATTTATCCATGTCGGTCCATGGGCAGTGTGGGTGGGGTGAATGCAGGCCACGCTATGGCCAGGATGGTGGGAATTGGGAGAGACACACTCATGTTTGCCATTTGTGTTTCTGTATTGTTGAATTCTGCATGTAGTAAAAATTAATAAACAAAATCTTCTTACTAAAATAAGGTCCTTTCATCTAGAGATGGAGAGAGCAGACAGAGGAGGGGAAAGGGGGTAAAAAGAATTAAGATAAGGCAAGTACAGGCACCATCTCTTCACAATGAATGTAATTACTGTGTGCCACAAACATATACTAATAATAAAATAAAATACTTTCATGTGGAAATGTATTTACTTTAAATGATCTCCCCCCTAGAAATGCAAAGTGCTTTGTACACAAACTGTGCCGCTGTTAACATGGGTGTGCATATATCACTGTGGTATGATTCTTTTAATTCTTTTAATTCTTTTGGAAAGATACCCAGAAGAGGGATGGCTGGGTCAAATGGAACCTCTAGTCCCAGCTCTTTGAGGTATCTCCATATTGATTTCCACAGTGGTTGCACCAGTCTGCCCTCCCACCAACAATGAAGAAGGGTTCCTTTCTCCCCACAACCGTGCCAACATTTGTTATTGGTTGATTTCTTGATAGCAGCCATTCTTTGTGGGGTAAGGTGGAATCTCAGTGTTGTTTTCATCTGTATCTCTCAAATGACCAGTGATGTGGAACATTTTTTCATATATTTGCTTGCTGCTTTTACTTCTTTGTGTGAGAAATGTCTGTTCATTTCAGATGCCCATTTTTGAATTGGGTCTTTATATTTGGGGGAGCTGATTGTTTTTAGTTCTTTATATATTCTAGATAATAGTCCTTTGTCTGAGGAGCAGCTGGTAAAAATTTTTTTCCCACATTATAGGTTGTCTCTTAGTTTTGTTGATGGTTTCTTTTCAGTTAGAGATTGGATAAAGAAGATGTGGTTTTTCTATAAAATGGAATACTGCTCAGCATAAAGAATAAGAAATTAGACTCATTTATAGGAAAGTGGATATATATTGAGGACATACTCCTAAATGAAATAAATAAGTCACATGTGTAAATACCGAATAGTTTCTCTGGTGTGAATAAACTGTAGTAGTACATAAGACATAAGAAAAAAATATGAGAAAAATGAAAAAATGGAAATAAAGTGTTTATAAATGGGGAGGGGAGGAGGGGGTGAAGGGAGGGCAGGGACAAGGAAAAATGAGAACCAAGACCACCTGTCATGTAAAGGTACAAGATCCCAATAATGAATGTAACTGTACTGTGTACCTAAAATGTACCAATAAACTTAATAAAAGAAAAAAATTAAAAAAAAATGGGCATCTGAAATGATGATACTTTTAATCAGTAATAAAAAAACAAAAAAAAGCATTCTGTGTATCCAGAGAGCTAGTTGAGTTTTATCAAAGAAAATGAGATTTTTCCTGCTAAATGTAATAATCATCATTTAATGATCTTATTTACAAGTCTTAAACGTTTTTTGAAAATCAAAAAAAATGCTATGTCTGACACATGTGACTTGCTTTGCATACCCTCAAAAACTGCACATGTTTTAAGACTGTCTTAGAGTTTCCAGTAGATGAGCTACAGTTCCCGGTAAGTGGCAGAGCCTGAATGAAGACAGGTCACCTCAGCTTTAGAAGCCGCTGTCCTCAGACACAGCACCCTGCTCTGCAGTGAGCAGATGGCCCAAGTGCTGGTCTTCATGGTCCAGGGCACACACACTGAGTCTTCTCTGTGTCTCCCTTGGCTGACGCATATTTTCCGGTCCTGTTTTATAACACAAAAAAGTACTACCTGGAAGTAATTTTCCCTGCAGGTACTGATAGAAATTCTGGGTACTTTTTTTATCTTTGAATTTCACATATGCCCTTTCTGAGGGTAGCTTCCCTTATTTCTGAGTCTAGGGTGATTTGCTCACCTGTGTCCCATATAAAGCCAGCAGGCCTTCTGGATATATGCTGAAAAGGAGCAATATTTTAGGAAAAAATATGTGTCCTTTATGTAAAACATCACACTTTGAAATCATACAGTGCACAGACACATATGGTTTATACACATATAAATCTAATCCAGTGGATTTACCCTGGAGATGATGCTTCTGTGGTTTTAATTTTCTTATTCTGTAGGTAAATTCTGCCCCTGTGTAACTGCTCTGGTTGAGTCATGATGAACTGGCTTCCAGACTACTTGGTTCTCACGTCTTGGAGCACAGGGGCATTGAACTCTTCCCTGCATTAAAATAAAACAGCCTTTGTACTTGCTGAGGTGGGACCTTTGTGCCAGTCTCCAGCCAACACAGATTCCTCTGAAAGCCCCTTTGCACATCACTGACAACACTGCTCACATTCTGCTACTGTAACAGATAATAGTAATTTTCTTTTCCTAGCATGCACACTAGTTTCCAACATTGCCTCCACATTTTTAATAGTCCAGCTATAATAGAATGCACAATCATTCTCATTTTCTGCTGTTCGGGATGGTTTATCTTCTGAGTTTATTTAATTGCCTCACCTCTATAAGACATTTCTCTCCCCAAAGCTCCTGTGTCTTTGCCCCGGATACTCTTCCCTCTGTGCCTGCAAGCGAACGTGTTCTTATTTTGGTTAAGACATTTGTTATATGCTCCTCTGAACTAGCTTTAGAAATGATGGACTCTTCCAACATGGGAAAAATAGTGCTCCAGTTTCCAGAAAGAATATCTGTTCCATTGCAACCAGGCAAAGACTGCATAGAACAAAGGAATAACTAAAAGCTGGAATTGTCTGACAAGTTGGATGAATTACTTATGAACTGTTTTTAGCCCTGAAAAAACTGAAGTTGATGCAACATAGTTATTTTTCAGAAGCCTGAGATTCTAGAATCAGAAAATACCTGATCGGAGCTCAGCTTATTACTGATCATTTTGTCTGAATATACAACACTCTACTCCAAACTTAACACATTCCTAGTCTAGGTTAACACGCGCACGCACGCGCGCACACACACACATATTGCATCTAAATATGAGACTTTAGTTCATCTAAAAAGTTGAATTATAAAGACTGAATTCAGAGCTATCTTCATTTAGACTTAGATGGCTTGAGCAACAAACATTTATTCTCAAAATCCTGGAAGCTGGAAATCTGAGGTCAGGGAGCCAGCACAGTGGGCTCTGGAAAAGGATGCCCTTCTGGTTTGCAGACAGCCAGCTTTTCACTCTGTCTGCTGGAGATGTGGAGAGACTGGACACTCTGGTGTTCATCATGAGAACTCAGAGCTCACCATTGTGAACTTCAAAAGCATGCATCTCCAAAATACCAAAACACTTAGGATTAGGGTTTTAGCATTTCAGTTTAGAATGGACACAAACATTAATTTCCTTGTAAGAGCAGAATGTGAATAGTGGTAATTAAACCTTCAGTATTTGGTAACTTACAAGGCTTTTATTTTATGTAATTCATAGACTTATGTCTTTGAATTTTGTTTGCCCAGGGAAATAACTCATCGGTAAATAAATGTAAGCTATAATAGCGTTTGTCTGATCTATCATTTCCCCTTCATGATAAAAATGTTGCATTATATCCATGCTACTTTTTGTCCTTTTCAAGGTAATTTCACATATATCATCTGATTGTTCAGCTATCGGCCAGCTTAATGTCAGAAATGTTTCCAAGCGTATATTTGTATTTGGTTTTTAAAAGGAGATCTATCCTTACATATGGTTACACATGAAACATATATTTACTCTGGTGCACCGACTCAGTGAAACCCAGAGCAATTTCAATTGTGCTCATCCAAGGACAAAATTAGGTTATGGGATTTAACCCAGGTGACATAATAAAGTATAAATAGCTTGTTTACATGAGAGCAACCGGAACACAAAGAGACAATCTGAAATATAAGACACTATAAGAACAATAATGAAATGTTACCCAGAAAATTCTAATATGTTTTGACCCTCTGAAATGAAATAACTAAGAAAGAAAAGGAAAAGGAAAACAAAACAAGCCTAGAGGTGCTGCCAAAGTTGAGAAACCTATTAAAACTTCAAGAACCCTTTCTCTGTAACCCTTTGTTGTTTATTGCACTGACTATAATACTTCTCATGTAAATAATATATCTGCCTTTCCACTGATTAGCATTGCCAAAGCTTACACAGATATTAGGCAGTCAATACTCTTGTTTTGAATTGCACTGAACCTTTAAGCAGAGGTAAAATTATATCAAGTTTAAACTCATTTATTTCTTCCTAAATAGTAAGCAGTTCAACTAAAGAAAAAATAAAAGGTAACTTAGACCATTTTCTTCACAGAATAAGTGACAGTAAAGATACAGCCTTGTATGTTTTCTTTTTTTTAATCATTGAGTTTATTGGTACATTTTAGGTATACAGTACAGTTATATTCATATTGGGATCTTGTACCTTTACATGACATGTCTTGGTTCTCGTTTTTTTCCCCTTGTCCCTGACCTCCCTTCACCCCCTCCTCCCCTCCCCATTTACAAACATTTTATCTCCATTTTTTCATTTTCTCCTATTTTTTCCTTTCCCTTATTACCTTTCCCCTACCCATCCCACTTTCCCTACACCTTTAGCCCTTTTCTTCCTTTTTCACATCATTAATTATATCATTAGGATCTTATATACTGTTATACTTTATTCACACCAGAGATAAGTATTTTCTTTGTCCAATAAGAAATATAGTGATACTAACCATAATATTAGTCTGGTGCTAAATATATTATTTGTGACATGTAATTACAATGAATTGCTTCCCTTTTAAGGAAAATGAAGTAATTTTAGCAGTGAGAATGAAAATGACCATTTTTCCTGGTATGAGGATCTGTGTTTTCCCTGGGCAATAAGATACGGCTTTGTAAGTGAGCATGTGGATGAAGAGACAAATTACTTACTATCTCAGAGCCTCATTTTAATATTTAATTTCACTTTGGGCATGTCCTGGTACACTAGTGAAAGCCTTTATTTACTTTTATTTTCTAGAGTTAATTTTGTTGCTCTGAAACATGCCAAGTACTTTACAAAGTGTTAAATTAATTCTAGTACTGTGAGTATAAAGTTTTACTTTTATGCCTGAATTTGTATTAGCCAAAGTCACACTGTGCTGCTGATTTTGAGCCTAATTTTCACTTTTTCAGGCACAGCTGACAGGTAGATAGTATAGCAATTTATTCTTTTCCATTTTCTAGCTTCATTCCCTCTTTAGTCCTGCGTCCCTGTGCTGCTGGGAGTTTCCAAACTACAGACCCTAGTTTCAAAGTCTTTCCTTCTAAGAGAACTGGATTTAATCAGGATCAATCACTTTTGATGAAAGAAGAGGGGTTGGTAATTATTTATCAACTATATCCTGATAGGCTGAGTGTTATATATGACGTGCTTTCTTTTTCCTCGAATCAGCACTTGTGTTTATATTTTAATGATAATATGCTGAGGCTGATGAAGATAAGTGACAATGCAAAAATATCATGGTTACAAAATATGAGCAGTGAATTTCAGTCCCCAGACAGTGATTCTTAGATCCATTTTCCCATTAAAATTCAACAATCACCATAAATCTCTGAGCAGTCTTCCTATCACCACATCTGCTCCCTACTACTCATTGCCCCAAGTCTGCACATGTAGCTCTTCTATTTTAGCTGAAGTCTCTAAATGTTGCTTAAAGGAGGTGAGTTACAGAATAATAAAATTTAAGGATCTGCGACTCAGTCCTTTCCTTCTTTGGCTCACCTAAAGCTGTAAATTGATTGAGTTAGCTGACCAGGGAGAGGTAGCATTAGAAAAATTAATTGGTGAATTCAGAAGAGAGATAACTGCTTAACAATTTCTCTCCAGGCTATTGTTACCATTATTTTTCAGAGAGGGTTGTGTGGCACAGGAATAGGAAATGAACTGAAAGATCTAAGTGTATGTCACACAGACTGCTGAGAGGTCTTTGTACAAAACCTCACGATAATACTATTGTAAGAACTTCTGCATTATATAAGGGACTGTACACTTCATGCCCATGCATTTTCACTCATCTGTGTGGAATTTGGTTTCCATTACTTGATTTATTTTTTTAATGTTAAAATGTATTCTTCTACTATATTATTATTGTTGTTGTAAATATTTTTGAAAATTAGAGGCAAATCATTTCCAGTCAACCAATATATAGGACCTAAATATTTCACATAACTTCTGACTTTTTTGTTAATCACACAGGTAGGATTATACAGTTGAAAGAATATCACCAGCTGTATCCACATTTCTTCTTTTTACGTATGCTATGTATTTTATTATTCAGTAACTGTAATTAGATTTTCTCATTATCTAAAGTCTCGTGTTGTTACACTAAATTTTCAGGAAAATTATATATTTTTTCTAGTTTAATATGTCTGTTTTTATGTACACATCTTGGTGTATATATAAAATTTAAATTTGTGCTATGGATTCATTAGCCAGTATGTACAATGTATGCTGAAAATTTCCAGAGGCATATATAACTATAGAGCCATCATATTTCCATTGAATTATAAAGCTGACCTAACAAAGAAAACTAGTATATTCTGAGTGGGTGGTGTCTTAAACTACATGACTTTGTCATTTTTACTTTTATTTATTCTTCCTTGATAGAAGAAAAAATAGCCAGCTTGAATCTGTTTTAATAAAGATAGCTTTAAAATTTTCTAACTTTGTTTAAAGGACTACATAAAGTCCTTTTCCAGTTAAGTAACTGAAAATGGAATTCTTTAGTCACACATAGGTTATTATGAAATGAATGTCTTTCCATCAACTTTTTCTTCCTTCTTTTAATGTTTGTCTTCTCATTTGTTTCCTCCTTTTAAAATAAAAAGAAATTGAGAATGTTATATATTCAGTTAGATGATATGCAAAGCAAAGGAGTTTTTACCCAACTGTAGACCTTGACTTTTTGGGTTAAAATGTGTGGCTAATATATGTTTGCTAAAGATAAGATACCAATTTAAAGATTGATATTAAGAAAAAACGGTCAGTGCTAATTCTTTCCACCTCATTAAGGACAATATAGGCTTCTGTTTTTTTGTTTTTTCTCCTTTCTTAAGAAAAGTTAGCGTAAAGTGTGTTCAGATTATCCATCATATTTTGAAAATATATTTAAATTTGTCACTGAATTGTCATCTTTTTAAAAATTAATTTTATCAGTACATTTTAGTTATACAGTATAATGACATTCGTCATTGGAAATTTGTACCTTTATATAATCTATCTTGGTTCTTATGTTTTTCCCCATTCCTCCCTTCAACCCTTCCTTCCATCCCCATTTACAAAGACTTTGTTTTCATTTTTTAATTTTCTCATATTCCATTTCCTTTCCTTTTACCTACCCTTCCCTCCTTCTTTGTTCCTTTTCTTCCTATTTCATGTTATCTATTATACCTTTTAGTCCTTATTTACACTTTCAGTTTTTTGCACTAGAGAAACTATTCAGTATTTACACGTGTCCTATTTATATCACTTAAGAGTATCACTTCAATGTGCATACATTTAGCTACAAATGTCTCTGAATTCTCTCTCTCTCTCTTTTTTTTTTTTTTTTTTTTTTTTTTTTGGTAGTGGGGCTTGAACTTGGGTCCTTGAGCTTATGAGGCAGTCGGCAGAACCACCTGGCTAAATTCCTGGCCCTCTAATTTCTTGTTTTTTTTTTGTGACTGAGTATTATTACGTTTTATAAAAACAAAACAAAACAAAGCACACATTTTCTTTATCCAGTCTCCCATTGACGGGCAATTGGGCTGCTTCCAAGTTTTAGCTATTACAAATTGTGCTGCCATGGATGTGGGTGCACAAATATCACTATGGTATGATTCTAATTCTTTAGGGAAGATATGCAGCAGGGGAATAGTTGGGTCAAATGGGACTTCCAATCATAGTTCTTTGAGGTATCTCCATACTGCTTTCCACAGTGGTTGCACCAGTCTACACTCCCACTGGCAGTGTAGCAGTATTCCTCTTTCCCCACAGCCCTGCCACCATTTGTTATTGGTTGATTTCCTGGTAGAAGCCATTCTTTTGTTTTTATTTAATTGAGTTTATTGGTACATTTTAGATATACAGTACAATTAAATTCATTATTGGGATCTTGTACCTTCACATGACAGGTCTTGGCTCTCATTTTTTTCCCTTGTCCTTGGAGCAGCCATTCTTTATGGGGTGAGGTAGAATCCCAGCATTGTTTTCACTTGCATTTCTCATATGACCAATAATGTTGAACATTTTTTCATATATTTATTTGCTATTTCTACTTCTTTGAGAAATGTCTGTTCATTTCATGTGCCCATTTTTGGAGTGTGTCTTTAAATTTGGGAGGTCTGATTTTTTTTTTTTTTTTTTTTTTTTTTTTTTTTTTTTTTTTAGTTCTTTATATATTCTAGATAGTAGACCTTAGTCTGAGGAACAGCTGGTGAAAATTTATTCCCACATTGTTGGTTGTCTCTTCACACTATTGGTCGCTTCTCTTGCTGTTCAGATGCTTTTTAATAAGAAGACATCCTGTTTGTTGATTGTTTGTGCTAGCTCATGGGCAACTGAGGTTTTGGTCATAAAATCTTTTCCTACACCAATGTCTTCAAAAGTTCTACCTAACCTCTCTTCCAGCCAGTTAAGTGTTTCTTTTTTTCTTGAGGTTCAGCATCAGGTTATTTAATTGCGTTGACTCTGTTTTCCTAATATGCATATTCAGTGCTATGAGTTTCCCTTGTAAGACTGCTTTCATTGTGTCCTATAGATTCTGATATGTTGTACTGTTATTGTCATTTAATTGTAGGAACTGTCAGATTTCTTCTTTAATTTACATGGTTATTCAGAAGTGTGTTGTTCAGTTTCTATGTTTGTGAAATTGTTGCAATTTCTTTTGCTATTGATCTCCAATTTCATAGCACTATGGTCTGATGATATACAGGGGATCACTTCAATTCATTTGCACTTACTTAGACATGTTCTATGAGTGAATATGAGATCTATTTGGAGAATGACCCATGTGCAGCTAAAAGAACGTGTATTCTGATTTTGTGTGGTGGAACACCCTGTAAACCTCTGTTAGGTTCGTGTGTTCAAGAGTTTGATTGAGTTCTAGTATTTCATTGTTTATTTTCTGTCTAGTTGACCTATGTATTTGTGACAGTGGGGTATTGAGGTTCCTCATTACTACTGTGTTAGTGCTTATTTGATTTTTCATGTCCATTAGTATTTGTTTTATATAGTAGGGTGCACTAGCGTTTAGTACATAAGTATAATGATTGTCATTTCTTCGTCTTGAATTGTTCCCTTTACAAGGATGTAGTATCCTTCTTTGTCTCTCTTAATAAGTGCTGGTTTCAAATCCACATGATCTGCAAAGAGGATAACTACTCCTGCTTCTTTCGGGCGGGGGGTCCTGTCACATGGAGTATTATTTTCCACCCTTTAACTTGCAGTCTATGAGTTTCTTTTTGAATTAAGCATGTTTCTTTTAAGCAGCATATTGTTGGATCTTGCCTCTTGATCCATTCTGCCAAACTATTTCTTTTGAGTGGTGCACTGAGACCATTAATACCGATGGTTATAACTGATATGTATTGACTTATTCTTGTCATGACTTTTTCTTTTTGTTTTGTTCGCCTCCTTTGCATTTCATTTCTTGTCATTCCTGATGGATTCATTCTGTTGGGTTCTGGGGTTGTGATCCTCATTGTCATTTCCTAGGATACTGCTTAAAAGCTTTTGGAGTGCTGGTTTGGTATTCATGAAATTCCTAAGGTTCTCTTTGTCATGAAAGTATCTTCTTTCTCCATCAACTTTGAAAGATAGTTTTTCAGGGTACATCAATCTGGGTTGGAGGCTGTTTTCCTTTAGGGAAATATATTACTCCAAGCTCTTCTTGCCTTGAGGGTTTGTGTTGAGAAGTCTGCTGTGATTTTGGTAGGCTTTCCTTTGTATGCGATTTGTTTCTTTTCTCTGACTGCTTGTAGAATTTTGTTCTTCTATTGGGTGTCTGGTACCTTAACTATTATGGGTCTGTGTGTAGATTTTTTTTTAAATCAGTGCTAATTGAAGTCCTTTATGTCTCACTTATCTGTATGTCAAATTGTTTTCCTCTACTTGGGAAATTTTCTGTCATTACTTCTGTGAATAGTTTTTTTTATGTCATCTGCACTCTCTCCTGTTCATTGACACTGGTCAGTTTTATACTATTCTTCTTTGCATCATCTAGCCGCTGTTGGACTGATTTCTCATGGTCCCTTGTTATTTTTAAGAAATTTTTCTTTTCCTGGTCACTAATTGCAATCTTATCTCCTACATCTGAAATTCTTTCTTTGCCTTGGCTCATTCTGCTGTTCAAACTTTTACTGCGATTTTTAATCTCCTGGAAATATGTTTGCATCTGTTTTATGGATTCCATTTGTTTTCTGTGTTGGGATTCCATCATGTTCCTCAGCTCCTCTATTTTTTATCTGTGTCTGCTCTAGATTTATTAATTATGTCTTGCCCTATGGGCACAATCTCTGCTCTTTTCTGAGAGATGATTTCTGACTTCATTTTTTCCACACTCTTTTTTCCCAGTTCAGGGAGTCCAGGTGATTGAGTATCAGATTGTTCCATCTCATTTCTCTTTGGAGTTGCCTTAGATGATCTGGAAGTCTGGTTTTGGGACTTGTTTCTGTGTCTTCTCATTTCAACAGATGCAGCCTGCTGTGCTTTTATTGACACAACATTTTTCCTACCCATGGGTCTTCAATTCTCAGCAAGCCACCAAAGGTCTTTTCTCTTAACAGTACTCCAGTTTTTGGGTTCAAACTACTCATGCTATGGGATGGCCCCCGATTGAGACTTGTGCACCTGTGCAGGCCTGTTCTGGGCTAGCCTTGGTTTTATAGGTTGCCAAACCTCTAGGGTCAGAGCAGATCCCTGGTTTGGATCTGTCTGCAGCCACACTCTTGGTCTTATTCTTAAATCCCTAAAAGCCCTAAGATACTGCCAACATAGCCTGCACCTTCTAAGGCTTTATTAATACAGTGTTTCATTAAATTAAATTTATTTTATTAAATTAAATATTTAGTATTTAAACTATAAAAGTAGGCATTTATGAGCAATTTTTGACCATATCTAAAATTTTCAGATTTTCCCAATTTTCACTTGCTCTAGAAACATAACCTCTGTGAATTTCAGGGATCCACTGTATGCAATTGTAAATAGCATTTCAGGCTTACTTTTGCCTACATCCCATAATTGAGGATTTGTAAGTATCAGAGTTAGCTCATCACATTTTGGACTCATTTCTTCCTGGCCATTTTCATCAAATGTGGCCTTTCAGATAAAACATAATAAATACAAACAAATGTTTGGAGGCTGCAAAAGTTTGGAGTGAAAGGATGATCTTTTACATTGTTGGTGGGAATGTAAACTGGTGCAACCACTATGGAAATCAGTGTTCAGATTCCTCAAAGTAAAACTGAACTAGAAATTTCATCCAACCCAGCCACTCCCCATTTTGATATCTTTCTGAAAGAATTAAAGACATCATACCAGAGGGATACATTCATACACATGTCTATAGCATTGTGACTCACAATAGTGAATGCCTATATGTCCATCAACAGATGAATGGATTAAAAAAATGCAATGTTTATGTACAGTGGAGTACTACACCATAAAGAAGGAAAATGTTGAGTCGTAAGAATTTGAGGCATATTGAGATGATAATGTTAAATGAAAGAAATTAGATGTACATCTTAAATATTACATAACTTCTCTTATACGAGAAACCCAAAGTATAAATATTTGTTAAGAAAAACAAAAGACAATAGAAAAGAAGGAAATAGATCTTTTGCAAATAGGAGGAGTACTTAGATTGAGGGACAGAGGAGAGGTGATAGGAAGGGAAATAAGAAGATTGAAGCTATGTTAAGTACATATACTTACTCCCTATGGTAAATGTAAACATTATGTACTGCAAGTACATACTAATAAAAATTAAAAACAAAATTAGTAAATACTAAAGGACCTATATTGAAATATGCTGTGTAAATGTGGGAAAGAAAAAGTATATTAAGATATAGAATTTATTTTATCATGTTTACCTTAACCCTAAAACATAAGGAGACCCCAAGATGATTGTAAATTGTATGTACTGCAAACATGGACTAATAATATGAGTTCGAGACCAGCCTGGCTACATAGTGAGTTCCAGGTCAGTCTCAGCTACATAGTTAGACTCTGTCTCAAAAAATCAAAAAAAAAAAAATTTAATGACAAAATTTAAAATATATGGGACTACCACAGCATATGAACTAAATTTTTTAAATTTTTAGACTGAAGACTTTATATAGTCTGTCCCAAATTTATCCTCATACCTTACTTCCTATTTGCTCCAATTGCACCACTGGAATGACATTGATTTTCTCACTTTCATTCAAATATACTTTCCCTCAAATTTTGATTAGATTCACTAGTATCCTCCTAGAAATCATTTATTCATTCATCATAACTTAATGAACAAAAATACATATAGCAGGTACTGAAGACATTAAGATGAAAAAGATAGAATCTTACATGGAGGGGCCAAAATTCCAGTGGGGGAAAAATGTAATTACAGAAGTAAGGATCTAGAATAAAAGTCTGATCTATTTTCAGATGGAGATGATCAAACAAAGATTTGTCTTTTTCTATAAAAAATGTGTTGGGGCCATGGATTTAGCTCCGTGTTTCCACTGCCTGCCTCATGAGAACAAGGTCCCAACGTCAATATCCGATAACAAAACAAGAAAAGATGTTGATTTATTTTATTTTATTTATTTATTTTTGGTGGGGTACCAGGGATTGAACTCTGGTCCTTGCACTTGCAAGGCAGGCCACTGAACTGCTGAGCTAAATCCCAGGCCCAATGTTGACCTATTTTAAATTCAATGTCAAAAAGTCACTATGCGCCAATTATAGTGGATTACCAGCACTTCCCTTGCTAGTAAGTGGATAAAGGTACAGGGTAGCTCTTCTTGGTCTGCAAATCTGTTTCTGGTCCAGGAAGACAGTGTGTTTTAGAACAAAATGCCTTGAAGTTGGTAAGAGGAAAAAGTTGCAGAAAACTTGGATTCCATATAATATTGCTGGCACCTTAGACATACACCTATATTCCTTGTTCTGAAATGATCATGTTCTTAGTGTTTAGTACAATTTATTAGGGTGTTCTTTTTTTTATTGAGTTTATTGGTACATTTTAGGTATACAGTACAGTTACATTCATTATTGGGATCTTGTACCTTCACATGACAGGTCTTGGTTCTCATTTTTTCCCCTTGTCCCTGCAGGGTGTTCTTGTATTTGTATCCAAAGAATTCCTAACTACTACAAATACCATCTAAAACAATGAGAAGCATCAAATGAAATAATGTGTGGTGTAACCATCCCCCCACCCCAACCCCCTGCCTCCATGACTGTACATGTTTTCACTGCAAACCTCTCAAGCTACCATGTATGTGATGTCTCAGTTTCAGATGGATGCTATCTGAGTCACACCAAGACTGTTGAAGTATCTTACCAATTTCCCTCCCTCTGACCTTGATCCCTTTGCACTGTCCCCTCTGTGTGACTGCAGGGTGATTTTTCTAAGCCACAAAAAAACAATTCATTCCCGTGTTTGAACCCTTTAACGTGTCTTCCATTAGTGTTTCTCAAACCTGAGGTTAATGGGATCCCTGAGGACACATTCTCAGGTGTTCTGAAAAGTTTAGTATTTGTTTTAATTTCAGGAATTAGCTTTAAAAATAGCAATAATGTAAGCATAGTTGGTAATACCCAGAGAGCCTGATAACTCAGCACTTCCATGAGATTTTAATAAAATAGTAATAATAATCAGAAGTACCAAAATGTTTGAAAGTCATCTGTCAACTCAAATATGAAGTTCTGTGAATGTTTGAAAAGAAAATTAGGTAAAACTACTTCTGAAGTTTTCCACTCTGTAAGTATGATGTTCATTAACTAAACACATTTTTCCTTCATGGTTTGTTTTCTTTTTATCCTAATGATAGTGATAGAAATATCTGGTGTTTGTAGGGTATTTTTCATTATCATTGTGACATTTGGTTTGTGAAACTTTGTGAGACAGAGCAAATATTTTCCAAATAGAATATACATTTGATAAAGAATATACTTCATACTTTATAACTCAATTGAGCATTATTTTTATAGTTGATTTGAGACTCAGACTTTTACAACTCTGCTTTGAAAACAGAAAATATTGGTCTTTAATCAGTATGTCTAGAGTAAAGCACTTCAAAGCACCTAAAAATATATTTGATTTTACAAATTAAGGCTTGACGAATACCAGTAAGTCATTCTAAC
Source organism: Fukomys damarensis (assembly GCF_012274545.1). NCBI lineage: Eukaryota > Metazoa > Chordata > Mammalia > Rodentia > Bathyergidae > Fukomys > Fukomys damarensis. Next base: position 90,903,373 of record NW_022900928.1, on the reverse strand, counting down.
TTTAGAAAATCTTCTCCAAATAAAGAATATGATAATTTTCATTTGCCTTTTTATTTTTGCTAATATAATTGATTTTTCTCATAAAAGAATGAAATTTTTTAATCAGGGAACTCAAGTGAAGGCATTTGAGTAATCCATCTTTTGAGTAAAGAGATGTTTGTTAAATTGGTTATGTAGCAAAAATTCTAGATTATTTTCTTCTTTTTCTTTAATTAAATATTTGGTTGGGTCAAAGTTACTGCTATTCCTATAATATGTAGAATATAGTAAATTGTTTATTATTTGAAAGCTATATTAGTTTTACACACACTGATATAGAAAAAATACTTAGGGGTATAACTATAACTAATTAATGTAAGAAGCACAACTCTATCTTCTTTAAAGAATGAACTAAGTATTATGTTTTTATATACAGCTTAAGAGTAATCCTAGATCAATGCACAAATTATGCAAAAATGGAAGGAAAGAGTAATCATGTGAGAGATATGGAAATTTCACAATTAGTGTTGTAATAAAGTTCAGATAATGGTATATTAATTTTAAGCAGTATATTATGTCTATATTATAATATATAGTGGTGCTCTTTTATATTTCTGTAATTATAATACATTAAATTATATCTATCAAAGCTCCAGTTAAGTTGCCAAATAAGCTTACTTTAATTCAGCCAATTCTAAACTCATACTTTTGCTCCCTCCTTTATATATCAGTTAATGAAGAATTTGCATTGGTGCAATAGATGTCTAGGCAAGCACCTGAAACTGTTCTATCTTGAAGAATTATTAAAACAAAACTTTTAGTGTTAAATTTTCAGTGGTAGCTAAAAAGCAGATAAGGACTCTATAAATCCAAGTCCCCAGACAAGGGGTTCTATAAATTAAGGACAAATAAGCAAGTGGTTAGGCAAGATGCAATTTAGGGTGAAAGTTTTCATTCAGTGGACATGAATAAATGTCCCTTAAGGACACTATATTGTGCCAGTAAATAACAATATGCCAATTTGTCAATGACCAATGACAAATTATCCAAAGTATTATTCCTTGCCTCAATCAACTGATGAAAAAATAAACAATGAATACATCACATCAGCAGATATCACCTGGCCTACCTGTTGCTTTAGGTTATTTTTTATATTTCATCCTCTGAGAAACGTCATGACTGACATGGCTGAAGAAAAATGAAGGCATTTAAAATATGTCCATAATACGGGCACGATGATGATGTTGGTTTTGTGCAAAGTCAATTCAGCAAGTGTGCATTTGCTGTATCTGCAGTGACTAGAATATAACAGTGATGGAAATAATTTATAATACTGTGCTGTGTGTCAAGTATACTTAAACACTTTGGAGATATAGCAGAGGATTTTGCTTCCCTCAGGATTAATAAAATTCATTTCATCTCAGTCATAATTTTAATTAACTGGTCTTGTTAAGGTTGGTTTTTCTCCTCTCAACCTAATCACAATTATCTAAATGACATATTAAAGTGTGTTGTTTTCATTTCATCTATTTAAGTCAAATGTTTTTACTTTAAGCAAATTTTGAGCTAGTTTGAGAGGTTTGAGAAGTTTTTCAGGAACTTTCTGAACTGTGTGAAAGGAAATGAGTAGTTGTTGCTATACTTTTATGATATTGAAACATTGAAACAGCTTCATTAATTCCACACAGCATCCTTCTCTGAAAGCATGAGACCCTGGTCCCTGGTAGAATTCTCATTGTTAATTTATTGTGCCTGCTATATTGCCTGTTAGTAAATTATGCTGCACCTTAAGCAAAAGTATATTTTTCCACGTGGAAATTCCTAAATTAGGCAGTAGATAAACAGGTAATATGATGATTAGCCACTAGCATGCTAAGTAATACTGTTGCCTATAGTAGTTTACTTTGTATGACCTAATACAGAAGAAAATAATAATGTGATCTGATATTTCCTTTAACTCTCCTGCTAGAACTGCATTTTTTATTATTTTAATCATTTTGTACAGCAATTAGTCCCTCATTTAAAGTCACATATTATAAACTACAATGATGTTATAGTATATATTTGTACTTAACATTTATTCTTGTTTTAAAAAAATTTCTCATCTACCACTGTTAAAGTTTTCTGAAAGCACAAATGGGCTCATAGTCTACAAGAAGCCATATTGCTAGTAGGACTACAGGTGCTGGGGATGTAGCTCAGTGGCACTGTGCCTTCCTGACAAGTGCAAGGTCCTGAGTTTGATCCTGGTACTGCAAAAATAAAAAAAATTTAAAAAACCCATGCAACCCCCCCAATAAAACCCAAACCCAAACCAAAAAATATAGTAAGCCTACAAGAAGTAATTGATTCGTGAAGAAAAATGTTACACACAATATGTACATGAAAAATTAGGCACTTTGTGAAGGAAATATAATTTCCTAATCTGAATAGGTATTTGAATGAAATGGAGATAGTTTTGTCACAGCTTCCTCAAAGTTAGTAAAACTCTCTCCTTACTTACAGCTATAGCTTAAGCAGTTTTTCTTCAGGTCAGAACCCAGCTGAGACCTCCAGTTATCAGTAAAACCTGGAGAACTGTCTTCTGTAGGAGCTCACCTAATACCATCACAATGTTTGCAGTGCATAATGTTTACATTCCTTGTGTGGAGTTGGTGTGTACGTAAACCATCTTCATTTTTTGCTGCCTTTTTCCCCTCCCCCTTTCCCTGCTCCCTTCATCTCTTGATCCCTCTCCCATTTATGAAAAAAGATAGCTACCTACTTCCTATTATTAACTTTTATTTTGCTCTTTATTTTTACTGTGGGTGTCTTGTATAAGAGAAACCATGTGGTATTTAGATCGTGTGTCTGATACATCTCATATAACATTATGATCTCTATTTTCCTACAGATGACTCAAGTTGATCATTTCTTATGCAGAGTAGTACTTCATTATATATAAATTCTACATTTTCTTTATGCATTCACTTGTTGATGGGCATAGACTGCTTCTGAGATGTAACAGTAATCAAACTTTGCTTTCTTTTCTGGCTGCAGTAGCTAAGGTTCTCTTGTTTTTTCTGTGTATTGGTTCATTAACGCCTTTCAGATATTCTATAAGGTACATACTGTACTGTTACTCTTTCAGTGTTTTTTTTCATGGTCACCCAGCTTCTTATTGGAGACATAGTAAGCGAATTTGTGTTCTGACTACAGAAACCTTGCTCATAACCCTTGTTATGGCTTGTATCTAGATGTCTCACTAAAGCCCCATTTGGTCATAGGTGGGATACTGGGATCAAAGATGTGATGCTGGGATTGATTCATGGTGCGATGCTAGGATTAAAGCTGCCCCCTGCTGGGTATAAGTGCCACTGTCCCTAAGCCTGGGTAGCCTAGGTAGGATATAAGGGACAAAAAAAAGGGATACTGCTTCTTGCTTGTTACTTGCTGCTTATTACTTCACTTTGCTGCCTTCTCTCTTCCATGAACTCTTTCTCTTCTGTGATACCCCTCTGCCATCCCACCCTACCTTTGAGACAACCAATTATGGAATGAAACTTCTGCAAACTGTGAGCTAGATAAACCTTTCCCATTTAACTTTGGATGTTGTGTATTTTTGTCTCAGCAATGACAGCAGAGAAACTAAGACAACCATGAAACATTATTTCCCTCTTTTTGAAACCCATGTCTTCTGTGCTGCTGGATCTAGACTGAACCTAGGAAAAGCTGATGAGCCTAATTTATGGGCCAAACTCTTTCCCCTACCCAGGACCTATTCTTCCCATTTTAAAGCCAGCTTTCAGAAAGCATTTCTCTCTCACCCCTAACCCAAATACCAATTAGAGGTTTTTCACCTGCTCACTGAATGACTTTTCAATGATAATTATTACAGATGATGGAACCTGGATTCTAGACTTAACAGCAGGCAATACTGAGATGCATAGGGTCTTAATTGTTTTATGACCCTTTCTTTTTACAGTTTAGTGATTCAAACCATGTTTTTTTAATCTTATGTCCCTTACTTAATCTCTGTTTCCATTGTTATTTATTTTCCTGGGTACAAATCTTATTTTATAGTCTTGCTCAGCAAAGTTCCAAGAGTTTTCCTCATAGTCCTGAGTATCTGATTCCTTTTTGTTGTAATTTCCTCCTTCTAGAATTTTTAAGTACTTGCTGGATTTCAAGGTATGTTGGGTTATCAGAACAGTGGGAAGGGAGTGAATAAAGCTTTTATTTTTATTTTAAAGACACTGTGTGATATTTAACCAGCTCCATGCTGTGTAAATGTTATTGAGAATGAGACACAGAGTACATTTATAGCCTCACTTGTGTCCACATCTATTCCAAACTTTATCCACAGTAGCAAAAATAATGCTTAACACTGTAATGGTTACAGCTAGGAAAATTCTCCAATGTGATTTATATAATAAAATAGAAACTAAAGTCTTTCTTAAAAGTTCCTCCATAATTTAAAAATTAGGAAACAAAGGCAGTAAGGGACAATATATCTTGAAAGTTGACATTTTCCCCATGGTATAATCTTGATTTTGAAGTAAATTTTTGCTAATTTCTTAGTAAAACAGTCTTATAGAAATACATTATTGTGAGCACTTCATGTATCCTTTTTTTTTTTTTTTACAAAACAATGAATCTCTTTTGGGTGGCATTACTACTTTCTTTGTATTCACAGGTAAACCTCCATCCATCAAAGTGATACATATTTTCTAAAAATACCATATGGTGATCCTATCATCCTTAATATTCTCCTAGGAAAAATAGTTTTATTGTATACTCATTGGATAAATAAGTTAATTAATACAGTACAGTTAATTTTAACACAACTTGAACAATGTTGGGAAGACCTATAGTCATTATTTGCATATGATTTATGGCAATGTTAATTATTGTAAATTGATGAATGTTAACATCAATCAATTCAAGATTTTAAGTTTATATACACATAAAAGTGAAAACAAAGAATTTTTCCAGCAATAACAAAAAACAAATTTTTTCATCTCAGTGGAATTTTCTTTCTAATCATCTTACAAAGCCCAACAGTCATTCAAATCATGTTGCCAGTCCTAGGAAACATGGGCTGGCTGTTTTAGTCACTGGAAGTGGTCACTTCTGAAACTCATTCACTGACTCCCCAGCATCCTTACACAGAGTATTTCCACTTATTACCATATATTTATTTTTTGATTGATAATATTGGACACAGAAGTCAAAACTGGCCCACATAAATATTGTTTTGGAGCACCACAGTATTTCCAAAGGGAATTTGGGGCCATTAGATACATCTTGCTCATGATTCATTATATCTGGCATGATGTTCCAATTTATACAAGTAGTCTTACATCTGAAACCTAAACTTCAGTTCCTACCGACCAAGATCCAAGTTCAACATGCTTTATTTATTTTTTTTATTAATTGAGTATATTGGTACATTCTAGGTATACAGTACAATTACATTCATCATTGGGATCTTGTACCTTTACATGACAGGTCTTGGTTCTCATATTTTTCCCCTTGTCCCTGCCCTCCCTTCACCCTCTCCTCCCTTCCCCATTTACGAACACGTTATTTCCATTTTTTCATTTTCTCCTATTTTTTTTCTTTCCCTTATTACCTTTCCCCTACCCTTCCCACTTTCCCTACACCTTTAGCCCTTTTCTTCCCATTTCACAATGTCAACATGCTTTTTTATACTTCCCTCTGATGTTGAATGAGCATCTCAAGCCACTCAAAACTGAGTTCTTTATCTTTCTTCACCACGTGCTTCTGTTTCAGTCTCTCCCATCATTGTAAACAGTGACTGGATTCTTCTGATTAGTCAGACACTTCAAATCCTTCTTGAATTTCCCTTCAGCTTCAATGCATTCTGCTGACTGTACCATAAAAACATTTACAAACTCAACAGTATTGTCTACTACACATCTTGACACATAATAAGCTAAATTGTTTTATTAGATGTTGATGTCCTTATATGTCCTAAAGTTGAACATGAGGCCCTAATTATTGATTTTCCCATAAACTAGCCCTACTCATGAGTACGTGGAAAGTAACTTTTGATTCCTTCTCTGACCACATGCCGTCAGTGCTAGCCCTCATTTTTAAGGAGGATGATTTTAATATTCCTTGGGTATCTGTAGTTGATACCATTGGATCATTTTCCTCTCTAATTCTGTTGCCTAAGATTCCTGTGTATAAGGCAGATGGTACTTTTCCAATGTTCCTATATCCTCACTTTTCCAGATTTGCTATGTGATGAAAACATACTTTTTTTCATCCGGGAAGCAGTTTATTTGGCTGACTCAGCAGATTAGTTTCCAAAGGCTGAGTGCAGAATGTGTTGTAGTTGCACCCTTTTACACAATTTGGGCATATGCTGACATTTTACAGTCTCATTGGGTATGATTTATGTTACAGAGTTGTATCAGAAATACACATGCTACACAGAGTCTGACATTGCTACATTGCAAAATGTTCCCATCCTGACACTACAGGAGGGGCCCTACCATGTGACCACCATGTCGATTTTGTATAATGACTGAAAATTCCATTGAATTTCAGCTGCTCCAAGAAAATGTAACCAGAAAAGAACAGATTAAAGCTGAAGTTACAAAATCCTATGAAAAGTGAGGTTCTAAAGAGGCAGAAAGGCTCAGTAGTTTGCTTGGAAATTGCCCAGGGTCTGGACTCTTCAATTAGTAGGATTTCCAATGAAAGCAGAGAGCCCAAAAAGGAAAGATTATATTATGCCAAATAGTAGAGGGTGTAGTAAAGCACTGGGTAAAGGCTGAAGATTGTGGAAAAGGAATAAAAGTCAAAATCCTAATACTTAAGGAGAAAAAGAAACTAAAATCTAAAAAAGATTAATCAAACAAACAAGGAAATAAAAATACCCTAAAAGTCTAAAGACTAGAGCCAAAAAATGAAAATCAATTTGGAAATTAACTAGGAAAATGTTCTTTTTTTGAAAAGAAAATCTTTTTAGACCCTGACATATTTTCTTTTTTTTTTTGACGTATTTTCACCTAGTATGAAAAGTGCCTTGAGTTCAAAGAGTCCATGATTTTTGACAACAATGAAATTTATAGCCCTCTGCTATATGAACAGTAATTATTTAATGTTGGGATAATCTATGAAGTTTGTGTACCTGCTTTGCAGTTATCCTCAAAGTGTCCGTTTATTTGATCTGTCCATCTTCTTGCTTAACCTGAGAGTTCTAGGAATGCTATATATATATATATACCCGTCATAATTTAACTCTTAAATCATATTGCATCATGCTATCAGTGTGTTTTTTCTTTTCACTAATAAAAAAGTGTCCTAAGATGACTCATTTCCCTGTGTATATCCAGTAGTTACTTGTTCTGGTCATATATATTTCTTGGTGATAAACAACTACAACACTTACTGGGTAAGAAAGCACTATTTTTGTGACAACGGATTCTGTGAATCGGAAATTTAGAGAAATGGAAATGACTCCTCTCTGTCCCAAAATATCTTTGATGACACAGATGAAATCATCTGACTATTCTTTATACCAGTGTTTGGCACCTGGGCTGGGACAGGTGACAGACATGCTGTCCTAGAACAGTGAGCCATATGTGACCTCTCCCCCTGGGCAATCACGGGGTGGCCAGAGGCTCCATATCAGTATGGTGCTCCAGGAGCCAATGTTCCCTGTTCCCGGTATTGGAGGAAGACACTTCTTTTATACCCCAGCCTTGGAAGTCACATGATGTGATTTTACCAGACTATCCATCATAACAGTCATAACTTTCCTGGCCTCTGTGGGAAATGACAGAGTACACTCTCTGTGGATGTATTTGCAGCTATAATTTAAAACTTTTATATTACCTAAGGCACATTGAATATTAATTACTGCTGGTGGCATCATAGACAAAGTCTATTACAGTACTATACCCATTACTATGGACTATGTGTTTGTGCCTCAGTCCCCCGATTCATACACTGAATCCCTAACTCCCAATGGGATGAAATAAGCAGGTTTGGTCTTTGAGAGGTGATTTAGTTTAGATGAGGTCATGAGGGTGACACCCCTATGATGGGATTAGTGCCCTTATTCAAAAGCAGCCCTCACCAGGTACTTGCCAGTGCCTTCATCTTGGACTTCTGTACAATGAGAAATCATTGTTTGTTTTCTAAGCCACTCTGTGAGATTTTGTTATAGCTATAACAAAACACCTATTCATAAAGAGACTGTGACTGTCATTTTCATTGCATATAAGGAAAATTACACAGTATAAGTATTATTTGCATATTTTTGGTTGCAGTTTGCCTTAAGTATGATTTTTTCTTTTGCCACACTTTTCAATGCTATTATTTCTGTCCTTTTTCACCTCAAATTCATGAATGTATATCGACTTCCATGATTATTCTTCACTGAATAGATTATTTGATAAAACACATCATATATCAACTAAGAATCATTTCCAATCTTGCTGTCTATTCACTTTCTTTTTGCTATTAATATTTGCATTTTTTAATAGTATATATGGGGACTTATGAAATATATAAGGGAGTAAATGTTCCATTAATTCTTCAAGTGTTAGGCTCAATTTTCCAGCACCAGGTTTCTGCAAACCAGCTCTAGCATGTGCAGTTTCAAACAGTTTGTGTCACCTAGGGTATGGTTTTGCTAACATTGAAACTATAGAAATTTCTAAATAAGCTTTTTCTGTTAAAGAGATCTTGCCTATTGCTGTCATCATGTGACATATGCTGGCTTGATCCATACATCATTTGAATTATTTAACAATTTGTAGAAGACCACTGAATAGAAGATGTGCTTGTAGGAAACAAATGAACAACAAATGGGATTCTAGTTTTGATTTGCATTTTGGTTAACTATTTATACAGGTATTCTCTGTCAAATACTTAGATTGGAAACATACATCATTAGCTTCTTCAGTTTGCTTATGTGAGCTTGTCTATGTGCAACAGAGAATAATGTAACTCCAAACCTTAGTTATTTCAGTAATGTTAATTGGAAATAAGTTCCATGGCAGGTCCTGGGATTTAGCTCAGTTGCACTGTGCCTGCCTCGCAAGGGCAAGGTTCTGAGTTCCATCTCCAGTACTCCCCCACCAAAAATAAATAATATAAGTGCCATGGCATATTTACAATGTTTACTAGTTATTTCCATGTAGTTTACATATTGAACAATTGTTTTAAAATTATATGTGTATATATATGTATAGTTGCCTTTTAATTATATAATTATAATTATATTATATATATATATAATTATATATTTGCTCACATATTAGGACATATCTGCATAATTACACAGAAAATGTCAGAGTGAAATGATATTTCATATTTTACCTTTTCTTGGTAGTAAAAGGGACTAACTTTCTTCCTATAGTATGGAAAGAATTATAATAAATGTCATCTTACTTCATTTTTTTTTCCAGTACCGGGAATCAAACTCAGGACCTTGTGTTTGCCAGGCAGTTGTGGTACCACTGGAACTACATCCCAGCCTTTATTTCATTTTATATTCATGTTACAAATCGTGGAACTCAAGGCAATATATTCACACATTTGTCATTGGTCATTCATTTTTGTTGCTGTTGTTGTTGTTGTTGTTTTTTGTTTTTTTTTTTTTTTTTTTTTTTTTGTACCAGGAATCAAACTCAGGACCTTGTTCTTGAAGCGTGGGCAGTGGAAACCCTGAGCTAAATTCCCAACCAATTGGTCATTCTTGAATGTAGAACAAAGCTTTAGGAAAATATTTCCTTTCTTATAGTTTCTAATTGTTAAAAATATTGGAGATGGAGCTTTTTAAAATATTAAATTATTATATTTCTCACTATGCTAATAATCATTTAACATTGTAACAATGTTTATTTTGATACATATAACAGACAGAAAGGTATCTAAAGTATGCATACGTTTAAATAGACATCATTGAAACCAGGGTGTTAGAGGTATTTTACTTGACCCTTCCCTATTTCATCTTGTCCCAGGCATAAAAATTCTGTTTCTTACTTAAGACTTTCCTAAGCAAAGCATTAATTTTTCCAATTTGTAAAATTTATATTTTATTTATATTTAAATTTATATTTAATAGGTTTTTATTCCCTATTTCCCTATTTTACAGCAGGGACATCTATGTCTTCTGTTGTAGTTATACTAGAAATTTAAAAGATGCATGTTTAGTTTGTCAAATAGTAAAATTAATTAGTATTTAACTCCAACTTACACATTTTAAAGACTATAAAACACTTCCTAGATTTATATTATAATGTATAATATACATTCATTTTATATTTTTAGCTCTACAAGATAATTTTCACTATTTATAATTGAATGTTTGTTTGCATTTATCAACATATTTACCAATTTATTTGCTAAATGTTCCTTCTTGCATCTTAAACGAAAGCACCTTTTTTTTGCTTCCTCTAAATTTTCTCTTAATTTTCTTTTATTTATCTGAAAATACTTCCAATCTGTAGCAGATTCTCTTACTATTTAAATTTTTGCCAGTTTGTTTTTACAGGCTGTTGTTTTCTTTCCTTAATTACTCATTTTTTATTACATATTTGTCCCTGTCATAAAAAATTATGTCATTAAATTCTCCAAAACTTGGTCCAACACAATGGTTTAATATGTATCCAGTTTCTATAAGGCTTCCTTCTATAAGGCTTTTCTAGAGAGAATTGTATATTCTCTAACCGTTGAATAAAAAAATAATCTATATATTTTGGGTCTTAGAACTTTGTGTGTTTGTTTATTATTGTTGGATCAATTTGTGATGTGCATACACGGCAGGCCTTGTCCAACTCGTTGTTTTAACCTCTCATCAAGACCACCTTCCTGTTTTCAGTTTGTTTTAAAAACTAAGATGTATTTCATTTCATTGAAATGAAATTTCATTGAATTTGTGCATCTTTGTAGGGACATGTGGCCAATGCATTATTTCAGGGAGTTCCCAGTTCTAAGTTGTACTCCTCTGCTGGAAGAAAAACTGTGAGTTGGATGAGATGAATGTTTGGCTGGTATTATTTCCTTTGCCTGTGGCCATTGTATAGTGTCACAGCAGGGACAAGATGTGGGAAAAGTTGTATGACCAGATGGCCATGGGATCTGGAATGCCTAGAAATAGTCCTAACTGATCTTGCAAAAAGAAAAAAAAAAAAAAACTGTACAAATAGCTGTAAGGCTAGTCCCAGTGTGATCCAGTACATAATTAAAGGACATAATATTGAATAAGCAGAATGAGAAGTGGCATGATTGTCCATACTGTCATGTGACTCATCTGCACAATAGAAAAGGCAAAGCTAATGGAAGAATTTGCCTCCTGTCATCTGACCATTCATAACGCCAGTAAACCCAAGTCACTCAATTTCAGAATGCTATGGCAGTTATAATGCTTTTGATTCAGGTAACACTGACAAGCATTAGCTTTAAACAGTGATGATCTTTCAGTTACCATCATGATTTCATTCAATGAGGAGCCTGGAGGGAGGAGAGGGTTCCAGATTTAGCTAGTTCTGTGGTGGGCAGGCATTAGACTCTCTGCTTCACACTTTGTCACTCTTGTGGGACTGACCATTGTCTCTAGGTCTTTACAGACAGGGTTATTGTTACAGGACTGCACACAAAAAGCAGGGGAAAGACTGTGTCTGCATGTCTCTCTATTTGCCACACACACACACACACACACACACACACACACACACACAAATACATACCACAGTAGTGAAAAAAAACACTACCAAAATCCTTCACAGACTTTGTTTTGGACCTTGTAGTCAGGATTGTGTCATGTGTACTGGGTGCTCTTTAGGAGCCTGGACTAGGAAGCCTCTGACTTCTGCAAAGCTGGCCAGCTTTGATGCATGGCAGTGGACAGAGACTGTGGACAGAGATTGTTTCAGAGTAAATAATGAGTAGCCTCTCCAAGAGGATATTCTGAAGAATATCAAATTGTTTTGTGTTGGGGAGAGCAAAGAGTGGCTAATCTGAAATTTTTTTTCTTTAGCTCTAAAACAATTACTTTTGTACTTATTTTAAATGCAGAAGTGCCTAATATTTGAGACATGCAGTAATTGAAGCTCTCTTTCTACAGCTGCTAGAGATGACTGAATGAATACTCTTACTTTTTCCCCCTACGAGTCTCCTCTACAGCCCAGGTAGAGCAGGAAGGAGCACCCAAATATCATCAGAAGGAGCTACGGTTAGCTATGAACCTTAGCCAAACCAGTCAACCTTAGTATTTCAGTCTTCATTAAAATAAGGACATGGGCACATCCACTGCATGGTTTTTCATAAGTGATTATCTCACAACTGCTTTTGCCAGTCCTCTTTTCTAAGGTCTCTTTCAGCTATCGGAAGATCTGCACTAAACTACCCAACTAAAGCTGGCCTCTCTCTCAACTCATTCAACTTAATTAAAAGCAATTAATAAATACCTACTATGTCTGGGATGCCAAACTGAATAGGCTACACTTCCTTCCCTCAGGGGGAATCCCAGTAGAGATGTAATTGCTGAAATGCAAATCAATGCATTAAAATATAAAATATGTGAAAAGCCCAGAAGTAGTACAAAAGAAATGTAGTTTGTTGCAGTTAGGTTATATAGGGGCTCTTAATTGGCTTAGGAAACTTCAGACTGTAGTCTACAAAAGAAGAAAAAAAGTAGAAGGCTTTCAACACTTTATAACTATGATCTTAACTTGAAAAAAGGTTTACTGTCCTTGATTTTGCGTGCTCTCTCTTTCTCTCTAACCTGACTCCACTTTCAGTGTGCAATTCTATCATTTGAACATCTTACAGACCCTTGAAAATGAACATATCCAAAACCAAAATCATGATCATTCTCTCCCAAGCTTCATCTTCATCACTTGTTTTCTGGGCAATTTTGTGATATCACCACAGATCCCGTCACCAAAAAGTAAGCTGAGGATCACTGATGAGATGTCCGTCTTCTTCTCCCATTGCACACATTGAACACCAAATATGAATTATGTAGTAAATTATTTCTCAAAATTGTTTCTACCTTTCCAGTCTCACTGCTTTAAAGACCAGCAAATTGCTTGCTGCAAAAAAGCCAAATAGTAAATACTCTTAGATTTGTAGGCCATATGGTCTCTGTCAAAACTACTCATCTTTGGCATTGTAGTATGAAAATGGCCATGGGCAATAAGTATATTTACAGGCTATGGCTGAATCCCACAAAATCCTTATAATAATAGGTTACATTGGCCTCAGAGTCACAGTTATCTATCTAGAGTTTAGACCCTCCTCATCTTTCTCCTTAATTAATACTGCAGCATACCTCAACTGGACTTCCAGACTTTAGTCTTGATGTTCATAATCTGCATCATCCAAGTGAAAATGCATTGTTGCTCATAACAAAATTGACCTGTGTTATCCTGGTGCACAGGCACAGTCCCTACTGATTTGCATACTGTATGCTTTCCAGCTCTTGTTCTTCCTCTCTGTGGTCTACAGAGATTCTTTAACTGGCTCTGTCCACACACAGTATATCTTCCATATTTCCTAGGCAGCTGCAACTGTAAACTTGGTGTGGAAAAGCTGTTTGTAGGCTTCTGTACTTGATAAATTCTTGGTCATCTTTCATGGCGCCTATTCTGTGAAGTCCTCTCCATTGTCCTCAGGGATAGTCACAATTTGTAAATCACAGATGTCCTCTATCCATCACTGATGGTGCAGTCTTGGAGCTGGCTTGCACTGCCTCGAGAACACTAAAGGTTAAATTTTCAGGAAATTCTCTGAGTCAGTTTGTAACTCAGGAGTCAGTCATGGTAGAAGTATCTGCATTTCAAAACACAGGCAAAACTGGGTATGGTGGCTGAGACAGGAGGATCACCACATATTCAAGGTCAGCAGCCTGGGCAACACAGCCTGAAGTACATAGTGGGAGCCTGTCTCAGAAATTATAATAGTAAAGATAATGATAATAATAATGATATTAAAAAACTGGCAACTGTTACAAATCAGACATGTTTTTAGGGCTTTATTTTATTTCATTATGGAGATCTGGCTGATCAACACATCACTGGAATTTTTTGACTGACAAATATAAAATACAGAATGCCTGCTAGATACCCAATAAAGAGATTAAACAATAATCCTTGACTATTAGCATATTTTAGGTATCTGAATGGAATTTCTGACATCATTATTAATGTTCAGTATTTCTGATTGCTCTCTTCAATATATAGTGGGATGAAGAAAAAAATAAATACCTTTGTATTAAATCTAATTTGTGTAGAAAGAATCTGTTATTCTTTTATAGAAGTCAGAAATGCATTGAAAATTACATGTAAGTCTGTACTGTTAATATACTTAGTGTTATCAGATAAAATTTTAATTAAGTCCTTGCATAAGACCTTGCATATAGAATTCTATATATGGTTTTTTGACACTGTCAAACACCAACGCCAAAGTAAAATAGCTATAGTACATATAGGCTACAAATTGTTCTCAATGAATGAGTAGTTTTAAATACCTTCAGGGGCTTCCTTTAAACTTGAAGTTCTTATCACAGTGGGAATTCAAATACACTGCAACACCGCCCTATAAATGTGGATATTAATTTAAAGACTCATGTCTGAATTTAGGATATAACAGTGGTACCATGGTTCATGAATTTAAAATTCATGGAATGAATTCTGCACCCAGAATTATGGAAAGAATTAAATTCATGAACTGAGATGCCTCTGTACTAAATAAAAGTTTTTTAAACATCAGAGCCATCCAAGTTGTGTGGCTCTGGGTGATCTATGGTTTATATCTCTTTTGTGATGGAATTTAACCAGTAAAATTTATGAGGTTGATATTCTGTGCAGATGCCCCAATTAATGTTCCAAGAAACTACAGCTCACATTTCTAAGTGGGTTATTTTATATACTGCAATCGACATTTCTTCATTTTTATATATGATTTGTAGCCTAGTGAATAACAAAAAAATATTCCTACATTCACTTTAACTTTAAGGATTTGCCTTGACTGTGCAGGTAGAAACCTTTCATTTTTCTATTTTTTTAAAAATTCATGAAAACTGACATTTTTGCCTGACAGCTTATTTCTCCAGCTTCATGCGTCTTCTCTCTTTATGGAATTTACTCTTTCTTTTTTTGTTGTTCTTTTCTGGTTTTTTGTTTTTTAGTACTGTGGATTGAACTCAGAACCTTGCTCTTGCCTGGCAGGTGCTGTGCAGCTGAACTACATCCCAAGCCCTAGAATTTACTTTTTTTGAGGATAAGAGTGCTTTTTTTGTTGTTGTTGCTGTTATTTTTGGTACCAGGAGTCGAATTCAGGACCTGGCACCTGCAAGTCAGGTGGCAGAACCACTGAGCTAAATCCCCAGCTCTGGAATTTACTTTTTGAAGGAGTGCTATCCAGTTCTCCTACATTTGCAGAGCAATGACTGTGGGCCTGAAAACTTGGAAAGTTTTACTAGCAAAAGTAGAGACCCATTATATTTCCATAGATATTTTTAGTTATAAGTTAAATAGACATTATTTTTGCAAATCTTCAATATATTATTAATAGATAATACATTGACATAGCATAGTGGGAAATACTTGATCTTGGCATAATTAAATTAATTTTGATCCTATTAATCACTTTACTACTAAACCTGAGTGTGGCTCACTGATGGAAAAAGAAAGGTAGTCCTAAGGCTACTCAGTTGTTTATCACATGCTTAGCATACATGAGGCCTTAGGTTCCACCCATAGCATCATGAAAATATAAAAAATTAATTCAGGGATAGTTTTAAAATCTCTGATTGCATTTTCAGGTTCATTCATGTGTAAATTTTGTCCATATGCATCAGCATCTATGTATTTTATGTGTAATATCTTTAATCTGCACACAAGAGATGGAGAGTATTACGTGGCAGTGCTCTGAAATGAGCAAGGTTGTGTAACATTGTCCTTAAGTTTCAATTATACAAAAGTCTTCAGGGCAGCCAGGTGCTTTCACACCAGGAAGTCTTTGAGGAATAGGACCCCAGCACCTCCAGGATGCAGTCCCAGCAGGTGACAGTTGGCTGAAACATTGAAATATCTTCCCAGTCTAAAAGTATCCTGTTTGGGCTGTCCATCCGTGTTGCGGAAACAATTCTCATTTTAATACACAAATAAACAGTCTTTTAAACTTAGCTAATGTACTTTTACCCCTGAAAGAGAAATCCAGTTTGAGGAGGCTGTCGAGCTCCCAGCCACTTGCACCATCAGAATTAACCACACCTGTGAGATGATGAGCTTTGCCTTGAGAGAGCAATTTTTTGTGTTCCTTTTGCTCTTTCCATTCAAAAATACTTCATCTTTCTTTCTATCTTTTGGCTCCACCAGATCTTTCCTCTGTTTTATACTCACTTAGTTGTTCATTCCTGAATTCTATCCCGGGTTTCTTTCTCTTCCTGTTATTACTGGAAGTCAAAAGAAACAGGTCTAACTTCTGTAGCTCAGTAATTCTGTAGACCTCGGTACTCAGTACTGTCTTGTCTGTCATGAGATTTACTCTGCATCTCTAGGTTTGTTTCACATGTTAGCATTAATAGTAAGGACTACATCTTCTCTGGAAGTTAACACAAAGACAGCTTTGGCCAGGTATAAAATCAGAGAGCCTGCCGCAGAAATGCCATCATGGCTGTGGGGCCAGAACATTTGAGGGACTTAGAGGAGACGCCATCACTTGCTCATTGGTGATGGCTCTGCTGGGGTGGGGGTGACTCCATACTCAGCCCCATGGGAGAGGCTCCTTGGTTGTTCACATCCTTCCAGCAGAGGCAGATGCATTCAATGACATTATACACAGCTACCTAATCTACTGTTCTGGGTGGGACACATTCTGTTCTTAGGGAGGCATGAATGTTCTAATAATATTTGGCTGACTGTCAGATTGGAATCAAAGGGAGACTCTAAGTTGTTTCTAATTTCTTGGCGAGTACTCATGACAACAGTTCCTTTACTGGAGGGGCCTCCCTGAGAGAAGTAGGAGTCCTGCTTTTAAACCTTGATGATGTTTGTAACTAGCATGGCATTTTCACAGTATTTGAAATGCCCTGGGTCAAAGCTGCTGGTATGTTCTTGTAACTCCTATTTCAAACAAAACAAAGCAAAACAAAAACAAAAGACACACCAAAACAACCAAAAAAACTATCTTATTAGGTTCTTTTAAGCAACAGATGTTATTATATCATCACCATCACCATCATCATTTGAACTACTAAGTATCGTACCCAGTGCCCTTGCACATAGCTAAATTCCTAGCCCTTTTAAAATTTTTATTATGAGACAGATTCTTACTAAGATTCTTACTAAGTTACCCAGGATGGCCTCAAACTTGTCATCCTTCTGACTTAGCTTCCTGAGACTCTGGGATTATAGGCATGTGCTACCAAGCCTGGAGGTAGTGTTCAATTTTGAAAACTATTATTTTATTACAAGTCTGAGGTTGCTACACAAAAATGCTATAACACTGAGCTTTTACAGTATTTTTTTTTCATTTTCTTTATGACAAATGGAGGAAAATTTCTTTTTTACTGATTTATCATTTTTAGCAAGCTAAATCCAAATGAAAGAATGTCTTAATTATTTTAATATTTTCATTAGAGCACTAACATATTTATTTTAGTAATTTTTTTTTTATAAAGGAGATTACTGGATGTGACAAACGTAGCCTCCTCTTGATCTGCTTCTAGGCACAGGCAGTAATTAGATACCAGTGTAGACAGAAACTTAGAATTTACCAGTGTTTGTGTAATATCCCTGAGAGCCAGAGCAGGGAGCATTTTAGTTTATTGTACTCAGTCCCTTTTTTTGTTTTGTTTTTGTTGGTTTGGTAAAGAGAATCTTATTTTCTTTGGCACATATGTCCATAGAGAAGATGTACAGTGGAGAAAGAATAAATTTTCTTTAAAAATATAAACTGCCAGTATTTTACTAACACTTCCAGAAAGACTTGGGATTGATACATTCATCAGAATGTATGCAAACACAGCCCGAAAATCTGTTTTATGTGTCTTTCTAGCAGGTGGTAGGAGTTTAGTCTAAATAATGGAAAGCCATACTGACAATAAAACACAGTCACAGAGATGAATTTCAAATATTCCAATAGTATTGCATTTAGCCTGGAAACTGTACACACACTTTCAGAATGTAATTCAAATTTTATTATTTTTTCCAGTACTGAAATATGTGTACATTTTATCCTTCCCCCCCAAAAAAGACAAGGGAGGTAAAATCCAACTAATGTTATTACCTTCTTATGATGAAATTTGGCTCTGTAGGAGTTCAACTAAATGGCTAAGATCTATTTTTTTGTTTTGTTTTGTTTTCAATGTGATTTTTTACTGTTAAAAGGAAAAAGTACTTTATTTACAGACCTCTGTGGGTACATATATTTTCCTTTGCCCACAGTTTAAGTGTACATCTTCAGTTCTTGCTCACCACTGCATTCATTTAAAGTCAGTGTTTTGTCTTTCATTTGTTTTTTAACCATCTGAAGCAAGGTCTGTGTCATGTGCTCACGTAGTCTAGATTATCAACTCTTGTGCATATCACACTATGAAGCATTTTGAGGTGCTGTTAATCTGTAGGTGCGGTTTATTGGCTGATGGCTTTGTTGCATGATTGGTGACAAAGGCCTGGCCCTTGTCCTGCTTCCCCAAGTCTTTCTTTGTGATCATTATCTTTTCCCTATTCCCTCGGGCTATGCTCTGGAAGAATGGGAAAGGAAATCTGGAATTTCACTGCCTTGTCTGTAGTAGCCCTAGTAATTTTCCTATTGTCGCTCTTCCTAATTTCAAACACAGCCTCTCCACCAGAGAGGCTCTCCAAATCCAACTCAGTCTCACTTTCCACCATTCAGTATATGACTTTCGATATCATTAGAGGAGGAGGGAAGTTGGTTGCCTGGCTGCTTTGGCTGATATAGGGCCCTCGGTCAGTTTACTACTTTATATTTTGCCCCTTTCATGACACTTTGTTCTTCTTGACTTTGAGCCTGACTGGGATTCATCAGTTGTAGGCAAGCTGATTCACTCCTTACGGGTGTGTATTTCTCTCCAAAGGAATTGAAATATTAATTTCTTTCAATGTTTCCATTTTAGTTGATTATACAAATTAATAGACTTCATTTTGGCAGATTTGTCCATGCATGTAACACACTTTGGTCACTTTTGCCCCATCGTTCAGGCTGCGCTCTCCTCCCTGGTTTCACATTTTTGGAAGACAATTTCAAAGTGTGTATTTCGCTCCTATACACCCCCATCACCTGCCCATACAGCCCCTCCCTTTCTCTCTTATTCCCTTCTTGTGTCTAATCGTAATCTTTCACTTTCTTATCTTTTCTTTTAGATTCCAATTGTTAGGAGGATTGTGCAATATTTGTCTTCTGACCCTGGCTTATTTTGCTCACATGATGATTTCCAGATCCATTGACTTTCTTGCAAATGATAAAATTTCCTTGTTCCTTGTGGCTGAACAATAAATACTCCATTGTGTCTATATAGTACCACATTTTCTTATTCCATTCATCTGTTGGTGGGCCATTTTCATTCCTCATCTATTTCATTATCTTTTAAAACATTGTTAAAATCTTTCACCCAACCAGGGAGCGCAATGTTACTTCTTTAACATTTCAGAGTTTATATTTCATTGTCACTTTACTGTTATTTCAGTGAATTTTGAAGGGAGAAAGAAATAGACCCTTAGTCCCCTGAGCCAGGAGTTCTCCTATACCTATGATTCATGGATATTTATGAGATGTTGATGAATGCTTCTGTCATCTCCTAGAGAAATATGTATTCTTGTAACATTCTGTGTAGCAGCAGGGTTGAGGACAGCACTTGTAGACAGAAGAAATATGATAATGTGTATAGCATTGCTACATATATGACGGATGATCAAAAGAGATGGTGAATCTTTAGATTTAAAAACATATTACAGTTAAAGACATATTATAGTTAAAGCTGCATTAATCCAGCTCAGTATACTCTCCCTTAATTTGAACACATTTATCCTATCAGTCTTGGCAATGTCTCTTTGCTATAATAATTTTTTAAAATTTAAAATTCACCATATTTTTTGTTGTATTTAGGAATTTAATCTTTTTTTTGAAAAAATTAGAAATTGTACCTAAATTTTATCTTTTGAAGATGCTTATTACTAATCATCAAGCTATTATGGTTTAGAAAATTCTTACATGTCATGACTGTGAGTCCTGATGTTCAGGGAGCTTATTGAACATGGAAAAAACCAGAAAACAAGGAATAACATGGATTTTGGGGCACGGATCAGGGAAAAGTTTCCAAATACTCCTTAAAGAAGTATTTGAATATTTTGATAATTTATTTTATCTGTTCTTGCTTTGGCAGCACATATACTAAAATTGGAACAATAATTTATCTGTTTGAATATTATCTGACTAATTGCAGACAGCCTTATCATTTTTATAAATTTCTAACAGACTTTACCTTCTGTACTTACATACCAATCTTCTTTGGCCATTTTTTGTCTTTCTTTGTCTTTGGTTTTTCCATGAAATATATATGGGGACGTTTGGGACAGAGTCTTACTATGCCTTTTGCACTGGCCTTGAACACAGGCCCAGGTTGGCCTCGTGGTGATCCTCCTGCCTCAGCCTCTTAATTGCTGGGATAAAATATATTTTATCACTTTATCCTTCTCATTAACAGTGAGACTGTTTGCCAGACTGCATGCTCAATAATTTTATGTATTAACTCAGTTATTTCTAAAAATGATGCAGTTACATGCTATCATTCTATTTTAGAAAGGAGAAATACCAGAGGCACTACTTTTAAGTAACTTAATGAAACACACAACTAGTAATCTAGAATTGTTGTCATCCGCTGCTTCTTCTGCAGAGTTTGGTTAGCAGGTTTTGGCCCAGGAGCTCGGACTGGGAGGGTAAGGCACAGAATCAGCAGGCAGACTTCGGGGAGATTTCTGGAACGTTTTTGTTTTATGGAGGAAATGTACAGGCTTATATAGTTTATTGCTCAACCACAAGGGAGAGATTCTTGATTGCACAGCATTTTCTTATAGGTTATGTAAATTTATATATTACCAGGACACATTGGGTGATATCTAATTGGTTAGATGTTTGGTGGACGAGGTGATGGAGTTACAGACAGGGTAGGAGGTATGGCCTGTTAGACACGGCCTCTATGCACTTAGGCAAGTTAGCTCAGTCTCAGAGAAATCTTCAAGTTTGCTCAGAAGACAGGAGTGCAGCACACCTACCCCAGCCAGGCTTAAAGTTCTCCCATATAGAACATACAAGATCAAGTGCAGAAATCTTAGTTCTGGAGCTCATTACCCTGCATATTAGATGTTGATATTATAAATTACATCATTTGTTTTATATCACTTAGATTGTTACATAATATCTTTATAGACAAACTATATTCTTTAATTCTTAATCTTGCTTATCTTTTTCAGTTCTTTTACACTCAATTTTTCTTGGTGCCTATGTTTTAAAGATGCTTCTTATAAATTGTATATTGTTAGATTATTTAAAATAATTATTGCCTTTACTGAATATGTAATTTTAATCACTTTTGGAAAATTCTGAGACATTGTATCTTTTAATTGCTTATCTATCATTTCTTTTCTCTCTTTCTGAAATTCCAATTAACTATATATTATAGCTCATTTTTATCTTCCACATTTTGAAATTCATATTTCATATTTTAATCACTTTTTATTTCTGGGCTACATTCTGGGTACCCAGTATATCTTTTGGTTCACACAATTTCTCTCTGTAGCTTTCCCTCATCTACTTAACACAACTACAATATTTTCAATTGCAATTATGTATTTTTCATTCCACCAGGACCTATTTGATTCTTTATCAAGTATGACTAGATTTTTTTTAAGATTATCTCAGTGTTTCCTTGTTGGCTTGATTATTTTTTTCTAAAATTTATGGGGAGGGGAAAATTTTTTTTGCTTGGTATTTCTCCTGAATCTCATTCTTCATTATACAGGTGCATCAGTAAACCTATTATAAGTACACTGAGTATATTGTAAGTTGGAAATAATTTAATACAAAGAACCTACACAACATCCTAGCTCAACACCATAGTACACTGCAGAGCATGGGTTCTTTACACTGGAACTTCAAGGCTAGTTGGAATTGCTGCACTGTTGCTGTCAAGCATCACCAGCGAGTATTATATCTCGCACTGCTAACCCTTAGAAAGATAAGGATTCAAAGTTCAAAGTATAATTTCTAATGAATGTGTATTACTTTTGTGCTATTGTAGAGTAAAAAAAAAATACAAGGTGAACCATCTTAAGTAGAAAACCATCTTTACTTCTTTGTGTTTTATATTTTTGGGTTGTGAACATAACTTTCTCAGAGTTTTGTTTTAAGAAATCCTGTAATTCCAGTATCAATCCAGAGAAAATTTACACTTCACTTCAAAAGATAATGGCCTGGAACTACTTTTTCTACTGTAATTTCTTCACTTGGGTGTTACACACTATAGTCAGTGTAAATTTGAAAGCCATAATTTAGCTCAGCAATTCTGTGCTACTTTATGCATTCTGATGGAATAACTTTTTTCTATTTCTTCCCATAGTCCAAGAAAAGAAAGACAAATTTTCTTGTCATGTCTCTTTGCTGAGTAGTGAATTTTTCTTTGGCATCTGCAGCACTGAGATTTAAGTAGGTTTAGGTTTTCTGTGGTGGTGAGGGAGGGTCATTCCTACCTTTTGTATAGGTCCGGCACTTGATTTCTTATTCTACCTGCCCTTTAAAATTCGAACCTCAGATGAGCAAATAACCCCTAAATACTAATACCTCAACATCTTTAAATCTGAAAGTTTCTCCTTTCCTATTGGATGTGCACATATATGATTTAAAGTTTTCATCTTACATTTTATCTGGATGTTTGGATCTAGAAAAACTTCCAGGTTCTCATATCACCATGTCATAGGAAGTAGAACTCTTTATAGATCATAATTTCTGACTCTTTCCTGAATAACATGAAATGTATTATTACTGAATTTTATATATTTTAATATAATAAGAGCTGGGCATGGTGACACATGCCAGTACTTGGGCAGCTGAGGCAGGAGGATTGCCATAATTTTGAGGCCAACCTAAGCTACAGAGTGAGTTCAAGGACAGTCTGAACTACATAGTAAGACCCTGTCTCAATCAATCAATCATTCAATAAATAAATATCTCATATCAAGAATTATCTTGTATCAAGAAGCTTATGTTACAATAAACAACTTGAAATATGGCTGATTTTAAAAAATGCTTTCACACACAAAAAAATCCATTTCTAAAAATAACCTAGCATAGACAGGGTTTGTATTTTGAGAAAAATTCTTATTAAAAGGTTTGTGATCAAGGAAATTGGTAGGTGCTCTTGCAAGGTTTTACCTTAAAACCCTAGACTCGTGTCATTGATGAATATGGAAACATTGTACAACATAAGAAATGCATCTTATTTATATCAAGCATGGAATATTGGTAAGTCTCCAAAGGTTGAATTGGGGAAAATAAGGATAATAATCATAACAATGACAACAATCATATGAAAGAAGAAGAGAAAGAGGAGGAAGAAGGATTTGGGACCAAGCACCTTCCTAAGTATCAAGGCCAAAAAAGGAAGAAAAAAATGATGAGGTAACAAAGCCAAAAGTCAGTTCTACAATTTTGAGCAAATACCAAGGTGATTCTTGCCTGCCTAGTTTCACAGCACTGTCTGCCGTAGAACCCCACAGTCTGGCTTTGCAATTGAAGTTAATTTCCAGGATATCAAAAGAGGCAATCATACTTAGAAGCATCCCAAAGCTAAAGAGAAACTGTGCTTCCTTTTCTACTAGGTTGGACTATATCATCATAACGCAGGTCTTCATAGAAACCCTTGTTTACATTCAGATTTTACATTTTCCCACGTAAATTTACTAAGTTAAAGGTAAAAAAGGTGTTCAGAAAATATGTAGGCTTGAGAAGGCTGATATTTATGAGGCTAAGAAACTGTTTTCTCACTTGATTTACATGGAGTAAGAAACAAATCTCACAAATACAAAATGTTTTCAAATGTGAGAAGTTGTTACGTTATTAGGCCCAAGTTGTGCAATCAAGGGGACTCTCAGGACACAAGTAGAGCTGACAGGACTGAGGAGCTGCTAGCATCAGGCCCTCTGCTGGCAGCTTCCTATGGAAGTCTTGGTTAATGCTTGTGAAAACCATAAGATTTGGTCTTTATTAACTCCTGCCTTACAATAGAAAAACCTGAAGTTAAAACAAGATGAGTGATTTAGGCAAGGTCACACATGATATGGCAGGGCTGTTCTTGCTATTCTGCAACCCCCCCCCCAAATCTGAGCTCTTAAGGTTGTACTTTTCAGCATATTGCTTAATTGCATAAGAATTACCAAACTATTTCTACTCAAAAGGAAGGGTCTATAAAACATTGTCGTTTTACTTTCTAAATGAATGAATATGTCTATGCATCTGTTAGGTGTGCTAGTTATGGTTATAAGGAATTAAATTTCTAAGATGTATTTTATACTCGTTATGTCAATACACAAGAAAAATTTTAAAAATACATGAAAATATAAAAATAGTTTAATCAGATTCTGTTCTTCCTTTTATTGTGGCCCTCCGTCAACTATGGCTTATCATATTGTACAAATTGGTTTGCAAAGTTCTATCACAGTTTATCAAAATAAGTCTACTTCATAAATTTCCTTCTATTTTGTATGTTCTCATGAATTTCTTCAAAATATACTGCTCTCTTTACTTATTTAGCCAATTGTGCTATAAACATCTTTTTACATAACTTGGGAGAACTGAATAAAGATAAGAGGGAAGACACACCATAATTTTACGTGAACAAAGGTGACCTCACTAACACAATAATAATAAATATCCTTGTTTGATACTAATATATTAAAGCTCATATACTTTGAAATATTCATATTAAAGTATGTATATTGGAAATATTATAGCTACTCTAAATGGTCCAATGAATTATATTAGGTTAATTTTAGTTAAAACAAAGCAATCTTATGCATATCATTTTAGAAAATAATTATTTTCTTTCTAAAATACATGAGGATATGATTTGAAAATTACTGGAAACTTACTTTACATTTGGAAAACTAGATCATTAGAAAGAAAGAAAAACTCTAGGTATTTTCAAAGATCCTGTTATTTCATCTTACCAATAAATAAAAGGCTTTTGAGCAGGAGGGAAACGTGATCAGATTTATGTTCTTGATATCCATCTCTCATGGTATAAGCCAGAGATGTCTTGGAAGTAGATCCTAGAGAAACTACAGCTACAGTTCAGAAGGTTATCAAGAGATCATAGCAATTTACAAGACAGAGCTCACATGATTTGATTGAGAACTTCAGAGAGATTGGAGTTTCCAGGGACAACTCTTGGTTGATTAATATGCACAATTTTAGAGATGAAGAAATACAAGTTAAGACGTTTTGGATGATTACTGATATAGAAACAGTGACAGAATGTCAGCTGGGACAAGAAAAAATATAATTTTGGTTTTTAGCGTGAGTGAAACATTGGAATAAAGTCAAAGAAATGTTGTATATGTCGGTCTTCTATGATGGAGAAATAATTAGAGACTTAATATGTAACATTCACAGCAAGAGGTCAGGAGACACTGGGACTTGAGAGAGCTTTGGGAGTCATTATGTACAATTTATTTACTTGTATGATTGACATTGTTTTAATTTTTAAATTTAGAAGAGATGTGATCTGTGTGTTTGCATGTATCCTAATGTTTTTAGGCTTTTCCCCCCATGTATTCATTTTTACACAGGCAGACACTTGAGTTCCTATTTTATTCAATGTGATGTGATTCTGTAATATTTTTTCTTTATGACCTTTTTCATCTTTGCATTGAGTTCAAAATATATTTTTGATGTTCACATTATTTATTTGGATTCATATTGTATAAAATTGTCCTGCATTGGGCAGCAGAGGCCATTTCAAGTTGGTTCCTGTGCCATTCACATATGGCATGGTCATTCTTTGAATATTTCTTTATGATACAGCAAAACATTCCAGAATCACATGCCACTCATCCTGATGCAGCCAGGCAACTTGTCATTTCTCTCAGACATCCTGGATTTAATCAGCAGGGAAGCCAAGATCTGAGTTGCAGGAGTGTTTGTTGTTTCTGAGATGAGCCCAATCCCAAGTGGTTGATAGGAATCATCTTTGGGTTGACCACAGGCACCATTCCACCTATATATATTCGTTTGTCTATCTACAGCTAGAGCAAAGAGCAAGTTCACACTGATGGACTCAATTCCCACCAAAGCCTACATAATTCATGTGTGCTTTCCTATATTACATGTTTGTGCCTTCCTTCCTTCTTAACATTGAGACTAGGCTTCTGTTCTCCTGAATGTATTTATTTGCTCAATCAACCCACACTATAGCCAATTCCCAATTGCACTTGATGGGTGTCCCCTCTGGGGTCCTCATGCTCCAGCCACTGCTACCATTGAGTCACAGCCTGTCCTGCTCTAATTGCCTGTTTGCTTGCAGTTCCCATGAGGCTATTTTCTTCCCTTGTTAAGTGGTTTTGTGACTGCATTATTTGAGAAAATAGAATAAACAATGAAGATGAATAGACACTGCACAATCTTCCAACATTATACTGAAAGAAAGACACTAAATAATTGCAGATATAGTTAAATGGGTACATTTTGAGGAGATACTTCTAGTGAAATAAATAAGCCACATATATGCAAATACCAAATAGTTTGTCTGTTGTGAAAAACTAAAATAGCACTCAAGATCCTAATGGGATAATTAGCAAATAGGAAGAAAAGGAACAAAGGTCTAGGGACACTGAGAAGGATAGGGGAGGGGGAATAAAGGAAAAGGAAAAAAAATATGAGAAAATGTAAAAATGGAATTAAAGTGCTTGAAGGGGGAGGAGAGGGGAGACAAGGGGAAAAAATGAGAACCAAGACCTGGCATGTAAAGATACAAGATCCCAGTAATGAATGTAACTGTACTGTCTACCTAGAATGTACCAATAAATTAAATTAAAAAGAAAAAAAATAAAGTGCTGGAGATTATATCCAATATAAAAAAAAATAATTGCAGATAGTTTACAATATTCCCCAAGCCTCTCTCTGATTTCCCAAACTTCAGAATTTTGAAACAAATGTAAATAGAGAAACCGCATGTGCTTATGGTTTCAGAAATATAAAGTTTTCTATTGCTTACTTACTATTGTTTGTTTTTTTCTGTTTCATCTTATTAGCATTATAATTTACAAAACTACACTGATATTACGATGGCAAAACAAAGGTCAGCATGTTTTCACTGATACATGTGGGAATAGAAATTTTAAAACTTTGAACTTTCATGAATTTCCTTTGTCAGCAAGAAGGATAATGTGTTGAGTAGATTTCAAATCAGAAATGCAGCTTTCGTATGCTGTCGTGAATCAAAAATCTCAAATGTGACAGTAAAGTAACATAATTACAATGATCCTGTGGAAGTTTCCTCAGCTTACCGATACGAAATACAAGAGACAAGGTGTCACCCTGTCAGCATAATGAACCCTATAACAGTAACCCATGTACCCATGTAGGTCCAGGGATTTAGCTCAGTGGTTCTGCAGCCTGCCTCACAAGCACAAGGACCTGAGTTCGATCTCTGGTACCAAAAACAAAACAAAACAAAAACCACCTACCCCTGTGACTTCTGTAATAATTTATCCATCATACATGTCAGCACCTATTCCATGTGGGCAAGAACTACATAAGGTCATTGATGCTAGTATGTACTTAAAGTACAGATAATAGTGTGAAGATTTGTGACCATCTTGGAGGTTGGTGCTGATTTCACCTTGTAATACACAAAGATTCACATCTCTTCTATATGTATGAAGTACATGCTTCTGTTCTAAAAGGATTGCAAAATTACATTCCATTAGAACAATTGCTTGTAGCCCAGGGCCTCATCTTCAAATCAAGTTAGCCCTGATGAAGCTCCTAGGAAGTCCCAGGAGGATAGGAAGCCATGTGGGTTATTGCTCAAGTACAGTTCCTCTCAGTCAGGGGGCCTGTGATGAAGTTTCATGCTACCTACACAACCAGTGCACAGCGGTATGATTTGTGTGGAGGCACTAGTTTCGACTGGCCAAAAGGAAGAAAATAAGAGGCTTGAAGAAGCCACTGGTCCAAGTTAGTTCTGAAATTCATTCGGGCACTCTGGCAGTTTCTGCATTAGGACTCACTCTTAATATTTCTAAGAAATGATTCTTCAGGAGATTTAGCTCAGTGGTGTTGCCACCTGCCTCACAAGCACAAGATAGTTTAATCCCCTGGTACTACTACTACTACTACTACTATTACTACTACTACTACTACTACTAATAATAATAATAATAATAATATTCTCCATGATGCTTAGCGCTGCACTTTAGATACTTAGTTCTGCTACTCTGGGTCTCTTTCCTTTTTTATATAAAAGGTAATCTGTGTTTACAGTTAGCTGGATTCATGCCCATAGGAGGTTGGGGGTTCAAATGCCTATTTTGTATCCTTTATGTCCTTTTCCATACAAGTTGATTGTGTCATCAACTCAGTTACCTGAAAAATAGATGGGATTCCTATGAATGTTATGCAACTTTATTAAATTTAATAAAAAAGAACATTTATAATTGCATAAAGATAAGCTCCCTGCCCTCTTGAATTTCTGATCTACAGAAGGAAAACACCTTAAAGAGTATTACAAC
Source organism: Fukomys damarensis (assembly GCF_012274545.1). Classification (NCBI taxonomy): domain Eukaryota; kingdom Metazoa; phylum Chordata; class Mammalia; order Rodentia; family Bathyergidae; genus Fukomys; species Fukomys damarensis. The sequence continues at coordinate 90,874,616 of NW_022900928.1, read as the reverse complement.
TTTTATTGTTTAATGATAGGCTCTGTGAGGCACACAGGTAAGTTTTTAGAACATATTTTGTCTCACTGAATTATTTCCTGAAATGTAATTTAATATCTGTCTGAAATCTTAACATAAATTTTTCTAGTCATCTGTTCTTTTAATTATTAGATTATGTTTTCCATGAATTTGATCTTTGCCTGGAAGTGATTTCTTAATTATTTTTTTACCATCTGGATGGACTATCATTGAGAAAACATTTTACACTAAAATCCATCAAGTCAGAGCTTCTTTCTGTTTATTAGATTTTCTTTAGCTTTTTTCTCTTTGTTTTCTCTTTTAGCCTAAACAGAAAGAAGACACAAGATAGCATTTCAGTAATTTGCCAGCAAATGAGTCAGCTAGATTATACAGTTTACTAAGGATATCATTTTTCTTTCTATATTATCATGAACAGCAACGTTGCTAAATTTTCCCCACAACATAGCAAGCACCCAGTTTTCTCCCATTTCTGATAACATTTTTCTTATTTTCCCTTAAGCCATTACCACCTCCTGAAGAATGACTAGGCTCCTGGTCAACAATTTCTTAAATACAGCTTAATATAGCTCCTTAGTACAGCTTATTTTCACATCCTAGTCCCTATATTACAGCCATATTTTTAGGTTTCAGTTAAACTTATCGCCTAATACCAACCTATTTATTAATTATCTATTGTGTAATAAATCACCTCTCTTGCAATTAATTTAAGACCATGATAATTTTTCTTTTTCTGCACTAGTCTACTGAAGATCATGGCATGGTGGAGACTTTCCAGAGTAAAAATCACACAAACCACATTGAAAAATCAGTCTTGGAAATCATGCCACCACCACCAGTTGGTCAGCTTTCCATCCTTCTCTAGGCTCAGCCTTAGTTCATGGTGTCAGGGAACTACAGAAGGATTCTAACATCAGAAGGCAAGAATCAAAGGAATTCCTCATAGGAATTTTAAGGACAATCTATCTAAAAAGAGGAAACAAAAACCCCTAAATTTTAGTGGATATGTTGTATTTTGTCCTATCATAATCTTTTCCTAGAATATGTCTCGTGTCAGGAAGTGAAAGGCCTTGACAACTTCAAACTGAAAGTATCAAGACCAAACATAACATTGTTATGTGTGGCTGATGAAGTCTTGTTTTGTGAAGTTAATTATACTCAATTTCTTCTGATCAGTGTTTGTGAAGCTGGGTTGCCTTAGAGAAGTTCTTATTCTCACAAGTAGATCTACTCTTTCAGAGTTAGTGGGGATATTTAGAGACTCCCAAGTATTCACAAAAGCAGAACAAGTGACAGCCTTGTTATGAGTGGTCAATAGTTACAGCTGGGTATTTTCTCTCTGCTAAGTTTAGACATAAAGACCCATTCAGTTTTATCTTGATTAGACAATTGAAAATCATATGTGTGCATACAACTACTCTAAATAGACCACTTATCTAAGATCAGCATTTTCCTAAGGGGCTAAGTCAATGCAAATAATAAAATGTAGTTTAGAAAAAATGCACACACATACACACACACACACAAAGACAGAAATCATGCATTCATATTGAAAAAGAGCCTCTAATTTTAAGTCAGTAAGTTAATTTAAATGTAATCCTATTTTTACTTCACTGATAGAGTACAGAATACATTTCTGTGATTAAACCTTAAAGGAGATTCAGATGACAGTTTTCAATATTATAACCCATTAATGAAGTGAGAAAACAGAATTTTAATCACACTGAACTACATGTACACTGATCAAAAAGAATAGGACATTTTAAAAACTCTCTTAAGAGCCAGTTTCTATGTTAATTGAAAATTTATTTTTATCCTTTTAAATGGCATATATTGTGGCTTGTGTCCAGATGCCCCCCCACAGCCTCATTCGGTCATAGGTGGGGCTTTTTCAGAGGTGGCTGGATCTAGAGTGTGTGATGCTAGAATTGATTCATGATGCAAGGCTTGGTTTAAGGGGACTAAGATTAAGGGTGTGAATGCTACTCACTCTACCTAGCCTGGATAAAAGGGGCGGAAGACACTGTTAAGGATTTTGCTACCTTCCGTGAGCCATGAACTGTTTCTGCATCTCAGTCTACCCTGCCATGGAGCCAGCCAATTATTGACTGGAACCCCTACAAAATGCGATAAACTTTATCTCCTTAAACTGTGGATGTCAGGTATTTTGTCTCAGCAACAAGAAAAAAAGTAACTACGACATTATATGTTTGTTCTAATCCCTTCTGCATAAATTGGCTTTTGCTACAGATAAAATATTAGATGAAGTTAATTTGTAAATAATTGCAGATTTCTAACCAGACTAATTGGTACAGTTTAAAATGGTGCAGTAGGCAAAATTTGTGTCGGGAACAATATGAAAACAAGAAGCTTTGGGGATTATTGGGATCTAGAAATGTCATTCTGTTATGGCCTAGAAATTATCTATGCATAAAAAGAATTATATACAATTTCTATTGAAAAAACATAATGGTAATATGGTGGTACTATTTTGAACTTGTTTAGCAATAAAACTTTTACTGTCTGATTTCATACTTGGTATATGTGTATTCTATTTCCTAATAGAATCAGTAGTAGTATTTACTGTGGGCTTTATTTTCCTTGTTTCTGTCTTTTACATTTTACTCCATCTGTTATCATTTACACAACTGTACCATGTTAGATAGCTTCTCTAAGGTGGATGTGGATATTCAAAGTAGAGTACTTAATGTTATAGCTGATTTTATGTCTTCATAATGTTCCTTTGATTTTTATAAATTGAGAAATCACTTGTCATGCAAATATCTCTTGGATTGAGTTCAATGTTGACCTGTCAAAAGGTTGCTTTTCTACTCATGGGAGGAAGTTCAGCTTTTCACATGTGAGTAAAAGTCTGTTAAGAAAATGGAAGTAAATATTGAAAGTATAAAAGAAAGGAAGTCAAGTAGTTGAGAAGAATCTAAAGTTCTGTGTCTTCATCACTAGGGCAGGATCAGGCTAAGATATTGTCTTAGTTACTTTTTTGTTGCTGAGACAAAAATACCTGGCACCCAAAGTTAAAGGAGGAAAGGTTTAATTAGGCTCACATTCCATAGAGGTTTCAGTCTGTAACTGACTGGCTAAAAGGCACAATGGTGTGGCAGCAGGGCATTGCAGAGGAAAAACAGTTCATAGCAAAGCAGGGCAGGCAGAAGGCAACCAAAGCAGCAAAGTATCAAAGGCCTGCCTTCTTTCTGTCCCTTTATATCCCTCCAGGCTACCTACCTCTTCAGTGTACTACTCACACCTGGATTGGCCTTTCCAATATCCGCACCCAGAGCTATGCCAAGCCAGTCAGTGGACTGATTTAATGATCACATATCCTTGATCCCAAAATCACACAGCCTAAATCCAGACACCTCTGAAAACCCCTACATCTAACCATATGAGGCTTTGAGGGGACATCTAGATGTAAGCCATAACAAATATCTGATGATGAGCCTCCAACAACACAAGAACATAGCGATTGACAGGCTGAAAAGATGTCACAGAGACAATGGGGATAACACTAGATCCCAGAGATAGAAATTCACTTGGTAATTCCTTGCAGTCAACCCTAACTTCATCTAAAATAATTTCACCTTCTCAAATGACTTCAACTCCTCTAAGACAAGTACAGCACCAGCAAGAATTAAAGAAACACAGTCGTTGGCTATGGTGTCTGAGACCAGGTTAAATATCCATGAAAATTTTAGTAAAGCATACTGGACAGTGGTTTTATAATTCCTATCTCTTCTATTTCATAGGTTTTCTGAACCAGATGAATAACTCAAGTCACTCTGTTCTTCAGCCTTCGTTCCAAGGATGCATGCAACTCATCCAAGTGGATGATCAGCTTGTGAATTTATATGAAGTGGCACAGCGGAAACCAGGAAGTTTTGCCAACATCAGTATCGACATGTGTGCCATCATCGACAGGTAAACAGGCTCTTCTTCCTACCCCAGGTTGTTCAGATTCTACAAATTCAAGTCGGGTCAAACAAAACACCCAAAAGCAAGCAACAAAAACAGCAGCAGTAGCAACCACAAAAGCTAGCTCATTGGAAATTACCAATTGCAGTGTATTTGTGAAATTAGCTGTAACCACATTTCTATACAGAGAGGAATATATGATGTTCCAGAGTGGCGATGTATCACTTCATCAACCAGTGAGAATGGGAGAATTGTGCAATAACTTTGCAAACTGCAGCTGAGTGGTAGTGGGGCTCTGACAGTAGTTGTGCTTTCAGTACCCACAGGTGGAAGTGTTCCTTCTCTCCTTATCTGGGTCATAACTTGATGTCAGTAGACTGTGCTCCCAGAGATACTATCTGAAGAAAAAGAAACATTAAAAGATGTTAGTTTGCAAATGATGATTTAGTGATGCAGACCATTTAGAATAATTGATCCTCCTTGCAATATACACATTTACAAATATTACAAAATCTAATTTTTATTACTTTTTGCCAATCTGCAAAAGAGCTTTTCATAAAAATGTCAATTGAATTCTCATAAGGTAGAAAGATACAATTTTCATATAGAATATTATGATTGTCTTTTGATATAATGTTAAAAATTTTCAATATTGGATATCGTGTCTATAAAGAGACTGTGTCTAACTAAGAGACCAAGTTATCCTAGTGAATTAACATGACTCTCTAGGCTATTTTGAAATCTTGTGAGAAAGGACTATCTTACTTTGAAAAATAATTTCATTAATTTTATATTTGGAAGAATAAAGTTCATTAAAATCTTTAATTTTGAAATAAGATATCCCTTTTACTCAGTCTGTCCCCAAAGTGCAGACCTGAAGTCACTATCAAACTCAAATGGAGATACTAAGAGAGTCATTTAAAGACATAAAATAAATTTTACAAATATATAAAATATTCTGTTATGAAGTAAGCTTGCTCCCACATAATCTTGAACTGCTGTGTTCAACCTGGGCCGGTTCACCCCTCCTTAGGCAACCTGGTGGTCCCCCACTCCTGGGAGGTCACCATATTGATGCCGAACTTAGTGCGGACACCTCATCGGCATAGCACACTGCAGCCCAGAACTCCTGGACTCAAGTGATCGTCCCACCTCAGCCTCCCATGTAGCTGGGATTACAGGGGCATGCCACCACTGCCGGCTGCTTCTACATAATCTTAATGAAATGGTGTTCACATGAAAGGCAAAATACAGTTTATTTCATTTCATAAAGATACACTTTTTAAAAGTCTGTGTATGTTTCTCATAAGACAAAGACAGAACATACTGTTTATTTTCTTTTTTCTTTTGGTTTTTTGAGGCTGGGTCTCACTATGTAGTTGAGACTGACCTGGAACTCACTACGTATCCCAGGCTGGTCTTGAACTCACAGCAATCCTCTTGCCTCAGCCTCCCGAGTGCTGGGATTACAGGTGTGTGCCACCATGCCCAGCTCATACTGTTTATTTTCTATTACATGTAAAAGAATATTGGTACTAATAGCCTAAACAGTTTCTGTTTAAACAGAATTGTGAACAATTCTAAAAGAAATATACTTCTAGTTTTTGAGCCATTAATAATGTATTAGTTGTTATTTCTGCCTGAAGCAAGTGGTAGCAATTATCAGAAAAGCTGAGAGACGGATATTTTAGAGGTAATTTTTTTCTGGTATTAGATATTTGTCTGAATGTGTAATACTTGTTATCTATATTGGACAATTGTTTTCTTTGCAATGGCTATACAATATATTGAAGGGTTTTCATAATAGTCTTCTTTCCATGTCAGTAGCTTTAATGAGACAATAATTCTTGTCAGTAAGACTCAGGTCACTTCATTCAGTTTTGTAATCAGGCTAAATTTTGTGTATCCAGTTTACTTCAAAAACGACATCCACTGGACATTATATTTAAATTATTTGCTGCCAAAGAAGTGATATTTTAATGTTTTATTCTAATGGGGAGAGTTAAATTAGCCCAAAAAGGAGTAAATGAGATTTTGGTAAATGAAGTGAGGAAGACTCCAACACTTCTCACCCTCAGCCCCATGGCCCCATGAGAAATTCAACTTGAGACGCATGCAGGATAGAAAACTCAGCTTTCAAATGTATATATAAACTTTTTTTTTTTTCCAAATGAGTCAGTCTCAATGATGTCCATGTATCCAGGTTTTCTGTAACAAGACAGAGCAAGGAGTACCCTTTCTGTCCTTTAGGATGACCACGTAGATTAGCTGTGGAAGTCTCCTCTAACACAACTCTATATGTTTACTAAGCCAGTTATGGACACCATTTTCTGCTTGAACTATTATTTTCAGGCAACAGCTTCTGCACATTAAATATGAATATGTGAGATTTATCTCCTTATTCACGTAAAAGGTTTCCAGTTCAAAATTTTAAGCTGTGAAGTGTTGTATTTCTGTATATATGATGTAAGTGTAATGATGACTTTATTGACTTTACTCATTTCCATTGAAAAGCTTGTGACACTATGGCCCTTAATTTGAATTTTACATAAGTCCTCTTATAAAAGTGGCCCATCAAGATAATCTTTAAGAATTTACAGTAATACACTATAGCGCATCTCCTTACTAACTGAAATTTCACAGCTGCCCAGTATCTGCCACTTTAAATCTTCCCCAAAGAAGCCTACTCTTTCTTACTTTACTTTTTTGCTTTCAAATTCTAGCTTGATTTGAGAGTTATTTTTAAGGGGGGAAAATGACAAATGAGAACATAGGGTAAAAAAATGGAAGAGCTACTACAAGCTTTCTTTTTATAATACAGGAGATAATAGGAGCAGCTGCAACTGCAATGATTTGATGAGTTGAACATAGGGAAATAGTTGGGAGGAGATGATTCTAAAAGAGTTTTTCTGTCATGTTGAAATACCCTGTGATTTTTACTTCTTTTTCTTTCTTTGTGTATGCATTTTCACATAGCTTGTTTTGCTTACTAGTTTTGCTTTCTGAACTCAACATAGCATTCAGTCAAGGAAAAAGCAAATATACTGAACTACAGAATTGGCCATTTGATATGTATTTGCTAAGTGCATTCTAGACAACAGACACTGTTCTAGGGACTAAAGAGACTAACAAAGCAAAGTTTTGTGAACATTTGATGCTCACATTCTGGGGTAAGGGAAAGAAGGGCAGATGGAAAACTGCAAATATAATAAAAAGTAAATACTATGGTAAATTAGAAGGAATAAATGTTATAGAAAAAAGGAGAAAATGAGAGCAGAACATGGAGGACTGGCAGGCCAGGAGATCAAGAGGTTGGGTTGCTGTTCACATAGGTTTGTCAGAGTGAACTTCATTGACAAGATAGTGAAGGACCTGAAAAAGGAATTCATGATTTGGGTAAAAAGCATTATAGGCAGAAATAATAGTTAACTTAAAGAGACTGCCTCTCATGCAGAAGAAACAGCAGAGAAGCCAGGGTGCAACTTAGAAGGATAGCAAGAGTAACTGAAAAGAAGACCAGAGTGGCCCTGGAGGCCAGGTCCTAGAGGCATGTAGCTTGTGAGGATTTTGCTTTATTTCTGAGGGCAGTAGGGAGCCACTGCAGGGTTATGAGTAGAGCTTTGATACCATGTAGTTTGCATTTTAAAAGAGAAGAATTGGGCTGTGGGATGAGAAAGGCAGCAGTAGGGAGTCTAAATAGAGGGGTTTTATCATTCATCATCCAGGAAGGAATGCCAATATCCTGCCCCAAGGAGCTGTCACAAGGGAAGGGAAATGGCTCAGGTCTAAATATATTTAAGAGACAGAATGAGTAGAATTTCCTGATAGATTAGATGTAGGGTGTGAGAAAAAGATAGGCAATAAGAACACATCCACATTATTTGGTTAAGAACAACTGGAAGAGAAGAGTTTCCATTTCCTCAGATGTGGACAGCGGGGGTAAAGATTAATCAAAGGGGATGAGGAAAAGATAAGGTTTGTGAGTGAAATGTCTATTGGAAATCTAAGTAGCAATGTCAAGAAGATAGTTGGACAAGTCACACAGAAAAAACCAGTAAGGGTGTACATTTGTTGCAGGTAGAAAAGAAGTGTGCTGTATAGGGCAAGAGCAGGCTAGTGAAAAGGCTCAGAGAGCCATGAGGGCAAGGAGGTAGAAGTGTTTTCAATCTCAAATTTCCAGGTTGGCATTCCTATTGTGCAAATAAGTCCTATCAAAAATTCACTTGGTACCATTTCAACTATAAACTATCCTATCAAATATTTTGCTTAGTTTTTCACCAGATGTAAATCAATAACAGAGTCTTTTTTTGGTACTGGGGATCATACTCAGGACTTTACACTTAAGAGGTAGGTGGTAGGGTGCCACTGAGCTAAATCCCTGGCCCTTGGAAATGTCTTTTTATTGGTTGTATCCTCATACAAACAAAGGACTGAAAACAGCACTTCTCTCATTGGTCCACAGTGCTCAGCCATAAGCTTGATGCCATTTTGGGTCCTGTGTTTTGTGCATATCCTTTTTGTTGGGGGGAAGATTTCAGTCAACCTGTTTGCCATGGGTTTTTATGAACTTTGACACATTCAACCTAGCTAGTTGTCTGTTTTGTCCTTAATTTCCTACCTCGCTAGTGTCCTTATGTCACTGGCTCCTTGAAGCAAATATCTTTGGGTACCTGACCTATAGTCAGTTCTAAACTGCTTTACCTGACCTCTGTACAGGTATGAAGACTTGAGACCAGGAACTTCCAGAAGCATCCGTTGACTCCAGATTAGGTTCATATACCTCCTCCCTCTCAGGGAGAGCCACAGAAGAGCCATGGCCATTTCAAAGTTAAGGAGGGAGGGGATGGGAGTAAAGGAAGGGGAAGGAAGGGGTGAAGGGGATGGCAACCAGTCGTGGAAAGTCCTGCAGGCATCAGTCAGAATTTGGGAAACTTACAGCCACGCTCTTAGAACTTTTAACTCCATGTGAAGTTATGTTTGATTTGTTTTCTGCAGTCTTATCCAGGACACACGGGTAGGAAAGCACTGGTGGTAACACAGAAGAGCTTACAAAGGTGGTGAGCACACTTGGCTAGGCAAGATTAATCTGTTTTGTAAGTGATAGTGAAATCCATTCTGCAAGTTGTGGTTTCTGTTTCAAGCCTCAGGCCAGCCTTCCCAGCTTTGCTGCCAGCTAGAGGATGTGTTCCGTTTGTCACAGGCAGGAGTGACACAGCCCTGGCTCCTGGGAGATAAGCAGGAGTGGGCTGTCCAGGTCTTGGAACAGCTTTTGTTTTCCTAGTGCACATGTGGTCTCTTTTCCTCCACCACCCTGATTTAAAAGTCACTCAGGATGCCTAGAGTTTATGGTCAGGAAAGTGCATCCCAAGCAGCCACCTTCTCTGATTCCTAAAACAAAACAATCAGTCCTTATTTACATAAATCAACATGAGTTGCTTTTTTTTTCTGGAGACACAAGTGTCTGTCCTTTCCCCATCTTCCCCTTCTAAAATCTACTTAGTGCCATCATTTTTCCAGAATATAGGAGAGACAAGCTTCACAAGAATCGAAATGGCTTTAAAAGAAAATATGATACATTTGCTTTCATATACCTTAAATTGCATTCCACTGAGCTCCTCTAAAGACTAGAATTTGGGGTCTAAAGACATTTAGAGGCCAAATTTGTTGCAATTTGCACCTGTCTTCTAACAGGACTGTAAAATCTAGTAAAAATGTCTCATTAGAATTATAATTTTTTTTATTCTTGTCTGTCCCTATAAATATATTAGGAAGCAAAACCAGTAAACATTCTCGACAGCAGAGTGTGGAAAAGGAAAAATAAATACCCCAGTTTAAACACAGCCTACAAAATTACTCCCTGAGAAATTCTGAATAGACTGAATCCTATTCCTAAGTTAGTAATTGTCTTCATTATATTTTTTGATGCAAGTGCATAATTACAATCCCAGTATTTATTTTTTAATTCAATGCTTTCTTTTCAAGAACATCTATCCAACTTGATTTTTTTTCTTGAAATGCAAGAAAAGGAAGTTGGATAGATATAATAAGAGATCTCAATACTAAGCTGAGTCTGCTGAAAAATTAATAAATCAGTCCAGAAGGAGGCCACGAGTTTCTATGCAAGCAGATGTAGAATTACACTTCTAACTTGGATAAAGAAAACATGTAACAGTCTTTATTATAAGCAAATTAATCTTCATTTCTTTATAAGCTCCTCTTTCCAGTCAGCAGCAAGAAATTAAATATTTGGACACAGTAACTCTGCATTGTGTGTGAGTGTGTATATGTGTGTGTTTAATCAGTATGGGATTCAAACTTCCTCAAATACTAGATTCCCTTCTGGAGGGATACTGTCCCACCTCAGAAGTACCTGGGTCAAGGCCCGCCGATGGAATATCTTCTCATGGGAGGAGCAGAACCTGCTCAGGAGCTCTAAATTTCCTTAGACTCCTCTCAACCTGCCTGAACTGCTCTGCTCCCCCGTCCGGCCAAATGTTCCTCCTAGCTTTGGAATATGATTTAGCTACTACTGGACTTAGGATCCGGGGTCTGAGTAAAGTGACAGCTAATCCTATTTTGTCTTGTTTTGTTGCTGGACTCGGGTTCTGTAGACTTTCCAGGTCCTTGGTGTCCCGAACAAAGGATTGGATAAGATAAGCGATAAAGGTAGGGAGCTTTTACATTTACTAAAGGTAGGAAAAGAAGTATTGTACCTTTTGCAGAGAGAGAGAGAGAGAGAGAGAGAGCGGGCCATGAAGTTAATGGCAGTCTTTTGTACAGCTGACATCAGATCTAGGCCATCCTGTCAAACACCTGCTTTATTTTGTTCCAGAAGAATTGAAAGGCGCTTTCTGATTGGCCCCAGGTGCAGGGCTTGGAAACTGTTCTGAGCAAGGGTCCTGGATCTATCTGAGGGACAGGTCACGCCCACTTGCTCAGCCAGTTGGCCACACCCTAATGTCCTGCCTCAGTTTTAGCATGGAAAGTCCTACATCTGGAGAAAGGCCTTAGTTCTCAGTAAACCAGGATGATCAGTGACTCTCGATCTGTGTGGTCTTTGCTTTGCTTTTTTAAATCTAACATCTTCATCTAGTCCACCAACCTTCTAAGCATTTATATAGACCCTATAAGGACACTTAGTAACTTCTACCTCTTGGAGCTATACGCAAGCTTCAATTAGTTATGGTATGTGTGTGGGAGGGATTAGAAATTTGGGATATCTCTGAGTACACCTTGGCTCTGTATCTATTCTACAGAGGCCGCCTCAAGTGAAATTTTCTCTCAGAGTCTATGGTTTTAGATTACCTCACCAAAATTATGCCCACACATCTATTAAATTTTTGTTCTAGTCCAGGATCCAGAGATGATGAGCTATCCTAGCATCCTTGCCTCCCTTAGGAATACGTTATTCTTCTACTACATGGATGGCCACTGTACAAGAACAATTAGATAAAACATAAACTAAACCAAAACATCGCGCTAGGTGAAATAAGCAAGGCACAGAAAGACAAATGTCACATGATCATACTTACATGTAGAATCCAAAAAAGTTAAACTCATAGAAGTAAGGGGTAAAACACTGGCCACTAGGCTTATGGTTAAAAGTGGGGATCAGGATAATTCTGGTCAAGATTTAGGAAAAGTTAGATTAGAATTAGGTCAAGAGAGTTATTGTATAGCCAGGTAATGACAGTCAATAATAATGTGGGGTATTCCTGAAAACTGCTGAGAGAGATTTTAAATGTTCTCAACACAAAAAAATATGTGAAGTAAAGCATATATTAACTAGCCCAATGTAGTCATTACACCATGTATGCATATTTTAGAAAATTTATACACTTCATATATAATTTTGTCAATTTAAAACATTAATGAAAGCTAAATTAAAAATCACTTTCTCTTAAGATGTTTCAAAATTATTTCCACTATAATAAGAGAAAGGCCTGTCTCACAAACATGAATATTCATAGTGACGATATTTATGCTATACTTCCTGTCTCTCCCTGCCTGTAAAATGCTCCCCTCTGTACCTGATTACTAATTTTTCTTCATTTGTCCACAGGCTGACCACCCTCTTTTGGTTCTTTCTTTAGAAATGTTAATGTCATCAATTAGGCTGTTGTCCAACTGTCCTAGGCTTCTTTTACAATGGCAAACATTTTGTCTTTCACCATTAGATACTTACTTCATTACTCACGCTGTAGATTTCTTGGGGATTTCTCTCTCATTTTCACTTCGGGATAATTATGCACAGGGGCTCAAAAAGGCATAAATGTCTCTCACATAAACTAGGTCATTTGAAACTTAATACACCTCATTCCTAACATCACTGTGACTTTCACTTTGTCCAGTTCCAAAGCAACAAGAAAAAGTTGGTCCTGAACTTAAGAACTTGGGCTGATTTCCCAGGTTTTTGATTTCCTTTTGGGAAGTACCTTCAAGGCAAAAGTTACTCAAGGTCATAAATATCACCAGCAGTTTAAACACAGGAAAAGAGTAGCTACATGGTCTGGGTTTTATTTTCTCATAGATCATATTGAAATTTTAAAATCCAGATATGTTTATTGTGTCTTTTTACCTTATGTTAAATCTCATTATATTGCAAATAGGATCTTTCTTGATTCAAGATAAATCAGATTATTAGTAGTTTAAGACCTAAGGCCTTACTACCGCTCTTAAGAGCTCAATACCACTCTGAAGAGCTCAAAATTACTGCTCTGAAGAGCTCGATAGCCATGAGAGTTACCCAGGAAGGAACACACCGGACACTTTGGAAAGGAAACAGACCTTTATTAGTCTGGCCAGTGGGCACTCCCAGAGCCGAGTAGCTCAGAGAGGCGCTAGCTCAGGGACTGAGTTCCTTTTATAAGAGGGATAAGAGGGTGTTTAACATTCATAGCATGGAGGCAGGGGACAATGGCTGCTGGTGGTCAGCAGCCATGTACTCAGCAATCACAGGCTGATGATTAAAAGATGCTTACAGGCGGTCTCTAAGGTATTTCAGACAATCAAGCAGTAAAACAATTAACTTTGGGTCTCTGTATATGGCATAGATCTTATCTCATTTTCCAAAACTCTTAAGCATTTGCCCATTAACTCACATTATTCACAGTTGGGGCTAGGAATTTAAGATCACAAAGTTAAGCAGTAAAGATTACACAAAGTTATGTAGTCCTACATTCCTAAGCAAAGGTAGGGGTGCAACTACAAAGGGGAGTGGTACACAAAGGCCTCTGGGGCCTTTAATCACCCAACATGGAATCACTTTAGCTCATTCAGGTCTTACAGTACATTTCTAGTAAATACTGTTTCTTCACCCTAATCAGAAATTTTTCTAATATTATGTGTATGGCCTGTGGCATAATCTTTCTTGGCCTCCCCTTCTAGCCCCAGGTTCCCCTTTGATCTTTCACTCCATTGTCAAGGCCAGTTGATTTCTTTTAGCAAAGAGTCCAGAAAGGAGTTCCTGCTTATACAGAATGGTGTTCTGTTTGGCACAAAGACTTCAGTTCAATGAACAAAAGATGTTACATAGTGTGACAAGTCCAGGCAAACCCAAGGTCAAGTCAGTTCCCCCTCTCAAATCACCCTCAAATCACTCTGAAGTGATTTCAAAGTGCTTTTATTTTTAAGTATTGTCACCTGCTAGCATGGTCCTTGCTTTAGTAGAAATGGAAATTAAAAATAAACTACATATTTTGGGGGAAAATTTTTCCTTAAAAAGTTAGACCAAAGATAGGAAAGGACTCCACTTAGGTGAATGGAGGGGGCACATCCTGACAGAGGGGTGTAGACTAGGCGGTGGCCCCAACAAAGGCAGGAGGTCAGCTTTCAAAGACTAACTGGTGGCTGGGCTATTAGGTGTTATCTCAGCCCTGGTGTAGCTCTGGAATCCTCATGGCTGAGGGAAAGGAAAGGACTGTCTCTGTCTGCGAAGGTCTGTCTTATGGGGCTCTTTCCTGGAATCCATGTGATCACGAGTTTAGAACTGTCTGGGGACTTCTGGGTGTAGCTGGATGTCTCTAGAAGTCTCTTATGTTGGTGTCCTGAGTCTTTTTTTTTTTTTTTTTTTTTTTTTGGTACCGGGGATTGAACTTAGGTCCTTGCGCTTGCAAGGCAGGCCACCGAACCACTGAGCTAAATCCCCGGCCCTTGAGTCTTGAAGGGAATGGTATCATGTAAGCTCGGGGCTAATCAGCCCTGACTGGCTAGTTCCTAGACCTACTCCTTCAATGATCAATACATCCTTAAGGAAGAGCAGAAAAGAGATTTGATTCAAGATTTATAGTAACATTATCTACTATACATTTTGGTCCTTACTTACACTTTTAGTTTCTCACACCAGAAAGACAATTCAGTATTTACATCCCAATGATGAATGTGATCACAAGGTATATCTAAAATACAAAAATAAAGTTAACTTTAAAAAAGATTTATAGCAACAAAGATAAAAAATGAAGATCAAGCATTGTTCTGCTTTTAGTTACCAATTAGGCATTTATAGAACCAAGTGAAGAATCATGGTTCACAGCCAGAAAAAAGGCCCCTGCCTTTTCCAGAAGAAAATAATTCATGCTTTCAATGAATATCAGGTAAGGGCCTAGGATTCTGTCTGTTCCCATCCTTATATTGGTCCCTCACTATGTCATATCTACATCAGTACAAATACAGTACTAGAGTTGCAAGTTTTTATTTTTAGCAAAAGGAGAGAAATGACATGAGATAACTGACAAGTGGGAAAAAAGAGGGAGGAAAGGTGATTTAGCCACTTCAGGATTCAACAACATCCTATTCATTGATATAGCACATGTATTAGGACAAAAGAAAATTATATTTGCTTTTGGTGTGGCATATAGCTGTGCTCTGACATTTAAACCCCAAGAAAGACCTAGTGCTTGAAAGTAATGCTAGAAAAATAGCCATTTATTTGAAAATAAGCAGAAAGAAAAAAATATATAAATAATTTTCATATATAGCTAAGTCAACTTTGGGAAATTTAAATAAGTCATTCAGCTTTATTTCTTATTTCTGATATTATATCACCTAAAAAATAAAAATAATAGCAAATAATTTCTAAAACATTGAAAATAGAATTTGTAACATTTAGTAACTTCTTAAGATAAGTGCTTTTTTCATTTGTGTGGATATGTTATCCGGATACTGAAGTGCTATAGGCTTCCTTCTAGAGATTCTTTCTAGGTTCTTGTTATCCTGAACAATGAATTGGACAAGAAACACACAAAAGATAGTGAGGCTTTACTTTTCTTTTTTTTTGTACCTGGGATTGAACTTGGGTCCTTGAGCTTGCAAGGCAGGCCACCAAACCACTGAGCTAAATCCCTGGCCCGGTTTTACATATTATAAATTAACTTTATAGGTACACTCTTGATATACATAATGATCACATTCATCATAGGAAATTTGTGCCTGTGCATGATATAACTTTATTAAAGGTAAAATAAAAAGTACACTCTTCAGAGTGAAAGCAAGCCACTTGAATGAGCTTTACAGTGGTGGTGAGATCAATGACAATATCTTTTCCATCTCCCACTCCTCAGGCTGACATCAGGTCATGTATACTATCAAAATCCTGCTTGATCCCACATCAGAGGAACTCAAGATAGCATTGTCTGATTGGGATCAGGTGCAGGGCTTGGAACTATTTTTCTCTGTGTGTGCTCTGGCTTTTTGTGATTGACAAGTCATGCCCACTTGCCCAGCCAGCTGAACATGCCCAGATCTCCTGCCTCAGAGTCTTTGCAAAATTTTGATTCAATACAGTGAGCAGGACCCATTGAATGCCCTCTCCTAAAACAGCTTTCCAGATGACAGTCACCATTCCTTTTCTAAAATACTGGGGCTGATACAGCTTGATGTAGGAGGAACTGGAGTGAGGAGGCTATCTTCCTTTTTCTGTCTCAGCATGTGTGAGACTCACTTCATTGTTAAATTTATTTTTTGCAAGTTGTACTTCTGATTATACTGTCATGGATAAATTTAATACTAAATACATTTTTAAGTGACTGTGTTACTGTTAGGTAAAAAGAGCTGAAAACCAGGACCAGACCAGAACCATAACAAGCCTTTTATTATGGGGAGGATCTGCCAGGCTGTCTCTGAACAAAGGAGAGACAAGCAACAAAGAAGACATTAAGGCATCAAGTTGGTCTTCCAAGTAGGTTCTTGACTCTCATCATGGAGAAAGAATTTCAAGATGAGTCAATGAGAGTCTTCAACAGATTTATTAGGCAGAGTTTGATAGTAAGGGAGAATGCGGAAAGGACTTGAGCTAAAGTAACTGGAGGGTCAGACTGGTCTGCTCACAAAAACACAAGGCCAGATTATTTGTATAAACTGAGGTGAGCGGGTGTCCAGTCAATCACTGTCTTGGTCTTAGTTTCATAGCCCAGAGGAATCTTTATGACTCAAGGGGTAATTTGGTTCCCATGAGGTGCTTGTGCTTGCTTGGGTGGAAGCTGTTTCCATTCCATCATGGGGCAGTTGCTACTACTTCTGGGGGAGGGTGATCTCATATGGGGTGGTCTGTAAAGCTCTGCTCTTCCTGGAATCTGGGGGGATGCAGGTTTAGAGACTGCTAGGTGTCATTCCAGTGGGTGTAGAACTGGACACTGTAAATTGGATACCCCTGCAAACCTTGAAAATTACTTTGGTTCCTCTTGTACTGGTGCCCTCGGTCTTGAAGGAGGGTGAGATAAACTAGGCAAACATAGGATGAATCAACTCTGACAGACTCTCCTTAAGTAATTATCATGCCTATGAGCACAGATCTGACCCAGAGTTCTAATAAAACCGAGGACATATATAAAATGAAGAGAGATGCCAAGCTTTATCCTTTTAGTTGACTTAGGCATCTACAGGTCCCTTTCTAGGTCCTAGTTATAAATTCTCCTTTATCATGATCCACCCCTCTTTCTCCAGGGAATTAGTATATCAGCCAATTTGGCTTTGGGAGTTTTCTGGCCAGGTAGTAAACTAGCATATGAGATGAAGACCAGCTGAGTCTTGAGTCTTTGGTTAGAATCCTGCGGAGTAAGGAAATGGAGCACAGACATAGATCATTTTAGATAACTTTGATCACGTCTTGGAACTAAGGTTTCCTTGTCTTCTTTCTACTGATCTTTATCTCTTCTATCCTACCTTGACTGGAGACAAAAAAAAAAAAAAAGTTTTCAGTAAAACCAAATTAAGAGGGTTTAGAAAAACCATAAACCTAAGTGTGTCAAGGCAACTGCAAAAACCTGCAAAGATAGATAAAAATGGATGGATGCATTCAAATTTATCACTACCCTCAGTTTTCACTAGACTTTGTTTAACCAAACAGAACATTGAGGGTGATAATTTACAGGAATGACATATCATAAAGGATGGAGGATGGGAATTGTAGACTTCCAATCAACTGGCCTATTTCAAGACTCCAGAGCAATTCCCTCCAACAGATGAATCTTTGAATATATATGATACAGGGTTTTCAGTTAAATTAAAATGGGTAGGCTATATATCTTTTTAATGACTTCTATCTTCACTGAATTTCATTAAACCCAACATATTGAACACTTGTACTGTTCTCCCATCTGGATTTAAAAAAAAGAAAGAGAAGCACATTTCACTTGTTTCTTTTGCTTTCTCCGTTTGAGAAGTATTCGCAACCCAAATAATGGGAGAGGGGTACAGGAAGAAGCAAGGAGAAGAAAAACTATAAATCACATCACTCTCAGGTAATCAGAGTGGGACATTGGGATAAATTTACATTAAAGAAAAATCAGGAATAAAAACTAAAGAATAGCATTTATTTATGTTAGCAGTTTAAAAATGGAATTTTGTTTGAAAAATTTTCTTTGCTATTTAAAGAAGCTATAACCTGAGAAAAGGGGAACAGGAGCCACATATTTATTTTTTCTAGGCTATGAAAACAATTATGGAGAATTAAGGCTTGCCACATTTTAATTTTGTTAAGTAAACACATTGTGTGTTTCAGCCTATACTGTGCAGAAATTAGTCTCAAGAGGGCAATAAGCTTAAATTTTTAAGTAGGATTGTCTAAAATTTTGAGTGCACCCATTGTTTTATTAGAGGTAAGTATTTTGTCCATCCGTGCCTAGGAATTCATTGAGGAGCTTCATTGTGCTTACTAAATTCTGTGTACATTAACAAGAATATTGCATGAACAAGGGAGGAATGCAGATGGAAAGGGAATTTATGTGTGATTTTTGGAGTAATGTTGAAAAATGAGCCTGTAATAAATTTTGACAAACTAATTGCAATATCACAAAGAAGAGTCTTAATCAGCTAACATTTTTAAAAAATAGACCATTATCTACACTTCTAATAAGGGTAAGCTTCCTAAGTATATAAAACATCTGTTCATGGGATTAACTGTTTTTCTTCAACAAGTGGTACCTGTTAAGACTTTTATTCTGGTAATTCAATGATCTTTGCTTCTTTGGCACAGCTCCAGGAAAGATTCATCAACATGAAAATTTTTTTCATGGTCACACTTCCCTAAAGTCTCCCTGTCAGCAAATAGACATGGCATCCAAGTGAATTTTTCATTTTTCTTGAAATTTTAGTCTTTGAATATTAGGGAGGAAAAAGTGACATTTGGAAAGTTAGAAACAGCACACACAGAGGATAGTTGTAGGATCGCTGTAGATAGTTGCTGTAGTTCATTAACTCAAAGGACATTTGTTAATCTCCTATGGGGATCAGGGCACTGGTACTGGTCTATACAGTGAGAAAAACAAAAGGTTTTTAGAGTAGATTGTTCTCCTAGGAAATATACAAATTCAACAGGGAAGCAGAAAACATTCATAGGAAGTGTTAAAACTGTATTAAGCATATGCTTCTTAGACAAATCCAGGTGATGATTTCCATAAAAAATGTTAAAGAGAAAATTACTGTGGGCTGCAGAGGCTTCAAAAAGGAAGCCACTAAACTTTAGGAGGACTTTACCTTTAGATGCTGCAAAAGACAGGGAAAATACAAGCCAGGTGATGAAAAGACATGAGCAGAAGATAGGAAGCAGGAATGACCATAT
This sequence comes from Fukomys damarensis, assembly GCF_012274545.1. NCBI lineage: Eukaryota > Metazoa > Chordata > Mammalia > Rodentia > Bathyergidae > Fukomys > Fukomys damarensis. The sequence goes on along the minus strand of NW_022900928.1, from coordinate 90,855,613 downwards.
CATATTTCTGAAACATTGAAGAGATCATTTAAACTACAGCAGAGAGGAGTCAGGAAAAGTTGGAATGCTATGTTTTTCATTCATTTTTTAAAATTTTCAATTTTTATTGGCATGTGCTTTGTAGTACACTATAATTGCATTCATCCCGGTGTGTTGGTATACATACATGATATTTTTCAATTTGTTACCCTTCATTCTTTTATCCATTCATTTCACACTAGCTCTTTAAGTACTATCTTTTGTCAAGGATACTGTTAGCTTTGATGAAAAAGACATAGCCCTTAGTACCCTACTTCCCTAGTCAATAATGAAAGAGACAGTATATAAATCTGCCACAGTGAAACCCATTAATCTCGATAATCAATATGCTCTAATAAAAATGGGGAAAGAAGAAATTGGCAAATTCCAACCTGAAGAATACACAAGGAATAACATCTTTAAGTCTACCTGGGATCTGAGTTAGGATGGAGGAGATCATAGAGGAGCAAGTAAAAGAACATGGGATGGACATTTAGGCAACTGAGAAAAATATGCAGAAGGACAAGGTGTACTGATGGACATAAGTATCCATAGGAAACTCAAGCAGTCCAGTGGCTTCTTCCAGAGAGTGGCACCTATTAGTGAGGATGTGAAGCTAGAGATTTAAGAACCCAATGGCAAAGGTCCTTGAGTGTTTTTCTTCTGCTAATAGTATTGTAATTGATCCTTTGACCAATAAGGAGTCATTGAAGAATTTCCAAGGAGGTTTTGCATCACTGACATTTGAGCAAAGGTGGTGAGAGTTAAACTATTGTGATGGTGACAAAAAGATATAGGAAATAGATAAAGATAGGAAAGGCTAAATCCAAAGTATTTATGAATTGAACTAAGAACTCATTAGGTTGAAGGAAGGGAGCATAATAGCAGGAAAGAAGTCTCATTCCAATGTTAGAAACAGCATTATTGAAAGGTTAAGCATTGCTTTTGTTAGTCCTACAACAATATCATACTTGAATATTTCTTTGGTAATGGGTGTACCTGTTCAAATATTATTTTTATGAAATCTGGAAAATGATAAAATCCAGTAGCAGCAACTGAAAATGGGGGAGGTTAAAAAAAAAACTAAAATAGGAGAGGCAGAGCTAGGTTAGAAGTAGTACAGGTAATTAAATATTGAGTAAAAAAAGAAGACAAGAGTTGCTGATAGCTATGCTGTTCATTCTGGAAGCCAGTAGTCCTATGGGGTACTGGGCACTTAAAAAGCACCTATGTGTAACCCAGGTGTGCTACAAATTTAAAATACAAATTCTGTATATTGAGAAAAAAGAAATACATTGCTAGTAATTTCATATGAGTTTCATCTTATGAATAAGTATATTCTCTAAATTCATTTTGCCTTTTTTAACATTTTTAATGTAATTAGCAGAATACTTAAGCCTGCGTAAGTGATTGTGTGCATATTTATTGGTCTATAGTGGTCACATGGCATTATTGGTCTATAATCCTCTAGACAGTTTAAGTTGGAGAAACTGAAGCTAAAATAGGTTGTCCAACTTCTTTGTTGGTCTTGGCCACGAGAGAGTTAAAAGATTTATAAAACTTTTTATAGGAGTCAGCAAATTGTTCTTCAGAATTTTTTTTTTTTATTTTAGAAACAATCAGGAATCCCATAAGGTCTGTAAAACTGGCATCATTCAGAAGTTCTCAGTCCCTTTTAATTAATTAGAAGTTTCCTTAAGCCAAGGCCATCTCCAGAGAATATCTTTACAAACTTAGAAGCCAGATGTGTTGATTTTCTCCTGGAATATTAATTCCCTATCCATTAAATATAAAATAAGAAGTATCCAGTGGAAAAAATGAGGGCCAAATTAAGTAGAAGATATTTTAGTCAAGTTAAAACTTTCTGGTTCAAAGATCAATGTCTTTCACTAAAATATCTGTCAGTTATACAGCTGTGTATATGTAAGTCAATGAGCCTGCAATTAAGGTTTGGGGCTCAGTAACAAATTGCTTTCAGCTGCTAGAAACAGAAACCCAATTACAGGTTCTTAGATGAATCTGAAATTTATATTGCACAGGTAAATTGATTAAATAGTCCATCCAAAGCTTCTGTGGTAACTGCACAACAAAATCCAAGACCCTGACTCTAACATTCTTCTCCTGTGTCTGTAGTTCATGGTTTTTATTCCTCCAATGACTAGATGGCTGAAAGAACTCCAGGCATTTCATCTGATTTTCATGAAGGAAGAAAGATGGTCTATTCCCCTTTTAAGAAGATTCCTCAGAAGTTCCCTGTATCACTTTCATTTACTTCTCAGAGCCAGATTTAATCAGAACTACAGTAAATTGCAAGATACCCTAGGGCTTAGTCTCATTCTGGGTGGTAATGTGTCTTTAGAGATTTTTCCTGAGGAGGAAGAGGCAAATCTCTAATGGGATAGACCAATAAGGGCCTCTCTTCCTAGACAACCTCTGAAAAACTGTAAAAAATAGTATACAATGCATGTTTCCAGTAAAAATAATTGTTAGATTATTTATATAATTTATTCAAGTTATATGTGTTTGTTTACCCCAATAATTAAAACCTAAATATATTTTTCAAGCTTTGGACTTGACATTTTGATTCAAGGGTGAAGAAGATGTAGCATCTGTTCCCAAATTTTATGACAGAGTGGCAGAGTTGGGAAGATGTTTTCATTCTCATTCTCCTCCCAAACTTGAAATTCATCAGTAATTTCTCAATGTCCTTTTAAAAATGGCTGAGATCCTTAAAAGCACAGTAGTCTCTAACTTCCTTTTGGTCTGGTTCCGTCTCTCTTTCTGCCTTTGACTCACACAGTTCTCCTTCACTCCCTCTACACCTCTGGCCAATGGTCTGTGGTCTGGGCCTGACCTGCTCTTTCTTTCCTTTTTTTTTTTTGGTACCGGGGATTGAACTCTGGGGTCCTTGCGCTTTCAAGGCAGGCCACTGAACCACTGAGCTAAATCCCTGGTCCCCTGACCTGCTCTTTCCACGGGACTCTTGTCTGTTCTTTTCTTTGAGTCTGGCATTTCCCCATCCCTCCCACCCATAGCCACTCTTTCTTATTTTTCAGATGTCAGTTCACCACTGAATTCTTTAGAGAAGCCACTCCAGGCTCTGCAACACTGGTTGAATTCTTTCTGTTTGTAGTTACATAGTCAAGTCTATGATTGCATCTTTGTCCTTGCTTTTTGCCTTTGAGGCTCATAAAATGGGAAACACACCCAAGCTTGTTTCCCATTGTGACTCCAGGTCTGACACAGTTCTTGGCATGCAGTAACCTCTAAGAACAGCCAAGCATGGGGTGCACATTTATAATCCCATTACTCTGGGATGTTAAGGCAAGAGGATTGCAAATTGAAACAGCCTGGGCAACTTAGTGAGACCCTGTTTAAAAATTAAAAAAATGTTTTAAGGTAAAAAGGGATATAGCTCAGTGTGAAGGCCCTGGGTTCAAGTACTAGTATCACACACACACACACACACACACACACACACACAAAATCTAAGTACATGGCTTTTTGTACGATGAATAAGTAAGTATAATATTAATACAAAAAAGGTGATGAAGTTATGAAAGGGAAAATAAATAATTCCAAATGAAGGAATTCCCTGATTATTTATAAGAGAAATGGCATTGAAATTGGTCCTCCCAGGATTGAAAAGCTAGACAGAAACAATAAGGTGTGAGGCTTTCTTAAAAAATGGGCAGTATGAATGTGATGCGGCTGAACTAGGAAGTTGCTCAAATTATCAGAATGCCTGAAAAATCGGAGAATATATGCTTTTTCATGTAGCACAGGAGGCCATTCACTTTTCAAATGCACACTTGTGCATGTAGTTGAACGTGTTCATGCCAGATAATTACCATCCAAGTCTATTCATAGGAAGGACACCTTACTTCAGCTCATTCATTCTCAGATTTCTTTTGCCACTGTTTTCCTCATCCATCTTCTTTGAATGGGTTGTCATAGAAGAGTTTACTGGAACTATTACAGAAGTGTGAATGAAAAGAGTTCGAGTTGAAAAGCAGCTTCCTACAACAACAAGACAACAGGGTCTCCCTCCCACAAGAAAGCTGTCCCTGTAATTATCCATGGGAAGTCTATAACTGAGTTGATCTAGAGCAGTATAGAAGTGAGAAACCCAAAGATTTTCACATGGTGATACCTAAGCTGTGGGCAGCATGTTCAGTAACAGGGCTAAATGACAAGGGGTTGGCTGGAGATGCAACTGAATGATAAGCAGGTGAACACGAGGTATTCATAAAAAATATGAGAACAATAAATCAAAATTTGTGTAGAGAACAAATATTTCAGCCTAGTACTTCCCAACATCTTACATGCATATGCACCTGGGATCTTACTAAAAGATAGATTCCATTCAGTGGAACCCACTCTCTGAAGGGAGAACTGAGATCCTGCACTTCTAGTAAGCTCCAAGATGGTTCTAGTGCCTCTGGTTCAGGATCTACACCTTGAAAGTGTCAGGTTTCTCACCGCTGCATCTTGGCTGCCAGATGTACAGAAAAAAGCAGTTCAGCTGCTAAGAATAAAGGTCAGTGACATGGGTTTTTGTAATGTTACGTCTATAAAATAGGAAACCTGTTGTCTTTACAGGGAAAATAAATCAATGTAGGTGACGTGGAAATTACCCTAGCCTGGGGCCAGGTTCAAAACTCTGCAGGAACTAATTAGCATTTTCTCAAAACACTAAGTGCTTCCATTTCTTGCCATTCTTTTTAGAGTGTCATGTCTTACCTTAATGTTGGAAAAGAAAACAAGAAACTGTTTTTTAATAATTCACTGTCTCCATATAGAAGGAAACCACATTTGTGGTATTGACTGACATTCTTAGACTGTCAGAAAAAATTTTTTTTTGTAAGTTAGTCCCTTCATTGAATGCAACTGTACAAGGAAAGGTTTTTGATTATAAACAAGCAACACTAAGAAAAAAGATTAAAAAAAAAACACTTGTGGAGAATTTGAGGACATGGACTATCTCTACTTCACAATCGATGGAAGGTAGAACTCAAGGAGGGCAAGGTAAACTCAGTGTTCTGTCACCTGTCACCACAGTGCAACATGCCATAGTCTTAATCAGCTATCCAGAATCATTGCAGTGACCCTGCCTTTGTGTGCATCCCTCACAACTTAGTTTCAGGTTGTTACTGTGCCACTGGCTAGGCTTACATTTCTTTCATGACCTCTACCTCACTCCCACTTCAGATTTCTTCAGAAGAGGATAGGACTCTGCATCCTACTTACCTTGGAATTACCTTCCAATAGAAATAAATCCTACATAAATCCACCTGACCTAGTCCAAATAAAGACAACTTGTAAATCCATACAGGAAGTAATTATGAAAAAAGATCTGTGAGAATTCAAAAGTAGGTGCCATAACCATAGGATACCTTGAAATTTGCCATAAACTGGGAATAAACTTTAAGGGTGAGATGAGCAAAACAGATGTGAACTGGTCCTACACTGGACACGATGGGATGCATGGTCACCTTATGTGATAGGTGTGGGTGCTCCTGACTTGGACTAGAGGATGTTTTTGATTCAAGACAGTTGTAAAAAATCTGAATTCACTGATCCTCCCCAAATTTCTGAGTTAGATGACACTCATCTGTTTCCGTTAATTCCAAGCCAACTGAGTTATTTTGTTTAGTATTTTTTTTTAACTCTCATAAATTTTGCGGTGGGTATTTCTCCTTGCTGCCACAGCATAGATTTCCTGTGGATAACCTGCACCTCTTCTCAATAGTCTCTGACTTGTGTTTGGGTTCAGAAGAGTGGATTTGTGTTCAACTGCAATCCCTGTCTCAGTGTGTGATTTCAGGAGCTTTTCAAGTCTGTGACTCTGAGGAAAGCAGCTATCCTGAAACCCGAGTGTGAGCAGGATCAGGGTAGCCTCAGGCTGAAGACAAAGTGAACAATCCATTTATAAAGACAGAAATAAGCCAGAATCTTGTTGAGCCACTAGGTGAAGCTTATATCCAATCCTAGTCTTTTCATTTATTTTAGCCAATAAATGTCCTTTATGCCTGTGTGTGAGAGTAAACCCAGTTGGGCTTCCTGTTGTTCACAATGGATCCATCTAAACCATATAGCTTCAGTTTCCACAGTGTACTCTATTGGGTCCTGCAGCTGTCTTTACAGTGACCTTTGTTTCAGCTATCACTATCAATTGTCCAGGCATCTCTGTATTTCCCACACCAAATTAGACAAAAGGAAATTTTTGACTCAATTTCCCTTTTTTGATCAGGCTATAATAATAAGCTGCTGGTCAACCTGTAGTCTGGCTACTCAGTCAAGTAAGTGCCCACCCATGAAACAGTCGCTGAGGCAGAAGAAAACCACTGTATCCTCTGAAGCCCTGTCTCAGTATCCCTTCCATGTTTGAGCCAATAGGATATGGCCTGAAGCATCTGTATGATTTATATTTATATTCTATATTTGTTATCATTTTTGCTTTTTTCCTATTTTTCTCAGTAACTGATCTGTATTACACAAACTTAAAAACACCCTTAGTGTCCTAGCATTTGGGGATACCACAGCAGAATACCACACTCCTGGTGGCTTATAAGCAGTAGAAATTTATTCACAACAGTTCTGGAGGCTGGAAAGTCAGAGCTCACAGGACTAGCAGATTTGATGTTTGGTATCAGGTTCAGTTCCTGATTCACAGGTGATCATCTTCTCACTGTGTCCTCATAAGGCATAAAGGACAAAGCCTTCCCTGGAGTCTCATTTACAAGAGCTCTGACCCATTCATGAAAGCTGAGCCTCATGACTTAATCACCTTCCCAAATCCCTCTTTCAAACACAATCATATTGGAGATGAAGTTTCAGCAAATGAATTTTGAGGAGACATAAACATTCAGTCTGTAACCCTCACCTTTTGTTTAGAGAACATCTACAAAGAAAAAGTTAAATTTAAATTTTAGAAAACTTCCCTTTCCTTTTTCATTTTTGTTCATTCCCTTTGCAAAGCAATTATTATTATTATATTGGGCCCCTATCTGATGATGTGAGTTTAAATGGATCAAAATTATTTCTCTTTAAAAGCAACACCAAAATTTTGTAAGATATGATGCATACTAATTAAAGTTCAAGAAACCCTAGGCAAGAAAAAAGATAAGCCATTGCTTAAGTTATGCAAAAGTGTATTAAATATTCAAGATTAATTAAAATCTAGAGTAAGATTTTCTAAGGGTGCCATTTAAGTTTGTATAAAAGTTAATGCAATTATTATGAAATGTTTGCTATCAAACTGGTTTGATGAATAAGGGAAGTTAATTAGTTACATAGTGAAATGAGTTAATTCATGTTGCTGTATATTTTTTTCTTTGTTCCATTAAAATTGCTTATAACTGCATAGTAATTACGTAAAGTATGCACTATTTCAAAAAGTGATGGAAGGTATAATTTTATGGTATTTATTTATTTGTTTAAAATCCCATGCAAGTGATTTCTACAGTGAAAGTTTCATGGTGGAAAAACAAAAAATTTGCTTTCTGGTGTTTTTATTTCAGTAGAGAGGAGGGAAGTACAATTTTTACTGAGCAAGTGGTTCCTGGTATATGAAAGCTTGATTAACTATCTGTGTCAATAATGATTTGAAGATTCTGATTCTGGCTTCTGAAAATGACCCCGTTTCCCAATTCAGAACATATGAGCCACAGTATACACATTGATTTGCAAGTTGCTAACTAAGCCAAATGTTTCCTAGTTTCCTGGCCTCATTCATTATTTTTGAGGCTATCATGAATTGGGAAAAGTGTTCCTAGAATCTTAGTATAAAATTGCAAACATATTTCTAGAGTAACTGAGGTCTAAACATTAGTAGAGGTTGATAGTTAGGAGTGGGCTTTGTATACTAGCTTGGATGACAAGTCTATTTATAACATTTTTTATATCAGAAAGAAAAAATTAGTTTCAATTTCAAACTGCATTTTGAATGTCAAAGGGACTTTTCTAGTGTTACCTGTTAATACTCAGGTACAACTTATTCAAAACAAAAAGTCATTTTTTCTGGAAAAGAAAGTGGGCCAAATTAATGTTCTGCTTTACTACAATTTTAGCAAGTAATAGAAGGCAAATAAACAATGTCAACCAATGCCTCCCATCATAGAAATACCAGCTTTATTTCTAGTGTACAGTGAAGTCTTAAGGAGTTCTTATAACCAGTGCATCTGATGGTGTGGTAGTTAGCTTTCCATAATTATGACAGAACACCTGCACCAACAATTTAAAAGGAGGGAAGATTTATTTTAGCTCACAGTTTCAGAGGTTTCAGTCAATGGCCTGCTGGCTCCTTTGTTTTGGGACTTTTATGAAGGCAGGCCACCATAGTTGGTACCCATGGCAAAGGAAGCTATTTAACTCCTGGCAGCTGACAGCCAAAGAGAGGGACCAGAAGAAGCTGGCTTCCATAATCCCCTTTAAGGGCATGCCCCAGTGACGTATCATCCATCCACGTGGCCAAACCTCCTAAAGTTTCCATCACTTCCCGATGGTGTCACGGGTTGGTAGCCAAGTCTTCAGCCTATAGGCCTTGGGTGGAGGGGGCATTTATACAAATTATAACAGATGGTGAATGAATTGAAATTCTTTTAAATCCCATGGCGAAAGTACTTCTTATTAAGTGGGCTCAGAAATACTGTAGTTTAAAGCATGTTTCCCAAAAAGAAAACATATTTAGCCTAGGAAGAAAGATTTCCCTCAATGCCAGTTTTACTGAGAATTTCCAGCAGCTTTCAAATATTGAATCCATAACTGCTGTGTGAGAGAATATGTAAGCAAGTAAGTAAAGAGTCATTCCAGTAAACAGATTCAGAGTGTTGATTTCCCAGGGAGAAAAACCCTCTGTCTTCACTCTACCCCTGCCTGTCTGCCCTTTCCCAGCCCACAGGCAATGTTCCTGTGGCTTTGTTTCTCCCACCAGAAGTGAGGCAACCTAGGAGTGCCCTGCTTGTTTACCACCTGATGAGGGTCCCCCACTACTTACAGCAGCATTTTCAGCTGTGTGAACCACAGAGCTGCAGAGATGTGGCCTGAGTTACCTAATGTGTTTTGTGTTGGTATTTAGTCACAATATTAAAAAGGACAAAAAATGAACTCTGCTCTGCACCATAGAAGAATGCCTGGTGCAATGACGCATTTTTATGTAATGATTTTACTTAAAAAATGTCCAGTCTCCAATTAAGATTGCAGAAGAGGCCAAGAAAAAGGGAAATGGAAGAAGTGAATACATTTCCCATGCCTGAACTTGAAATGTTTATATTAGTACATGTTTCCAGTACATGAATTTTACACTCATCTTAAGGAGTAGGTGCATGTACATAACACAACTTGATTCTGTTTTAATCCTTGTCTCCCCCCACCCACCTCCTGCCTTCTCTAAATCTCATTCCCATTTTCACTCTTCTTGTTATTTTTAGTTCATATTTGCCACATTTATAGTTTACATTCATTATGTGTATTTGATATATGCACATGACACACATTTAATCTTTTTACCTTCCTTTCTTGTCCCCCTTGACCTTGGTATCCTGGACCCCTTCCCATTTATAAAATATCTACTTCCCTGTTTCCTTTTATCACTGCTCTTTACTTGTACTTTACTCAAATGAGAAATAACATATGATATTTAAGTTTGTGTCTGATTTATTTCACTTAACACTAGATTTTCCAAGTGTATTCATTTTCCTACAAAGGTCTCAAATTTATATTTCTTTATAACTGAGTAGTATTCCATTATATAGCGATAACACATTTTTGTTATCCATTCACCGCATTGCTTCCAGGCTGCTTCCAGGCTTTAGCTGTTATGAATCGTGCTGCTGTAAACATTGATATGCATGTATCACTGCGTTATGATGTTTTTAACTCTTTTGGGATGCTACCTAGACAGTGAATATGTAAGTCAAGTGGAATTTCTAATTTTAGTTCTTTGTGGGGTCTCCATATTGATTTCTATAATGTTGCACTAGTTTAAATTTGCACTAGCAATGTAGAAGTGTCCCTTTTTCATCACAAGCATGCCAGAATTTGTTACTGTTTGATTTCTTGTTGACTGCCACTAAATATGAAATCTGGCATAGATTTTCTTGGAAGTGTTATTGTATTTGTTAGGGTGAGCAAACATACCCTGCTGGATTAGCTACTATATTTTCCAGCAGTGTGTTTGTGAGTGTTGGCTTATTGTATTACCACATTATTGCATACAATTTGAAGAGAATTCTTGATCTTGCCTCAGATGCAGGGCAGCCTGTTAAACTACATTTAAGAGTCAAAGCTCTAAACCAATCATTAGTCCTCATCCTTCCAAAATTCTCTAATATGAATGCCTTCAGCTCTTCCCGACACTCTGCCACCTGCTGTGCAAGATGAAATTTTGATTTAAAGAAGTCAGGTGCCCTTTCCTACCCAGACATCTCATTGAATAAAACTTAGAAGCAGAAATTATACAATATTCAAAGGTACAAATGAACCTTTGTTAATAATCTCAATATTAGCTCTTTAGACAAGAGGGGAAAAATCCCTAACCTTGCTAAAGGCATAAATTTGCTATAATATAAATTACACCATTCATCCAACACTATATTGTTAGAAATAAAAGCATTAGTCTGCACTTGCTATTTAAGTCCACTATAAGAAGGCTGTATGTCAAACTGTCATCCCCATTGAGGTGTTATAAAAGAAATTCTTCCAACTGGGCCAAATCTTTCTAACCTATTAAGCATCAGTTTTTAGAAGCATTCCTTGGTGATATGAATACAAAATAACCAAGGTACATGTTGAATACCATAATTTGGTATATTTAAGTGAATTCTTTATATTAAGTAGTGCAGTACTGTCAGGAAGAATAAAACAAAGCAAAGTGAAGTTAGAAGTGAGATGAGCTCAGTACTCCACCCTCAATATTTCCACAGAATTAATTACTTTATTCATTCAACAGTTGTCATAGTTACTTTTCTGGTTGCTGAGATAAAATACCCAACATCCAAAGTGAAAGGAGGAAAGGTTTATTGTAGCTCACAGTTGATAGAGGTTGACAAAGCAGTGCAGGCAGAAGGCAGCAAGCAGTAAGCAAGTGAAAGACAACCAGGGAAAAATGACTCTCTCTCTTATAGCTTATATCTTGCCCCTATGGCATGTGGCACTCACACCCTAATCCTAGCAACCCACCAGGAATCAATCCTCACATCACATACCCTAGATCCACCTTTAAGAAGCCACACTTATGACCGCATGAGGCTTTGGGGGCATCTAGACACAAGTCATAATGGTACTATTTATTGAAAGCAAAAAAAGATGCTGTCATAACAGGTATAGTGATAGTCATGTTTACAGCCTCATTGTCTTACCTCTGGCAGTTGGCATGCAGGGAAGCATACTTAAAAGTTCCCTGCTCAAAAAGTTATTTAAGTTGGTTAATTTTCAAGAAATTGTGAACTGCTAATATTTTCATTTTCTAAATTGATTTTACATGGCACCTGATTAACCTTAGGAAATATGGATAATTTTACTCTGAATTAATAAATATTAGATTGAGTGATTTCTCACAGAAATAAAAAATTCTAATGACAAACTCAGTTGCAAATATAGGTCTCTAAGTGACAGGTAGTCCAAAGTTTTGTCAATATTTGTAATCCAGTCATCTGAGAATACAAAATTCATGACAAGGAAGCAAGTGAGGAAGTGTTTTCTCAGTGTTCATGCCTGGTAGAAGATTATAATAAAATAATCATGGGAAATTATTCTAGTGCTAGCTGTATAAAAAAGTCCATCCCTGGAATACAGAAATACACTTAGGAGGACACACAGATGGAATTGCTATTCAAAGAGTTTGATTTTGACCTTTATGAATTATATATTATCACTGTTTTGAATTAAGCTATCACCACCTCATTGTTATTTTAGCAGCTACTGAATGAGTAGGTGTTCCAAAAAGCAGTGTTTAGCATCATTGAAAATGTTATTTTAAAAGTTCATTTCCACCAAGAGGATGTTCTAATAACCGTGTTTCTGCTGTTACCTCATTCATGTAACAAAAAATTATTGAGGTTGGAAAAAATAGGACAACAGCTGTGATAATTTGATTGAAAAATATTAATAGATGGTAGGCATAATAGTTTATAGAATTTTTATGCTGAAAGATATCAGCATTTCTTTATTCAGAATATGGTTGTACCATTCATCCCATGCTTTGAAATATGAAAATATAAAATATAAATACAAATAAATGACATATTTGCCCACGTCATCTAAATTACACAACTAAAATATCTGGTTATATGATATGTCATAGTATATGTATGTGATATATATGTAGATATATATATTGATGATGTGCAATGTGATACATATACAAATGAATATATATATATTCATATGTATATTCATTTGTATATCTCCATGGTACTCCAATATTCGGTGAAGTTTTTACCTTGCTAGCATCTTGGAATTATAATCACTTCATTAAAAATCACACAAGTCCATGCCTCATTTCTGGGACAGGCTGATATTGTTTTGATCCTGGCAGAGGCAACCTTTCTAAGACCTTATACAAACTGAAAGGGTAGAGTAGCAGGATCACTAGTACTGACACCATTTAAATTTGTATATCTCCATGGTACTCCAATATTCGGTGAAGTTTTTACCTTGCTAGCATCTTGGAATTATAATCACTTCATTAAAAATCACACAAGTCCATGCCTCATTTCTGGGACAGGCTGATATTGTTTTGATCCTGGCAGAGGCAACCTTTCTAAGACCTTATACAAACTGAAAGGGTAGAGTAGCAGGATCACTAGTACTGACACCATTTAAGCAGAAAACAGCCACAGATAATTAAGTAGACTTAATTGTACCTGAATATGGAATATCTACTTAGGTGATCAATTTTAAATTTACTGAACTGGATGTGATAACTATATGAGAGTTACCTCCTATGGAATCATATTTGTAATAAAGGCAGTTTCCCATAGCATTTTAAAGTCTTGAACACACAAAATTCTTCTTTTTCTATTGCTTTGAAATAGTTTACCAATTGCAGATATCTAATGACAATTCTTAGGCATAAATGTACTGTATGAAAAATTACAAAATTCATAATTTCAACTCCTTTGTTATAAATCAGTTGAAGATAACAGAGTACTGACCTATTCGTCTGGCCAGGCTTGGAATGACCAGAGATTCTTGACCTAATAACAAAGTGGCTAATGCTTCAAAGGCAGGTCACTCTCAGCCTCTAGGAGTCTCTGGTATGATAAAATGAGAAATACAGATTTTTTTTACTAATGACCTCTTCTAATGACAAGTGATATAATGAAAACTAAAAGCCACACTTTGATTACCCTTCCGCTCCCTACTCAGTTCTCTTGAGTTTTTGAGAAATGCATATAGTTTTTTGAAAGTCATACCTTTTAATTTACAGAAGTCCTTTAATTTAGTCTGGCTAGGCTGATTTTTATCTCAAAGATCATAGACTCAACCAAACATTAATTTCTATACCAAAGAAGAATCTGCTTAAAATGTTTAATATAGTGAACATATCTTTCATAATAGTAATAATTATAAAGCACATACTACTTATGTATTTTGAAGTGGCATAAATCTAATTAAAAAATAAGCAATTTTCCAAGCATCCCCCTTGTGGAAATTTATAAATCCTTGGTCCATTACTGCATCAGCCTTGCAGATTGTAGTTCTTGGTTCATTACTTCGTGTACCGGTAATTATCCTGTCATGTTATTTGGAATGTTGAGTGTCTGTGTGGACTAGACCATTCTTTCGATTACCCCCTCTTTATTATTAATCTTTTCAACTCATCAGTATTATCCTCCAACGTGTCTTGGCCAAGCAATTCAAGGTCATCCCTTGGACCTTAGCATGATTGTTAATTACTACTCCATAATTTTGCTGCCCATTCCCTCCAGTTCCCTAAATAAACCATAACAAAAATACATAACATTTGCTCAGAAAAATGCAAAGGCAGTTTGAGTGCAATTTTCCAAGTGTTTCACATCTCCGTGGGGCTGGAAAAACCACATACCTGTGCTGATCAGGCTCAAATTCAAGTACGTACCTCTTAATCACATGGTAGACCCTGATGCTACACCTCTATATCATTGTCCTGCTGTCTGGGCCCCCTCATATCTTCCATTTATCCTCCTCCCCATTAGCAGATTTAGTTTCCCAATTCAGTGAAATACTAATGTATTTCATTATTCCCTTTTAAGTAGCAATAATCTTTGCCTCTGCTTTCTTTTACCTCATTCTTTGAAACCTATTCCCAAAGGGATTTCGTCCTCGGCAGAACAGCCCTTGTCATTTCCTCAGCAATCTGCATGGTGCTGAATCCAGCGCTGGAAATTTCAGTGTTCATATCAAATCATCAGCTGCTTTTGATCCTTACTATATCCCGTTTCCTGAAACATTGCCTGGTGCTTGCTCTCTCCTCCTTCTCTTCTTCCTCAATGCGCCCCTCTTACTTATATAAGTTTCTTGTCTTTTTCTCACCTCTGAACAGTGCACAGCCCCAGGTTTCAGTCCCGAGTCTACTTTTCTGTCCTGTTTACCCCTGCTCATTAACAGACCTCAGCTAGGCCAGTGTTCTGCCGTGCTTCTGACTCACAGCCTTACCCTCTAGCTCTGCCCTTTCCATGGAGCCTTCACCCTCACTCTTGGCTGCTTGTTCACAGTCATCACAGTCTAATAAGCATCTCAAACTCTTTGCTTCTAAAATCAAACTGCCATTGAAAATAAATCTTCCTCCTCTAGGTTTCTCCATCTCAGCAAATGTCAGTTTTATTTATCTATTTGCTCAGGCCCCAAACCTTAGCTTTATCTGTATCTCTCTCTCCCACCCTTCACACCCAAAATTCACCTTCCCATCAAAGCCTGTGCCCTCAGTAAATATGCAGAATACAATCACTTCTCCTGATCACTACTGTTTCTATACCTGGCCCATTAATTGCATGGATTGATACAATAATTTTCCAATTGATTTTCCTGATTTCACCCTTGCCCAGTTCCCTATAGTCTAATTTCAGCTCAGCAGCCAGAGTGATATAGTGAAATGAGATATTTTTATTGCATTCCCTATAAAAGCCAGAAGCCTTACAAGTGGAGTTATTTAGAAATTATTTTTGTTTTCAGATGATGGAAGTAATAATGGTAGTATTTCCAAACTGTGAAAAAGAAAAAAAAAAACCTATCTGTTCTTCTTACCCATCCCACACAGTGACCACTGCTTCGAAATAATCATTGTCCTGTATTGGGACAGGTACATAGGTACAGAGAATAAGGAGGATTTAAACTGTTTACAGCATTACTTTTGTCCCTTATTTTATGATCTCTTTTATTATGATAAACAAAGAGAATTGCTTCCTGGTAGTTAGTTGAAGTATTCTTATGAAAATTTCCTGAGCCAAAACTCCAAATCCCTTTAACTATTTTTTTACAAGCCTCTGACTAACACACTCAACTTACTTGAAAATACCCAGGGCCTAGAGTTAGACTAGTCCATAACCATCTTTAGATACTCTGATTTGAGCAACCAGTCCCAGCCAAGTAGACTCCTATCTGCTCTGCGTCAAAACCATCTACATGGAATTTAGCAGGCCACCTGTTTTCTGGAATTTTTTAAAAGTATGTTTTGTTTATGCATCTTGTCTCCAATATTACTATTGAAATTGTGATCCATATACCCAAGGAAGAATAATTAGAAAAAGAAGGTAACCCATCTAGTATTAACTTTGTGTTTGAATTTCTCTTATCAGCATTGCTGATTGAGGAAAATTTTAAAGTTTATTTGGCCTTTTGAAACTTGATTTTATTCTGACCCTCAGAGATTTAAGATGGTGCTTCTAACCGAATTTTCTAATGCATATTTATTCCAACATTAGGCAAAGTTTTACAGCTCAAATATTTCAATAGGAATTGGCTTCAAATGCTAATATATGGACTGTTTTTACTTCAGAAAAGTTATAAAGGCATACAGAGTTGTGTGTCATTTCCATGACTATATTAGGGATTTAAAAGTTAATAATTAAGAAGTGGTAATTTTATCCTAGACTTCTGTGCCTACAGAACCAAGATTCTACATCAGCCAGTAATGGTGTTAAATATGTGATAATGTTCACGAAGATTTTGACTACTTTACTATTAACCCGCTTGTAAGTGCTTTGTTAAAAGTAATGGATAAATAAGTAAAAAGCTCAGTTGTAAGTACTTATTCGTCCTGAGTAGCCTTATTCATTTATGATACCACTGTTGAAAATTTAAGCCCCAGACCAGCTGATTGTGTGCGTGTATAAATTGGATATCAAAATATTTGCCATTGGATATAATCACTTTACATCTTCTGAATGACTTTTCTCACTATCCCTAAGGCTATACTTAGAGTTTCAAATCAGCTTGCAGACAAAATGCTTATTGACTCCTTTTCACTGAGCAGAAATCTCCTTCAGTTTCTATCTTAAGAGTTTGAGTTTGTCTTAACATATTCTGCATATCTCATCCCACCAAGACTAATCTTTATATTGTCCTTAATGTCATGGCTAGAAAAGAAAATATGTAGAAAGATACCTCCAAAGACATGTCACTTCTACCTAAAATCCTATCACTTTTGCAGTTCCCCTGTTAATCTGCCATGTTTTAAGAAGTCCAGCAGTGGCCTTATATGTTTCCTGCCAACCCAGGGGAAAATTTCTGATTCATTTTAAGTGGATAAATGAATATTTTCATTGAATTAATGAATGAATGGATTAATGTTTTATCATACTCATCCTTTAATATCATAGATAAAATGTCAGATACTTTTGTGGGTGGTTTTTTTTTTTTTTTTTTTTTTTTTTTTTTTTTT
>NW_022900928.1:90827719-90838650 GCF_012274545.1 Fukomys damarensis | reverse complement strand
TTTTTTTTTTTTTTTTTTTTTTTTTTGGTACCAGGGATCGAACTCGGGCTTGTGCACTTTTGAGGCAGGTGGCGGAACTACTGAGATAAATCCCCAGCCCTATGTCAGATACTTTTGATGTCAGACTACTTCAGTCCATTTGGATTGCTATAAAAATTAAATGGACTGGATAGTTTATACACAGAACATATTATCTTATGGTTTTGGAGGCTGGGAAGTCTAAAATCAAGGCACTGTCAGGATTAGTGTCTGGTGAGGGGAGCTCTCTGCTTTTCATATGGCCCCTTCCTTGTTTCTGCTTCCTCCAGAAGGAATGAACTGTTGATCATATAGGGACATGCAAGTCCTTTGTTAATCCCATTTGTAAGACAGGGCCTTAAGGACTTATTCACTTCCAGGAGGCCACCCCTTTTAATGCTGTTACACTGGAATTTTCAACAGGAGTTTCGGAGGCACCAGCATCACTATAATTAAAGCCACGGGAATAACTAAAAATATCTCAATGGAGACAGAAATCAGTCTTAAATGGGAATATCCAGAATCTGGAAAGATTTTATGGAATATGGACTCTTTGAACAGACAGAAGATAAGAGAAGGTGGACCCTGTGATTCCTACCAGAGCAAAAAGAGACAAAGTCCACAGCAGGGAGCATGTAGGACATGTTGGAGAAAGTTGGACAATAATTTAGCTAAAACATACAAATAAGACTACCAGGCCCACATTAGAGAGAACTTGAATGTTAAGTCAGAGATCAGTCATTTTACCGGATGGAAACCAATAGGGAAAACAAAAGGCAGAATCTAAAGTACATAGTTTTAACACTGAAAACTCACATAATTGAATGGCAGCTACAGAAAAGTATACGAAGAGACATGCTAATGGGAAACAGACATTGTTTCTGGGGTGTTTTAGCTGTTCCTACACGCACTCTCTGAATAAGATTCGTTTTTTGTGAAGAGTTCCGGGCAACCAGCCTTCATCTTTTCTGAGCTTCAGGAAGAAGACAAGGTTAAAACTGCTTCAAAGAGTAGACTCATCCCTATTGTTTTGTTCACAGATGTTTTCCACACTCTTTATATGCAAACTTAAATCTATAATTCTTGGAAGGGAATGCTGAAAGAGGACATACAGCAGAGGAAATCTGGCATGTTTAAAATTTCAAGCTTCACTTAAATTTAGAAAAATGGTAAAGTTATTTTTAAGCAGAAAAAAAGCTCATTTGCAAAGAAAAATGCAAAATAAATCAAATTAAATACTGATTTAATTGCCTTAAACTTAAACCTTATCATATAGCTTAAATTGTCTTTGGACAATGATATGCTAGAGAAACTCTAGCAATTATCTAGAGTCTAGCCCAAGTTTATTTCCTCATGAATGTTTATCAGATATTCTAGCCCACAGTGTACCCTCAGGACTTCACCCAGGGCTTGATCTTTAAAATCTACCTAGTAAATATTTGCTACATGACTTTATTCTTATTCACTTTATAGTAATTTTTATAGTTAACAATAAAATTGCTTTGTATTGCTATTTGATATGTTAATATTTCAAGTGCATAACATAAGGCCAGGGCCCTGTTTTACACTCTTCTTTAATCTCATCTTTCTCATTTAATGATTAAAATTGGTGATATGTTGCACTATGTAAATTGCAGCGAACTGGATTGCTACTCTCTTCTCCAGAGTAGAGAATTCAATTTAGAGCAGACATTTCTTTTCAAGCTTTATTGTCATTTATTATTCAGTTTGTTCTATGTAAACTACCACTTTCTTTTATATAGGCTTCTAGAATCCATTTAGAAGTTGAACTCTGCTTTTGGGCCTACCATTTTTCTTTTTACTTAAAACATAGGTTTCTTCTTGAGAAAAATAAAAGTTAAGAAGCCTCACTATTTTGTTTCTTACTTATTTGATATCTGTTCTTCTGAAGTTATGTTTGACCTTGTTGTACTGTTAGAGGTAAAAGTGGGGAATAGATAATTGGATTCAGAAACCTAATTCTATTTATTCATGTATTCCTGATGCATTTTCTCTACAAATCAGTATAAGCCTAGTACATTTTTTTTTCAGAAATCACGTTAACTGTTTTATATTTTACTAGAAAGAGGTCCTACCTTCCACGAGGTCACAGTATGAGAAAAAAAGAGATTCAATAAAGACCAAGCTAATTGGCTTGGTTATGAAATCTAGGCTTGCAGTTAACAGAATTCCTAGGTAACAGGATTTTCAAATTCTCTCCAGATTAACCCATAACTTCAGTGAATCTCCTGAGAGCAGAGGAACCTGTATGCCAAGGGTTTATTCAGTGGAGTATATACACATGAGTTGATAGTTAAATGTATAATGTTTGAGATGCACCATTTTTCCAAACCAAGATGTCATTCCTTGGGGGGAGATATTTGCATGAAAAACAAAGGAGACAGGTCATCCCTTCAGTGATCACTTACTATTCATTTATCAAGTGATGGGCAATAGACACTAGTGTTCTGCATATGTGATTTAACCATCCCTTGGGGAACTTCCAGGTCTAATAAAGGAATAATCACAGTCCATAATGATGAGCCAAGCTGGTATCTGGAGGAGAGAATATCTATTTCCAGCTGAGAGTGCAATAAAGGGTACCCAAGGGGACACAGTAGGCAGAATATTTGGGATGAAGGGAGCCACAGCAGGCAAGAGCAGACTGGGGTAAGTGCTGGCCACTTTTCTATGACTGACTTATAGAATCCCTGATTTAGTTGGATTAAGGAACTAAAGAGATCATTTTTTTCATTTCTCTTTTATTTGGGGCATAAATGGTTTCCTACACACATTAGCCACGAGCTTTGTATAATACCATGTAAACTAATCGATGATGCATTGATTCTTTTCTCCAGTGACAGTAGAGGGAATGTCTTTCTATCTCTTCTGAGCCCTGTCCCCTTATACCTTCTGGGAATTTGTTCACTAAACACTTTTCCCTGTATTTGGCACTGCTACCTTCTGGCCCAGTAACTGCCATCAAACTTAAAAATAAGCATGTTTGCTTTGTCCCATATTAATTTTGATTTCACACTCATGCCCCTTCAACCTCTGTTTCCTTTTACAATGAAAGCTTCTGGAAAGGTTGTCCCTAATTCCACACACTGCCACTTAATCCTGGACTACTGCAATCTGGCTTTCACCTCCATCACTCAACCAAGACAGCTTTCCTCAAAGGTCACTAATGACCTCCATGTCTCTTAATAACGTGGACTTTCCTTTTCTGCCTCTCCTCTAAGATATATGTGGCAGTTTTTCTTTCTTAAAACAATTTCTTGCGCTGATTTCCCTGACATGACCCTGTTACTTTTCTTTTCTCATTGTAGATTTTTCCTGTTTCTGCTAATTTTCTTTTGTAGACTTCCTGAAGACTCAGTACTAGGCTCTTTTCTCATTTTACTCTCACTCTTTTCATTATGCAATGTCACCCATGACATGGACTTAATTTCTGTGTACTTTAAACACCTCCAAATTTAGAGATCTGTCTTTTAAAACATCTGGGTTTCTTTAACATTCATCTCAATTGCATTTTTCATTTCTTTTATCCTGAAATGTGACCTGCTAACCTTGTTTTCTGTGTAGAAAAACACATAAATATCTATCTTACACTTTAGGTCAAGAAACCATGAAAAACACCTTTAATTTTTAAAACCTTTGGAGCTGAGTTTCTCAACCCCAACACTATTGACATCTGGGGATAGATCAGTATTTATTTTGAGGTCCTCCTAGAGCATTCCAGAATGTTCCATTAGCAGCCCCCGCCTGTATACAATAGGTGGCAGCAGCACCCCCTTCTGGTTATGACAACCAAATTATGTCCAGACCTTGTAGATTATCTCCTAGGAGGACAAGTGTTCTGAGAGATCATACTAACCCTGGTGGAGAACCATTGCTCTAGGAGAAAGACAAGAGACAAAGCTGTCTTAGAAACAAACAAACAAACAAACAAAAAAAACAAATGACACTGATGTTGTCATAAAGCCACTGGAATACAAGATTTAAGACAGGGAAATATGAATCTATCAGGTAGATTCTCATTCAAGTGTATGTGTGATATGAATAATATTAAAGATTACTAAGGAACCATCACCTTTTTACCATCAGAAATGTAGCTAATGTATAACCAATTGGTGACATATCTGACATGTTAACCATGTTAGCTGTATGATGAATTTCACGTTTCTACAATATCATCCACAAAATATCCTATGCTCACCAGCAGCATAGCATTTTTCTGAAAATGTTCTTTACAGAGTGACCATATACAAAGAGCAGAATCTTTCATCTATGTTGTATTAGTTTCTGTATGTAGTAAATTTTAAATCATCTACCATTATCTTCCAAAATACTATTTTCCTGAGTTAAATTCCTGGGATGAATATTTTGCATACACTTTCATAGATATTTCTTTAGATGGTAAATATATATTTATATCATGTGTATTTCTTTTACCTAATCCCACAAAATGGCATGAGTTTTAAACTAAAATTTCTACTGAAACTGATGGTAGCTGGAATCAAGCACTATCAGTGGTAGTTTTCTTGATCAGACTGTGTTTGCTTTACTTTTTTGTTTTTCAGATAGCCCATACTTTATTTATTTATTTTCTTTTATTGAGTTTATTGGTACATTTTAGGTATGCAGTACAGTTACACTCATTATTGGGATCTTGTACCTTTACATGACAGGTGGTCTTGGTTCTCATTTTTTCCCCTTGTCCCTGCCCTCCCTTCACCCCCCCCTCCGCTCCCCATTTACAAACACTTTATTTCCATTTTTTCATTTTCACATATTTTTTCCCTTATTACCTTTCCCCTACCCTTCCCACTTTCCCTACACCTTTGGCCCTTTGCTTTATTTTTTGATGTTCACAAGACAGGGCTATGATCTTCAGGGCACTCTGTGACAGTTCCTTGGTGAAAAGAGGGAATGCTCCTATTTGTATTTTGTTTTTTTTGTACCAGGGATCGAACTCAGGACCTTGCACTTAAGAGGCAGGTAGTGGAACCACTGAGCTAAATCCCCAGCCCTCCTATTTGTTTTATAAATGAGTAGGATAGAGATTATTCAGTCAAAATGTTCATGACTGATTTTGACACTTACTGTCAGAGGACAAGTTGTAAATTTTTGACCAGTTTAATATTGTCTCTAAAATTTTCAACCTATTTCAAAACTTTCATAGCAATTGAAATTTGTTTTTAACTGGATTTCTCCTCCATGTCCTACAAACTATAATAAAATTGTGTGTGCCTCTGGGTGTTTTCAAACTGCCTGTGGGTAGACAGAAATATGTTCACATCCATAACTCTGTGAATGTCTGATAGAGTTGAAATATCAAAATCTAAAAGCAACTTACTTTCTTTGATATATGTTCATGTTTTATGACCTAGGGTAGGAGCAATGACAAAATTTTGACATGTTCAACTACCTCAGAACCATGACACTAGCAAAGAAAAATGCTTTGTTGTAATTTTACATAAAGGATGCATTTTAAAGTATTGGAAAACTTTCAATACTCTATACCTATACTTGTTAGCAGTTGACTGATGATAATGCAAACCCAAGAGGACAAATATAATGCAGTGTCACTGAGCCCAACTGAATGTCACAGGGCTTGCAAGGTTAAAGTTGAGAGTAGGAAATGCAGGAATATTTAATCAGTGACTAGCTGGGTTCAAGTTCATGCACTTTGTTTGTGAATGTCTATTGTATAGTGCCAACTGCCACAGTTTCTGAGCCTAATACCTTAAGCAAATATTTTCCCTTCCAAATAATTATTTTGTTTTGTATATATTAATTTAAATTAGCTAAAAAAAATAGAATCCCATGTGTGCCTACTAGAGAAACAATCTTTTTATCCCCACAGTTGTAATGTAAAGTACTTTTAAAAGTCTTTCTTAAGTTATTTTAAAATAAAATTGAGGGCTGGGGATTTAGCTCAGTGGTTCGGCGCCTGCCTCGCAAGCACAAGGACCTAAGTTCGATCCCCAGTATCAAAAAATACATAAATTTTTTTTTTTAAATGGAAATGTTGCTGTCCAAGATATATAAAACTGTGTATCATTTTTATCTTAACTTTTGAGTTCCTTTGTTATTGTTGTTGTTTTTTGTGTTTTTTTTGAGACAGGGTCTCACTATGTAGTTGAGACTGACCTGGAACTCACTATGCAGCCCAGGGTGGTCTCAAACTCACAACAGTCCTCCTGTCTCAGCCTCCTGAGCGCTGGTGTGTGCCACCACACCTGGCTTGAGTTACTTTTTTAATTTCTATACTCAAATATGGACTTGCCCAGCAAATGTACAAGATAAGATAATAGCATCTAGCAATTTAAATGCTCGTATTAACTTCTATCAACATATAGCTGTGTATGTATTTTAACAAATATTTAAAAATTAAGGACACACTCACTCTGCATATAATTGGTTTGTCTATATTAATGAGTGCAGGTGGTAAGGAGAGGTAGGAAAACTGGTTTTAATTATCTAAAAAAGTGGACCAAAATGTTACGTATGAGTTCTTTTATGTTGTAGCTTCAGTTATTCACAAGGCATCTGCTAGTCTGGGAAGTCACCCTTCAAGTTTTGGGTTCTGGGAAGCTGACTCCTATTTCTCCCTTTTTAGAGTATGGAATGACCTAAAAACATTGGCTTCTTTGTTTGTTTCTGGTGCTGGGATCATTTGTAGGTCCTCACACATGCTAGGCAAGGGGTCCTTCATGGAGCTAGCTCCCAGTCTCACTGGCTTTTAACATGCACACCACATATGATCGCTATGATACCTGTAGTTCAGGTATCTGTGTGTAGGAGAGAATGAAGTAGGAATACACCACAAAATGTCCAGAATTCCTCAGTAGCCTCTCTTGACAGAGAGTGAGAAGTGGAAATTATTCTATTGATTCACACAATGCAGAAATCTGAAAGAAGTATTTTGTTCAAGGCCTGTATTTCAGTCCATTTGTTCTTGCTGTAACAAAATATCTGAGACGGGGTCATTTTTAAAAATGGAAGTTTAGTTGACTTATCATTCTGTGCTGGGAAGTCTGAGAGCTCAGCAAAAGCATATTTTCAGCGTCTGGTGAGAGCCTTTCTGCTGGGTCATGACCTGGTGGAGGGCATCACATGGTGAGACAGAGCAAGCATACTAGATTGAGGTTCTCTTCCTCTTTTTCTAAAGCCTCTAATGCCACACTGTCTTATGCCATGATCTCTTCTAATCCTAATTTCCTTTCCCACATGGATTTGGGGATTAATTTTCCAATACATGAAATTTTACAGGGCACATGCAAATCATAGTAGTCTGATCATACAGGAAAGAGTTTGAAATGGAAGCTTCTTCATCTCTATGATGAAATTCTGTTTCACCACAAATGGGATAGCACACTTCCAGATAGAAATCCACTAATCAATGCATAGTACTATTAACATAATGCTACACAAAGCCACACCAGCAGCAGGGACCCTTCCCAGCAAGGATGAGTCTTTTGGCCAACATTTCCCCAGACGAGGGAATCTTGAAGAACTTGCGCAATCTTCAGACTCAATATCAGGGCTTGGTGAGTCTGACTCTAGGTTCCTGCCCCTAGGTTTCAGAGTCAGGAGGTTAATTTGCTTTTACTCAGTGCGGTGGATTAAACTCAGGCCCTGGCACTGAGCTACATGTCCAAATTTTTAAATTTTAAAACAGGGTCTCACTAAGTTTTCCGGTATAATCTTGAGCTTTTGATCCTGCTGCCTCAGCCTCCCAGAGTGCTGAGATTCCAGGTAAGCATCACCATACTCGGCGGCATTTCTGATATATAAGTAGATAATAACCACACTTTGAGAACTACTGCCTTAGGCATTTTTATCCCAGACCATACATCCATACAGAATGTAGCAAGAAGCAGAATGAAGTTTTACATTGCCTCACCCACAAAGATATTTATGACTTAACTATTATTAAACACCTGGTCATTTTAATCTCTCTAACCCTACCTTTAATACTGTGGATTCTTGAAACAGCACATATAAAGCCTTTGGAAGAGTGTTTGGCAAATTGTAGGAACAATGAGTCTTTTTCATACCCACAGGTTCTATGTCTCTGAATTCAACCATTCATAGACTAAAAATATTCAGAAAAAAACCATTGCATCTTGTCAGTACTGAATATGTACAGATGCCTTTTGTTGTCATTATTCACTAAATAATACTGCATAACAACTATTTACCTAGTAGTAACAATGTGTTAGGGTATTATAAGTACTCTGAAACTGATTTCAAGTACATGGCAGGATTACATAGGTTAAATGTTAGTAATAATAATTTTATATAACGGACCTAAGCATCAGTGAATTTTGATATCTGTGGGGAGTTCTGGAACCAATTCCCCACTGACACTAAAGGAGGACTGAATTTAAATAAATCTGAGCTTTTATCCTGCTCCTTATTTTTTATTTACATTGGTTTTGGGTTTTATGCCATATAGATAATTATCTCTTACGGAATTTAAAAGGTTCAAGTATCACCATCTACATCTACAATTTTATTAATATAAAGCCATACATGTTTTCTACATCATTCAACAGAGAAGCCCTACCTCGGAAAGTGAAATGCTATTGCGGTTTATTTCAGTGTTTAATCAAGCTGTTTAATAATTTATTCTGCATTAAAAGAATATTCATATATCCTGAGTAGGTTACTTATTCTTTTATTTATTTATTTATTTTTTCATACCGAGGATCGAATTCAGGACCTGGTACTTGCAAGGCAGGTGCACTGAATGCCACTGAGCTAAATCCCTGGCTAGAGTGTATATTCTTGTTGATCAGCAAGGGAAACATTCACTAGGAAACACTGACAATGGAGAGAAGGAAGCCTTTGTATACTGTCACTTTTGAATGGTATATTAGCCAGTTTTCATCATTGTGACAAAATACCTGATATAAACAACTTAAAATTGGAAAGATTTGTTTTGGCGCACAATTTCAGAGGTTTTGGTCTGTGGTTGGCTGACTTCATTTCTTCAGACCTAGGGGGAGGAAGAAATATCATGGCAGGAGGGCATGGTGGAGGAAAACTGCTCACCTCGTGGCAGATAGGAAGCAGAGATGATTGGAAAAAGCCAGATGGAAAGAGTCAGAAAGGGGCTGGAAACAGGATATACCATGCAGAGGCACACCCTGGGAGACTTCCTTGTTCTCACTGGCCCTCTTCATAGCCCACACTGGTCCTCACAGACCTTTCAGCTATGAACTCATCAGGGGGTTACTCCAGTCATGAGACTGGCATGCTCACGATCCAATCCTTATTTGGTTTCACCTCTGGACATTGCTGGAAAGAAACACCTTGCAGATTTATTCCATGTCCTGACATCACAGTGGATTGCATAGGACCTTTCCTGAAAGTCCAGCAAGCTCAACCCTGGTCTCTTCACCTTGTAACCCAAGTGACATCAGCATTCTTTTCCTTCAGAGCATTCCCTTCATTTATGCTTATTCCCAGCACCTCCTTTCAAATTCAAACTCATACCCAAGACCTTGCACTACATGAATCCATACTGCTGTGCTGCTTTTGCAAGCAGATACATATTCTGAATTAGTAATCAATTGTGAACTGCAATGAAAGTATGTTTCTGAATGTTTCTGAACAGTATATAATTCTAACTCCCTTAGATTACACAGAATTGGCTCATATCCAATGTATTTGTGTTTCATGGATTTCTCTGCCCTGTCAATGCCAGGAGAAAGGTCCCCTTTTCTAACCTTCACTGTGTGCTATTATTATTGATAGAAGTGGTGATGATCTATGAGTTTGACAGATCGCTGATAACTTTTTTCAAGTCACATATGTAAGACAAAATAGGTCTGGAAATAGCCAGATAATGTGATTTGACTTGTAGATATCATAGTTTTATCAGTAGTATATATTCTGAATCTGGTTAAATACTTTTGTTTGGTATAATTGCATTTACTTTGCAGGAGGTGACCTTTATCTCTAAATTCTGGAATAATGCTGGCATTCACAGGCAAAAGATGCATACAGCTATATTAATTAAAAAACTAAGGAATAACTATGCTGTTGTTTCTTCATAAATTACTTACTATTACTTTTAGTATTATGTTGGAAGCAATTTTTTTCTGTCCTAGTCACTATTTGATCCATCTTTAGTAATCAGTTATATTAGACCCAGTATTTTTGCTTGTTTTTAGCTGGATGACCTTAGAGATATTTCTCATATTCTCTTGGCTTTAAAGTTCAACAATAGTTTTTAAGGCTGTTCCTTTCTTTTTGGGTTCTAGTATCCCAGCTCGTGGTAATATTTGAAGCATGAAATACCCTTGGAGACCTAAGAGACATGGGTAAATATGGGTAGGGGCAAGTTTGTGGCTTCCTGTTCCTCTAAATATGTAATTTTTAATTCACCAATCCCGAACCTTCAAAGACCACAATCCAAACACACAATTCGTAAACCTTGCCATTGTTTCTTGGCAAAGCAGCTGGCTGTGATTCTGTTCCAGGAAGATCATCCCTTCTGAGAAGCAGAAACTTGCTAGCTCCAATTGTTGTTTGTTCTTATTTTTCTCTGGAGCTCGATCTCCCATACACCATCCATATTTTCTATTTTCTATTTCCCCATTAAAAGAGCATTTTTTTTTGTAATATCTTGGTTTTGTTCCCATCAGTCACTTCAAAGAAAAAATACCCCAAAGCAAGAACATCAATCACCTTTTTGAAGGTCCCTGGGAAATTATTATTTATGTGTCACTGGTGAATCCATTTTGCCCTATAAAGGATAGAATTGCAAGATTAGGAACATGGATAGGAAAACATAGCCATCATTAACCTGTTGCTTTCCCAATAAAGGAAAGCAGTACAATTGTCTCATGCTAGTGGCAATTTAGAGAGCAAAAAAAAAAAAAAAAAAAAAAAAA
>NW_022900928.1:90782796-90827659 GCF_012274545.1 Fukomys damarensis | reverse complement strand
TTTAAAAAAAAAAAAAAAAAAAAAAAAAAAAAAAATCAGCAAACAGAGCCCAATACAGGATAAAAAAGATATCATGGTCATTGTGCGTATTTAAAATAATTTCCTGGAGGCAATTATCCTACAATCAAATGGAAATCAAGGAAAATATTTAAGAAAATGGCTATAAAAATTCTAAATCTTACAATATATTCACTCATGTTCTATATAAGAAAGCTTTTGCTGCTTTAGAAACTTCATGATTTGTTTATTTTTGCCTAATTTTCTTATTTTTACTGGATTCATTCCCTTTAGTCACTAAAAGGGAAGATAAAACCACCAAAGTTACTTGTTAGGCTATTAAAATGACATTATAGTTTCTCTGAATGGGTTACACTACATAGATCATTGAACAATAAACATTTCTCAAAAAATTCCGTCCTAATTAGGAATAAGGTGTTATTGATCATGAGCCAGAGATAAGCAAGTACGAGACAAGTGAGGGCCAGTTATAGACAAAGAGCCCAGGAGAGGGTTTTGAACCTAGCCAGTCTTCCTGCCAGGACCAGGACTGCCTACATCCTGAAGCTCTCATACCAAATGCTGGTATTTCTCTCCATTTTTCATGCTTTGTACTTTCCTATGAAATTTTCAAGATATATTTTTAAAAATACTCGTGGGTAATAGTGGGTACTCTGGTGTTGAGACCTTCTGCTGATTCAGAAGATGCTTCTCTGGGTGGGGTTGATCAGCAAAGCTGGATAACCACATTTATAAATCTGGCCCCAGACTTGGCAATCTAGAAATTATATTTTCAGATTGAATTTTATGTTGGCTTGACTTATCAGAATGGCCTCCTGTCTGTTTTCCTGTTGCTGGTTGCAAATAAAAAATTTACTTATCAGTGTAGTTTTTGAAGATAAATGAACATTGATACAAAGCTCTCAAGAAAGGGCTAGTTGCAATTCCTAGTTTTGTTTCCATGCTCAAAACGCATGTCTGTTTATTAATTTATGAGATATACATTTAAATGGGTCCAGAATCATTTCATTTCCCTTTATAATACTCTGTTCATGATATCAAAATAAGTGGAATGCTACATTCTCAGATAACTTTTTTTTCAAAACTGGAGGAAAGGATTTGAATAGATATTTTATTTGGGCTTTGGAGAGTCAGATCAATCATCTTCCACCCAATCCCTCTGCACTACCAGAGAGTAGCCTTCAGGACACTGGAGACACAACCACAGAGGAAGACATGTTTGCCCTACCTGAGTTTCTCTCCACTTGTGAACCATTTCTCCATAAACACTGAATTTTGAGCCATAGCATCTTTTTATCTAGACTATAAGGTGGCAAGCTTCTACCTATTGCATTCTTTTTAATTCTACTTGGGCTATTATTTATGTTACAGTTTTTCTGTGAAGGAAATGAAATTAAAAAGAGTCTGTTTCTTCCTGATTTTACCTGAAAGAGTCCTGCAATTTAAGAGTACTTTTTAAAATAGTTTATGTTGCTGGTTTAAAACATTTTTGGGGGGGTTTCAGTGTCATAAACACTGAAATTTACTTTACACCATCAGTGATGGAATCAGTGACATGAGAGCCACATCTAAATCTGCCACAATTTTGGAACATGACTGTGGGCCAATGTGACCAGGTTCATATTCATACAGGGAGACTGTGAGAAAACACAAGAACACAACCACAGGAAAATGTAAATTACTGAATTAGGCCAAGCCTTAGTGTGACCATATAGTTAAACTCACACTCCACACACCAGTTGGTGGGGAAAATAGGGAAGACAAAATTTGTTATGGAGAAATTTTAACATGCTATATTTTCTCTGTATATTAATTGTAATATATGAAAAATCTTGTAATAGCATTCCTCAGAGAACTAGAACAAACAATCCTAAAACTCATATGGATCTAGAACAGACCCAGAACAGAAAAAGCAATTCTGGGCAACAAGAGCAAAGCAAGAAGCATTACAGTCCTGGATTTCAAGTTATATTATGAAGCTACAGGGATAAAAACAGCATGGTATTGGCAAACAGAAAATACAAAGACATACAGATCAATGGAAGAGAATAGAGGCTGCTGAAACAACACAGTGATGTTCAATCATCTGATTTTTGACAAAGGAACAAAAACATACATAGGAGGAAAAATAATCACTTTAATAGATTGTGATGGGAAAAGTGGTTATACTTCTGCAGATTAAATCTGGACATACATTTCTCACCAAGTACTAAATAAAATGAAAATGGATCAGCGACCAGGTTGTTAAAATGGAAACACTTAGCCAAAAGATAAAATAGGTGAAACTTGAAGACATAGGCTTAAGTAAAGATTTATTGGACAAAACCCCAATTGCATAAGAAATAATTTCAAGAAACAAAGAGGTGAAATTATACCAAGTTTAAAAGCTTCCACACAGCAACAGAACAAAACCAACAGAGTGAAAAGACAACCCACATTTTGCCAGCAACATCTCAGACAGTAGATTAATACCTGACATATGTCAAGAGTTTAAACCAAACAGACCCCCCCAAATAAAAGACCCAATTTAAAAATGGGCAATTGAAATGCAGATACTTCTCAGCAAAAAAGTACAAATGGCAGTCAACACCTGACAAAAATGTTCAATATCATTGACCTTGAGAGAAATGAAAATCAAACAACACTGAAATTTTATCATACTCCAGAAAGACAGGCTATTATCATGAAATCAAATAATAACAAATGCTGGTGAGGCTGTGAGGTGGGGGGAAGAACTCTTTTACATTAATGGTAGGAATGTAAACTAGTACAGTCACTGTAGAAATAAGTATGATTTTTCAAAAACATAAAAATAGAAATTTCATTTGACCCAATTTGTTATGGCTTATATGTAGATGTCCCACCAAAGCCTCAGGCAGTCATAGTTGGGGCTTTTCAGAGGTGAGTGGATCTAGAGTGAGTGGATCTCAGTCATGAAAAGGATACATTTTTCATTTGTAGGTCAATGTATGCATCTTGACACAATGGTAAGTGAAATAAATCAGACACACAAGCCCAAATATGACACAATTTCTCTTATTGAGAAACTCAGCTGGGGATTTAGCTCAGTGGTTTTGGTGCCTGTCTCACAAGTGCAAGGTCCCAAGTTCAATCCCCAGTACAAAAAAAAAAGAAGAAAAATTCAAAGTATAAATAAAGACAAAAATAAGATAATATGAAATGGGAAGCTAGATCTCTGCAAATAGGAAGAACTTGAGATGGAGAGAGGATGAGAGAGAGAGCAAGGAGAAGTAAAAAAAATTAAGATGTGCTACACATGTGTGCTGACTGCCCATGGTTAATGGAATCATTATGTATAGCAAGCATGTATCAATAAACTTTAAAAAATAAAGAAGATTATTCTCCAAAGAAAGAGATAAATCTTGTGTCTTCTACATAAATGAAGTAGCATGTGAGGTTAAGAGGACATTAAGGATGTCTGCTAACACCACTCCTGTTCAATATAGCTTTGGAAACATTAGTCACAGCAATTAGATATGAAAAAAAAAATAAAAGCAATAAAGTAGGAAAGGAAGAAGTTAAACTGTCATTATTTGATGACAATATGATTCTCTACATAGAAGATCCAAAATACTCTGCCAAAAGACTCCTGGGCTTAATTGACAGATCCAGTAAGGTAGCTGGATATAAGGTAAACACTCAAAAATCAATAACTTTCTTGTACACAAATAACAGACTCACTGAGAGAGAAATTAGGGAAACAATCCCTTTCACAATAGCATCCAAAAAATGAAATATCTAGGAATCATTCTAACAAAGGAAACAAAAGCTATACATTGAGAACTACAACACTCTGAAAAAGAGATTGAAGAGAATATGAGAAAATGGAAAGGTATCCCTTGCTCCTGTGTAAGTAGAACCAATATAGTGAAAATGGCCATACTTCCAAAACAGCTGTACAGATTCAATGCAATCCCTATTGAAATCCCAATAGTATATTTCACAGAACTAGAAAAAAACGTTCAAAAATTCACTTGGAACCGAAAGAGACCTAGAAGAGCAAAAGCAATTCTAGGCAACAAAGACATGGCAGGGGATATCACAATCCCTGACTTGAAACTATACTACAAAGCCACTGTGATAAAATAGCAGGTACTGACAAAGAAACAAACCCAAGGATCAGTGGAAAAGATTAGAAGATGCAGAAACAACTCCTGACATACTCAGCTACCTCATCTTTGACAAAGGAGCCAACCTTCCTCAATGTGGGAAAGACAGTTTCTTTAATAAATGGTGTTGGAAAAACTGGATTTCAACTTATCAGAGATTAAATCTAGACTCATATCTTTCACCATGCACTAAACTAATATCCAAGTGGATTAAAGATCTAAATACTAAAACAGAAGCACTAACTTTCTGAAAGATAAATTAGGTAGAACTCTTAAAGATACTGGCATAGTAAAAGACTTTATGAACAAATCTTCAGAGGGGCTGGGGACTTAGCTCAGTGGTTCAGTGGCCTGCCTTGCAAATGCAAGGACCCAAGTTCAATCCCCAGTACCCCCCCAAAATCCTCAGTAGCATGGGAATTAGCACAAAGAATCAACAATTGGGATCTCACCTTTTTAAAAAGCTTCTGCGCTGCCAGAGAAGTCACAAGTAGAGCTACGAAACAACCCACAATGTGGCAAAACATTTTTACCAGCTGTTCTTCAGACAAAGGTCCACTATCTAGAATATATTAAAGAACTCAAGAAAATCAGACCCCCCAAACATAAAGACCCAATTCAAAAATGGGCATCTGAAATGAATAGACATTTCTCAGACAAGGAAGTAAAAGCAGCAAATAAACATGAAAAAAATGTTCAACATCACTTGTCATTTGAGAGATGCAGATGAAAACAACACTGAGATTCCATCTCACCCCAGAAAGAATGGCTGCTATCAAGAAATCAACCAATAACCAATGCTGGCAGGGTTGTGGGGAGATAGGAACCCTTATTTATTGTTGGTGGGAGTGCAGACTGGTGCAACTACTGTGGAGATACGTCAAAAAACTAAGATTAGATAGAAGTCCCTTTTGACCTGGTTATTCCTTTGCTGGATTTCTTCCCAAAAGAAATTTAAAGAATCATACCACAGCAATTTATGCTCACCCATGTTTGTCGCAGCACAGTTTGTAATAGTTAAAATTTGGAAACAGCCAAATTGCCTATCAACTGGAGACTGGATAAAGAAGATATGTTTTTTATTTTTTGTTTTGTAATTAAATAGAGTTCTACTCAGCCACAAAGAACAAGAAACTAGAGATATTTGTAGTTAAGTGGATGCACATTGAGGCCATACTCTTAAGTGAAATTGATAAGTTACACATGTGTAAATACCAAATAGTTTCTCTGGTGTGAAAAACTAAAAGTGTAAATAAGGATCAAAATGTATAGTTGACATTGCGTAATAGGAAAAAAAGGTCTAAAAGAGTAGAGGATGTGGGAGGGGTAGGGGAAAGGTAAAAAGGGAAAAGAAAAAATATGTGAAAAGGAAAAACATGAAAACACTTTATAAACAGGGAAGGTTGGAGGGAGTGAAGGGACGGCCGGGGAATGGGGAAAAATAACCAAGCTAAGTCATGTAGAGGTACAAGATCCCAATGATGAATGCAACCTAAAATGTACCAATAAACAATAAAGATTTTAAAAAAAGGTGTCTGAAGAGTAAGGCAAAGCTAATGTGACTAGATTAGAAGAATCATAAAGGGGAAAGGGCAGCTTAAGTCTGAAGGCACTACAGAAACTCCTTTGCACAGAGCCCTTGGGGTCCTGGAAGAGCTCACATTTTATCCACAGTACAGTAGAAAGTCAATAGGCGTTTAGGCAGGACAATTAAGCTTATAGTAGTGGTAAAATTATGTTAAAAACTACCATGTCTTCATGTGAATAGATTCACAGACAGATTTAACTGTGAGCCATATAAGAGAATCTTATTTCAGCCATAATGGTGCCAGTAGATAGAGATAAGGAGAGATTTCAGAAAAGCTTCAGAGAGCTGTGTGTAAATAGATTGCACTGGCATGTCTCTCTGCACAAGTTCTTCTACATGTAAGTACATCCTTTGCACACATATACTTGTATGTATATAAAATACATCTTGACTTATGGACATAGGGGAAAAGGTGTAAAAATAAACTTGTACAGTGTCATACTGAAAGTGATAGTTTTGGGGACTATTTCTATTTCCTTCTTTACATTTTATTTTCCTAATATCTTTCAATTAATGCATATTTATATATGCACATATTAATGAGTTATATGGAAATTAAATTAGAAACATTGTTACCACCCACTACTCTGTATGATAAAGGGCTTTTAATATGAAAATAATTTTTAAAAAACATATTCTTTTGCTATAAATTTTCAATTTGTTCATGAATTATACATAGTCCTTAAAAATCTGATAATTATTATAACAGTAGATTTAATTAAATGCCCTTTGCCATGACACTGTATTTAAAAATACAACTGTTTAAAGATTAAATTGGTATTAGTGACCTGCAAATAAAATGTACTATTGATGCAATATCTCTATTTTCACATCTTCCCTATGTTTTTGAAGATGAAAATAGTTATCTCCACTTCTTTTATAGTTGTTTTAAAATAATACTTAAGAGGAATTATCTCCATAATTCTCAATAAAAATAAGATTTCTAAGTTAAATTTAAAATTTAAAAACTAGAAAACTTGTCTTTTTCAAT
Source organism: Fukomys damarensis (assembly GCF_012274545.1). Taxonomy (NCBI): domain Eukaryota; kingdom Metazoa; phylum Chordata; class Mammalia; order Rodentia; family Bathyergidae; genus Fukomys; species Fukomys damarensis. The sequence goes on along the minus strand of NW_022900928.1, from coordinate 90,820,932 downwards.
TTTAACAATCTTTTTCTTTTCCCCATAAGATTATCTGTCAGAATAAGAATGAGGGACACAGTAAGGCATTCTCCCTGCTGTTGGGTGGGATGCTGTATAAGAATTAATCCATCCTATATAAAAACAAATCAATAAACAATAGGCTTCCCATATCTTTGAGTTCTACATTTATGTCCATGGATTCAACAAATCACTAATCAAAAGTATTTTGTAAAAATTGTTCAGCTTTCCATTTCTGTATCAAAATACCTGAGCAAAAAAGTTTAAGGGCAAAGATTTATTTTGATTCATGGTTTTGGAGGTATCAGTTCATGGTAACTAGGCTCCATTGTTCTGAGCCTGTAGTAAGGCAGAGCATCGTGGCACAGCAGAACTGCTCACCCTGGCAACCAGAAGCATAATTAGAGCCAGACAGAGCCAGAGAAGAGGGGGCCACAGATGAGATATACCCTTCCAGATTACACTTTCAATTACATACTTTCTCCAGTTAGACTCCACCCGCTAGCAGCCCATTCATCTATGGCTCATGGATAGATTAAACCATGGAAGAGGATTATACTCTTGTGATCCAGTCACCTTAGAAAAGTCCTCCTCTGAACACATGAGCCTTTTGGAGGGCACTTTTGATCCAATTTATAACAGCAGGATATTCTGGAGCCAATCTCTTATAAAGTCAAGAAATTGTATAGGTACAAGAAACTATATATTTAGTAGTGCACCCAAAGGATTAATAGCAGATAATGTTACTAGAAATACTGAACAGATATACACCAAATAACTGATAGAAAATTTGGTTTTTGATTTTCACTTAAATGACATTTACTATGATAAATATAAAATATTCTAAAGACAGAAGAAATATTTTTATATTTTAGATTATATAGATATCCATACATATAAAAATAAGGACGGGGAGAGACATAAAATAACTCACCTTAGAATAGTATTTAAAATTTTTTACTTATAAAAATGTATAAAGTGACAAATAAAGTTAAATTGTATTTCAAATTTTGACTTTAGGGTGTAGCTCTCTATGGTTATGTAATTGCATGTTCTTTGCTACATCTAGTAACTCACTGAAATTTATTGATATGTTAATTTCTTGTATTTATTCTCCTATAACAGTATTCATACAAAGAACACATTATCAAGGCTATATGGTCATAATAATAGAGAAGGACCCATAGCATCTTTTGGTAAATATGCTAAATCATGAAAATACTAATATTTTACAACGCTATAAATAGCTAATGAACTAGAAATGTCTGTAAATTCAACTTTTCTTTGATTTTAGCAGGATGAAGAATCCTAATGGACAGGTAAGATAATTTAATATGTAAAATTGACATAAGGCTATTGAAAGTGTAACATCAAATATGAATATATCTTCCTTGGCTGTCTTAATTATCTCTAAGAGGCGATGTTAGGAAGGTGCAAAATGCCAAAACCATCTTCAGTCTACTGCAACCAGCTTATTTCTTTTAAAGAGAAATATGAATATAAAAGTCAACAGCATGACTGAGGAATCACCCTCTCTTACATTCTTTGACTTCTCCAATACCTATGACTTCTCAGATAGCTTGGGGCATCGATTATGCAAATTGTGCCAGTGAGGTCTTTCTTGACACCCTACAACCTACCTGACTTATATTCTTGGTTCAGGCAGTTAACTACGATGATTATCCTGGACTGCCTGAGAGATCCTCTTTCACAAAGGTCTATCTGGTATTGCTCATTAAAAGTTCAATGTGAGTTGTTCACACCTGTAATCCCAGCACTCTGGTAACCTGAGGCAGGAAGGTCACAAGTTCAAGACCAGGCTGGACAGCTTATCAAGTTCCTGCCTCAAGATAAAATTTTTATAAAAGCCTAGCAAGGTAAAGGAGTGGTGGAGTGCTCACCTACATGCCTAAGAGACCCTGAGTCAGATCTCTACATTACAAAAAAGAAGATAAAAATTTGAGAGTGGAAGTCATTCTTTTACATCAAGAATTGAAGAAATTAAATGCAATTTAATGTAGCATCTCAGAAGAAATCTCAGACTAAAGTGGAGAAGTGTGGGGTGTCTCTGGGAGCAGAAATTGTCCCTGACTGACATTCAGCAAGAAAATATTGTCCTTCATGTGACAGCCAGAAAAAACCTGAATTTTCCCAACAACTCACATTAATTTAAAGTGGCTAAATTTTTTCCAAAATCTGAGGGCAGGGCAGAATTAGCTAAGTTATTGAGGTTCCACACAGCTTGTGGAACATGATCTCAAGTGTGATTCTTCTGGAGCCTTAAAATATAACGTTGTTTGCTCTCTTGGGCTTTGGACTTACTTGGAACTAATAACCTCTTTTACTTTTTTCCTTGTCTATTTTTATCCTTTGTAGTGAGAAGATCTACTGTTACTATAATGGAATTTTGAATCTATTTTTATTACCAGGAATGACCTTTAGATAATATATATTGTCAGTAAATTATTTGAAAACCATGTGAAGAATTATTTCTTTACATCTAGTTAAAAGAACAATTTCAAATCAAGCAGCTCATTTTTTCCATAAGTCGACCTGAAATAGTACAAAGTGATTTTAAAAATATTTTAACATTTACATATGATGAAGAGAAGTTACTGCTATGTTTTGAAGAGGCAGTTGTATTTGCTAATTAGATAAGTTATAAAACACAATTGATGTGTGAAATTGACCTTTAGATTTAACCTAAATATACAGACTATTAATTGTATGACATTGTCCTTACCTGGATTATAGTGAGGATCAGGTCTCTGTAGCATAATGCCTGTTATATAAGCATGCAGGAAGTGGTACAGAAATAAAAAAGATACAAAAAAGGTAGACAGTGACGAAGAGTGGGAAGGAAGGAAAGAAAAAAAATAAGGAAGAATAGTACTGAATAAGGAAGTAGACAAATAGAGGGGGAATAGAAAGGGAGAAAGGAAAAGAAAGAACAGAGGGAGGGAAGAAATGACAAGTGAGGAAGTGAAAAAAGCAATGTGGAAAGAAGGCATGCCACTCATTCTGTTCTTGGGTCTTACAGAAGACAGGTCCCAAGCATCCTATATATTTAGATCTTAGTTTCCTACTCATCCCAATACAGTACTGTTCTTCCTTGGTTACTTTCTTTATTAGTCAGCATTCCCATTGCTGGACACAACACTCAAGACAAACATTTTAAAAAAGAAAAGGTTTAACTGGCTCACGTTTCCTTTTGTTATTGTCTGACTCCAAGGCAGATTGGCTGTCTCAGATACATCATGATAAATACATTAAGGCAGAAGGACACAGAGGAACAAAATGCTGAGATCATGGCTGCTGGGAAGCATAGCAGAACAGTGCCAGAGAGGAACAGGTGAGGGACCAGATATTGTAACCAAGACCACTTGCACATGACCCACCTAGGCACACTCAGAAATGTGCTTTAGTAATTTGCTAGGCAAATTTATATCTAATGGAACTAGCATATCAAGATTAAAAATCCAAGAAGAGCAGTGCCCTCCTGATCCCTTTAGACTCAGGAAAAATAAAGAGACCTGGCCTTCCCTACTTCCTCAGCTCTCTTCCTTATAGAGTTGTGGTCAGGACACTTTTCTCCCTGTTTTATATGCTCTTGCTTTACTTCTGTGCATTCTCTTCAATACAAAGCAACCTAGAAGCGGGGAATGGAGTTTTGGGGTTTATATTTCTGATTTTTGCACTGGGCTTTAGACTTACTTGGAACCAATCACCTCTATTACTTTTTTCCTTGTCTGTTTTTCTCCTTTGCAGTGATAAGGTCTACTGTTACTTTCATGGAATTTTGAATCTGTTTCAATTACCAAGAATGACCTTTAGATAATATATATTGTCCATAAATAGAAAGCATGTAATACTTCAATAAATTACCATATTTCCTTCCACAACTACATGAATTAGGCATTATATTCCTCATTTTACAGAAGAGTAAACCTAGACTCAAATTATTTAAGTTACTTGTCCAGTATTATTAGTCCAAGACTGAAAAATTGGTCTTTGGTTCTAAATGAAATCTAGAATTCAAAGAACAATTCTGAGAATCAATGAATGGAGTAAAACCCTTTAATGTATCTTGAGAGATGGAAATAAGACCAAATTAAGTTTTTAAATTAATATTTCTTCCAAACTGTGTTCTTTCCACATATCTTCTGTAGGAAAATCAAATTTGTGTTAATTTATAAAACAGAAAACTGAGCTATGTCATGATCTCTTATTTGTTATATAAGATGACTGATTCATAACATAGAGGCAAAAAAAATTTTAAGTTGCATCAATCAAAGTATTTCACTTGGATCAGATACCTCAGCAAAGATCTGTGAACATTTGGGGTGTATTCTTTTACATATTATTTTAATAAATATTTTTTGGCCACATATCCTAAATACTCTGTGTACTTTTACCTTAGTTTACTCTTGTTAAACTATTTTTCCATGCCAGACATTCATTTCTAATTCTAATAGGCACTAGTTTTCTTTGGAGGTTTTCTTAGATTTTCTGATCTTAAATGTTTTTTAAGTTTTGCAATATGATGTCTGTTTAAGTAAACTTTGTGCTTCAGCGAGGGCCATGCCTTCTTCTCCTTTTATGAATTGCTGCTATTTATATAAGACTTTCCACCATCTTTGTGAAATAGGCAGTATTTTGTGCTTTTTCTTACTTTGTCTTACAATCACAATATAGGATATGCGTTCAATTTATAGTCTTGTATTTGTACGCAATCACAAATATACTGATATTGCTAAAACAGTTAACCACAGGACCATGATGCCTGATTATTTGCACTCCAACTTCAAGTGAACAACACAATTTAAGGATTTAAAATCTAGGCAGGACTGTGACTGGCTTATTGTGGGTATACTGGTTGGTTTATAAACTGAACCCCGGAGTGTCTCTAGAAGGCTTCTCCTGGAGCCTATTAACCTTCAGAAAGCTTTCGCCTCTCCTTCCTGACAGGAGTAACGCAAACAGGATTTTAATAAAAGTCTTACAGCAGATATACCTGAAAGGTCAGGGCTCATGATGAAGCTGCCAGCACTGCAACTTTAAGAAAACAGATCCTGACGACCTTTAATAATATCAAGCCTGTCGGTGCTCATGGTAGAAGATCTGTATTTTAAAATTCCATTTGAGAAACTAAGTCCCCTATTTGACAGGATCATGGTCCTTCATCTTTTTTTTTTTTTTTGAGTGCCTATACACACTGTAAAAATTGATGTTCTATGTTGTCCTCTGGACGTTGGGAAGCAATTTTTTTTACAGATCTTCTTCTCTGTTTTTCACTGCTACTTCCTGATCATGCATCTCATTAATACTGAGCTTGAAAGCTAAAAGTAGAAGGAATTTGATACTAAAAAAGAGACTTGAAATCACCAGAGCTTCTATTTCATTTATTTTTAGGTTTTTCCTTAATCTCTCATAAACATTTTTCATAGATTGAATTGTTGATATACAACCATTTGTACAGCCATGTGTTTATTAGTAGAATAAAAATAAAATGATCTGTAGAAACTGAACTTGCAAGTACTCTTACTTTCATTTAGTAGTGAGTAAGCAAAATTTTTAAAAACAAGTGATTTGCTCAAGTGGACACAGGTAATAAATACCAGTGCACCAGAATTCGCCGCTTTCGGATGACTCAGTTTGGTTCCTCACTCTATTTCCAATTTCTGAGACAATGTCTACATTTTTGCCTTTAACATTTCAATTTAAATAAAATTTGCCAGACATTTCTTTAGAAACTAGAATAAAAGAATGATTTCTAGATTTAAACTATTCCAGAGCACAGAAGCAGACAACTCCAAATTCTTTTTACAAAGCAATTTCAACAATGAAAAAAATCTTATAAAGATTCAAATAAAACAAAAAATAAAAATTCAAAAAACTCAAAACACTCTGACTTATGATTGTTAGTGCAAAATTCTAAATAAAATAATGCTAAACAGGATTCCATAGCACATTATAAATAGTATTACATTGTGAACTAGTATAAATTCTTCTAGAAAAGCAAGGCAATTCAATATTGGGAAATTATACTATGGTCTATCATCCTAATAGAGCCACTGGAAAAAATGATACAATTATTTGGAAGAAGCATTAAAAAGACATTTCACAGAATTCAATATCACTTTTTTCTTTCTTTTAAAATTTTTTATTTTTTGAGACAGGGTCTCCCTCTGTAGTCCAGGCTGGCCCTTAACTCATTGTGTAGCCCAGTCGAACTCATGGCAGTCCTCCTGCCTCAGCCTCCCCAGTGCTGGAATTACAGGTATGCACCACTACACTAGCTCAATGCCACTTAAAAAAAAAACAAAAACAAAAAAACACTTAAATAGGAATTGATAAGTACTTAACATGCACACATATAAGTAATTTCATGTGAATATATATGAATAACTTGAAAGCATATAAATGTACATCTGAATACTCACATACATGTGCTCCAAAAGCCAACACGTTTGCCACCACATTCCAGAAGGGATAAATGCTTGACCTATTCCATCTACAGTGGGATGAGGCCCTTAACTGATTTTATTGTTATATTGGATGGCAAAGAAATTCAAGGAATTTGACTTGGAAAGAAATATATATTTTTACTTCTGTTTGGAATCTACATGATTATTTATCTGAGCAACTGATAAAATCTATGAAACAACTAGATAGAGAGCTATTCTAATAAAATAGCCATAACTTTCACATGCAGAAACCAATAGCTTACATGTAATTAAACACAGTTTTAAAGATATGCTGAACAATAGAAAATCTTTTTATCTCAGTTTCAGATAATATAATTTTCAGTAATTTTTTCCTCCCATTTGGGATGTGGGAGTCAGTGTGATATGTGTATAGAGGAATGGGATTGTGTGTCTCAGTAGAGGGTAAGAGGAGAAAACTCAGTGGGGCTAATGAGAGAAGTTGTTTGTTGTGAAGATCAGCACCTGACCATAAACTGTACCTCAGAAAAAATAATCACAGAAGAAAATACAACCAGGAGGTGAGGAGAACCTAAAAAAGGTGAAGTGTGAGTAGAAAGGCCAGCAGAGCCTTGATGTTTAGGAGGACCAAGGGCCAGGGATAATTTAGCTCAGTGTTTCTGTCACCTGCCTCTCAAGCACAAGGTCCGGAGTTTGATCCCCAGTACCAAAAAAAGAAGAAAAAAAGATTAAGCAAAATCAACCCATTTAAGGGGCCAGGGATTTAGCTCAGTGGTTCCACCTCCTGTCTCACAAGCACAAGGACATGAGTCCAATCCCCGGTACCAAAAAAAAAAAAGAGGACGAGTCATCTCGCTGGTTGGAATGAAGTGTTTGTTGGAAGGAGTGAATGACTCAGACCAGGAGGAGAATGGTGACCCAGGGAGTCCAGAGGGTGTGATGAAGGGGACAGAGACACTTTCAAAGAAGTGCTATGGAGACTGTGGTCAATCATGATTCCACTGAGTTTCCTATCTCTTCTTACCTCTTGCCCAAAGTCATTGAAAAGCTGGCTCATAGGCAGACCTCCAATGTGAAACTGAAATGAGCTGGACAAGTCTGTTACTTTCTCTGTGATGTGTTCTTTTGTTGACATGCTTGTTTCCCAAAAAGCCAAATACAAAGGCCTCTCATTTCACTGGATCATGTGGAGAAAGCTAATATGCAGAGGAAGAGAACAAAGGAAAGGATGAAAAAATAATGTTGGAAGTTGTAAAGAACCACCCACAAGTTGGAAGATACAAACTAAGTCTCACCCAGACATCAAAAATGCTGTTTTTTCAACTCCAGCCAAACGTGTTCCCACTTTGAGCCCTTTGCGGTTAGAATTCTTGGCCAAGAATTCTCTGCCTATGAGATTCTTCTGCTATGTCATCAGGGAAACCCTCCCTTGTTGTTCGGTGTCTTTCAAAACCTACTTTTTCGCCACCATAGCACTCACCTAATACGTGCTTAGTTGTTTTACTATTTGTCTTCTCCCGCTAGACTACAAAGTTCATAACATAAGATACTCTTTCCACTTTCCCCTTTTCCTTTTTACATCATATCCTATGATATTAACAGACATCCACTAAATATTATTTGAGTAAATACATGAAAAATAGTGAATATGAGAGCTCTAGTAATAACATCCTACAAATTCTTACAACTATATTTGGTAGTCAAGCCAATTTTGGAAAAGAAAAATAAATCTTGGACCACTTTTTCCCCTCTAAAAATAACTTCAAAATCTGTACTACATTTTTAAAGAAGCAATAGTTTAAATGAAAACATCTATACTGCATAGATTTGTTAAAGGGAAGGAAAAGATTTTTGGTTGGGGAGAGCACATCTACCCTAACATTAACTCCAGCCCTTTCTTTTTGTATTAGAATATTTTTCCTTCTAAGAAATGCTCAGACCCACATTTTTTAAGCTTCAGTGTTCTTCATGACTTTATTAGTTTTTTCAATATCGGGGAAAGATCATCACTTCATTAAACTTTTAATGAATATATTACTAACTAGTACACTTTCTATTAACATAAACAGAGAATAAACACAGAGAATAGACAGTTTTTAATTTGCTGATTGCATGATTTCTAATATTTTGAAAATTACATAATATTGTATCAATTGAATATGTTTATTCAATTGTGGTTTATTTTTAACCTAGACTTAGTGTTTTGTTTTGTTTTTTAATTTTATTGAGCTTATTGGTACATTTTAGGGATACAGTACAGTTACATTCATTGTTGGGATCATGTACCTCTACATGGGAAGTCTTGATTCTCATTTTTTCCCCTTACCTCTGCCCTCCCTTCACCCCCTCCTCCCCTCCCCATCTACAAACACTTTATTTTCATCCTCTCACATTTTTGTCTTTTCCCTTTTTGTTCTTCCCCTACGCATCACACCTTCCCTACACCTTTAGCTCCTTTCTTCAAATTTCTAAATGTCAGTAATCTTATTAGAATCTTATGCATTGTTGCAGAATATTCACACCAGGGAAACTATTTGGTATTTACATATGTGTGACTTATTTATTTCACTTAGGAGTATATCTTCAATATGTATCCATTTTCCTATGAATGAATCTATTCTCTCGCTCTTTATGGCTGAGTAATATTCCATTTTATAGAAAAACCACAACTTCTTTATCCAGTTTCCAACGGATGGGCAAATAGGTTGTTTCCAAGATTTAGCTATTACAAACTGTGCCGCTATAAACATGGGTGCACATACTTCTCTGTGATATGATTCTTTTAGTTCTCTTGGAAAGATACCCAACAGAGGGATGGCTGGGTCAAATGGAACCTCCAGTCCAAGCTCTTTGAGGTATCTCCATATTGATTTCCATAGTGGTTGCACTAGTCTGCACTCCCACCAACAATGGAGGAGGGTTCCTTTCTCCCCACAACCCCGCCAACATTTGTTATTGTGTGATTTCTTGATAGCAGCCATTCTTTGTGGGGTGAGGTGGAATCTCAGTGTTGTTTTCATCTGCATCTCTCGAATGACCAGTGATGTGGAACATTTTTTCATATATTTTCTTGCTGCTTTCACTTCTTTGTATGAGAAATGTCTGTTCATTTCGGATGCCCATTTTTGGATCGGGTCTTTATATTTGGGGGGACTGATTGTTTTGAGTTCTTTATATATCCTTGATAATAGTCCTTTGTCTGAGGTACAGCTGGTAAAAATTTTTTCCCACATTGTAGATTGTCTCTTAGTTCTGCTAATGGTTTCTTTTGAAGTACAGAAGCTTTTTAGTAAGATGAGATCCCAGTTGTTGATTCTTTCTGCTAGTTCCCGTGCTACTGAGGATTTGTTCATAAAGTCTTTTCCTATACCAATGTCTTCCAGAGTTCTGCCTAACTTACTTTCCAGCAAGTTTAATGTTTCTGTTTTAATATTTAGATCTTTAATCCATTTGGATTTTAATTTAGTGCATGGCGAAAGATAAGGGTCTAATTTTAATCTGTGACAGGTTGATATCCAGTTTTTCCAACACCATTTATTAAAGAGGCTATCTTTCCTCCACTGAGGATGGTGAGCTCCTTTGTCGAAGATGAGGTAGCTGAGTACATCTGCATTTGTTTTTGTGTCTTCCAGTCTGTTCCATTGATCCTCAGGCCTATTTCTTTGCCAGTACCATGCTGATTTTATCACAGTGGCTTTGTAGTATAGTTTCAAATTGGGAATTGTTACACCTGGTGCCATGTGACTGTTGCCTATAATGGCTTTTGCTATTCTAGGTCTCTTGTGGTTCCAAATGAATTTTTGGATTCTTTTTTCTAGTTCTGTGAAATATAGTGTTGGAATTTCAATTGGCATTGCATTGAATGTATATAGCAGTTTCGGTAGTATGGCCATTTTCACTATGTTGATTCTTCCTACCCAGGAGCAGGGGATATCTTTCCATTTTTTTATATCCTCTTCGATTTCTTTTTTCAGAGTGCTGTAGTTTTCAGTGTAGAGATCTTTTGTTTCTTTTGTTAGATTGATTCCTAGATACTTCATTTTTTTGGATGCTATTGTAAAAGGAATTTTTTCCCTTATTTCTCTTTCTGTCTGTCTGTTATTTGTGTATAGAAAGGCTATTGATTTTTGGGTATTCACCTTGTATCCAGATACTTTACTGAATCTGTCAATTAAGTCTAGAAGTTTTTTGGTGGAGTTTTTTGGATCTTCAATGTAGAGTATCATATCATCAGCAAATAATGATAGTTTAACTTCTTCCTTTCCTATCTTTATTGCTTTAATTTCTTTCTCTTGTCTAATTGCTGTGGCTAATGTTTCCAGAACTATATTGAAGAGAAGTGGCGATAGTGGGCATCCTTGTCTTGTTCCTGATTTTAACATGAAGGTTTTCAGTTTTTGGCCATTCAATATGATGTTGGCTGATGGTTTTTCATAAATAGCCTTTATTAAATTGAGGTATAGACCATCTATTCCAATTTTTTGCAGGGTTTTTATCATGAATGGGTGTTGAATTTTATCAAATGCTTTTTCTGCATCTATTGAGAGGATCATATGGTTTTTGTCCTTGACTTTGTTAATATAATGTATTACATTCACTGACTTTCGTATGTTGAACCACCCTTGCATCTCTGGAATAAATCCGACTTGGTCATGATGGATGATCTTCTTAATAATCCTCTGTATTCTGTTTGCTAGTATCTTATTAAGGATTTTTGCATCTATATTCATTAAGGAGATTGGTCTGTAGTTCTCCTTTTTGGTTGTATCTTTCTCTGGTTTGGGAATCAGAGTGATACTTGCTTCCAGGAATGAATTTGGAAGTATAGCTTCTCTTTCAATTTCATTGAAAAGTTTGAAGAGTAATGGTAGTAGTTCTTCTCTAAATGTCTTGTAAAATTCAGCAGTGAATCCATCAGGGCCTGGGCTTTTCTTTGTTGGTAAGTTTTTAATTACATTTTCAATTTCACTGATTGTGATTGGGGTGTTTAAAATGTTTTTATCTTCTTCGTTCAACTTTGGTAATTCATAAGTATCTAGAAATCTGTCCATTTCTTCTGTGTTTTCCATTTTATTAGAGTACAGGTTCTCAAAGTAGGTGTTCATGATCCTCTGGATTTCTTTCGGATCTGTTGTGACTTCGCCTTTTTCATTCCTAATTGCATGGATCTGAGCCTTTTCTTTCCTTTTTTTGATAAGATTAGCTAAGGGTTTGTCAATTTTATTTATTCTTTCAAAAAACCAGCTCTTTGTTTCATTTATTTTTTGTATCGTTTTCTTAATTTCAATTGCATTGATTTCTGCTCGGATCTTTATAATTTCCTCTCTTGTTCGAGCTTTGGGTTTTTCTTGCTCTTGTTTTTCTAGGAGTCTAAGTTTCATCGTTAAGTTGTTTATTTGAGCCCGCTCTGTTTTCCTAGTGTGGGCATTCAATGTTATGAATTTTCCACGTAGAACTGCTTTCATTGTGTCCCAAAGATTCCTGTATGTTGTATTGGCATTCTCATTTATTTGTAAAAACTGTCTAATTTCTTCTTTAATTTCCTCTGTAATCCATTGATTGTTTAGGAGAGTGTTGTTCAGTTTCCATGTGCTTGTGAAGTTTCTATAGTTTCTTGTGCTATTGATGTCTAGTTTGATTGCACTATGATCTGATAATAAACAGGGGATGACTTCAATTTTTTTGCATTTATTTAGACCTGTTTTGTGAGCCAGTATGTGGTCTATTTTGGAGAATGATCCATGTGCAGCCGAAAAGAATGTATATTCTGGTTTTTGGGGGTGGAATACTCTATAAACATCTATTAAGTCCATGTGTTCCAAAGCTTGGTTCAGTTCTATTATTTCATTGTTGATTTTCTGCCTAGTAGATCTGTCAATTTGTGATAGTGGGGTATTTAAATCCCCCACTACAATTGTATTAGTGCTTATTTGGTTTTTCATGTTACTTAATATTTGTTTTATATAGTTGGGGGCATTTATATTTGGTGCATATATGTTTATGATTGTCAGCTCTTCCTCTTGAATTGTTCCCTTTACAAGGATGTAGTGTCCTTCTTTGTCTCTCTTAATGAGTTTTGGTTTGAAATTTACTTTATCTGAGAATAAGATTGCTACCCCTGCTTTTTTCTGGACTCCTGACGCATGGAGAATTGTTTTCCATCCTTTCACTTTCAGTCTATGGACTTCCTTTTGCACTAGGTGTGTTTCTTGTATACAACATATTGTTGGATTTTGCTTCTTAATCCATTCTGCCAATCTGTTTCTCTTGATTGGTGAATTGAGGCCATTAACATTGATGGTTACAACTGATATATTTTGACTTATTCTTGTCATGTTTTTGTCCATTTGTTGACTCTTTTTACTTTTTCTCCCATCTCCTTTTAGTTTCTTGCCTTGCCTATTTGATTTGGTCTGTTGGGCCTCATGTTATTGTGAATTTCGTTGTCCTTTTCTAGGATATTGTTTAGAATTCCTTGCAGTGCTGGTTTGGTGTTCATGAAATTTCTCAGGTGCTCTTTGTCGTGGAAGTATTTTATTTCCCCATCTATTTTGAAAGAGAGTTTTGCAGGATACAAAAGTCTAGGTTGGAGATTCTTTTCTTTTAGGACTTGGAATACCTCACTCCAGGCTCTCCTTGACCTAAGGGTTTGTGTTGAAAAGTCTGCTGTGATTCTAATGGGCTTCCCTTTGCATGTGATTTGTTTCTTTTCTCTTACTGCTTGTAGTATTTTGTTTTTCTGTTGGATTTCTGGAATCTTGATTATTATATGTCTAGGTGTAGATTTTTTTTGATCGTGGCTAGTTGGGGTTCTATATGCCTCACTTATCTGTATGTCTAATTCTTCCCTTCTGTTTGGGAAGTTTTCTGTCATTAATTCTGTGAAGAGCTTTTTTATATCATTTGTGTTTTCTCCTGTTTTTTCATGAATTCCTATCAGTCTTATGTTATTTTTCTTTGTATCGTCTAGGAGTTGTTGGATTGATTTCTCATGATCCCTTACTGTTTTTAATAGACCTCTTTTTTCACGGTCACTGACTGCTATCCTATCTTCTATATCTGAAATTCTATCTTCGCAATCTTTTATTCTGTTTCGTACACTTTCAATAGAGTTTTTAATCTCCTGGATATCTGTTTGAATCTGTTTTATGGATTCCATTTCTTTCCTCTGTTGGGCATTCATTGTTTCCATGTCTTTCTTATGCTGAGTCTTCATGGCTTCTATCACAGTCTTGAGCTCATCTATTTTTTTCTCAGTTTCTGCTCTAGAGTCTCGAATCATGACTTCTATTTTGCTCATCATCTCTCTGGCTAGCTGGGAAATTATTTCTGATTTGAATTTTTCTAGAGCCTGATTGATCAATTTTGTTACCTCCTGTGCTATGGGTCCAGGGAGTCCTGTTGGTTCACTATCAGACTTTTCATCCTCATTTGTCCTACTATTTGCTATTGGTGAACTGGATATTTGTTTTTGTGTCTTGCTTAAGTGTTTTCTCATTTTTATTTTTATTGTTGGGTTGTCCTTCTTTAATTTCTGGGTATTACTTAAATCTTCCTAATATAGTTGCGTTTTAGCTTTTGAGTTTCTAATGACTCATAGACATTCTCGTTTTCATAATATCAGAGAAAACAACTCTTTAAATCAATCACCACTCTTTGTCCCAATTGATACATTCAGCAGCCCAATAGGATCAGGCACAGCTTGCCAACTGACCACTTATGGTAGTCATTAATGTATCACCTTTAACTCATGTGAATTAGATTAATTTCAAGAAGCAGCTCATAGTATGTTTGCAGTGAATATTCTTTTCAATATGGCATCTTTACCATTTAGGATGGGGGGTTCGACTTAGAACAAGAGGATTAGATAAGTGAAAGAATTAGAGCAGGTTTGAAGTGAATCCAGAGGTTGTAGAATTACCTTACTATCTTTACAAAGCTATTAAGTTCAGGGGGGATAGAGAGAGTGCAGGAATAAGGACAGGAATATATCCCCTTAACAGTAACAGGCGCTTGCCTTCCCTTGAAGGTACAGAGCCATGAGTGAGGTAAAATGACTGGAGAAAAGAACATAAAGAGAAACCCCTCCTAAAAACAAAAAATAATAAAAGAAGTCTGAGTTATTCAGGAACTGGAATAAAAAGGGAGATGAGGGACACTATGGTGGAGCAAGAGACTGAGTTGGAGAGAGAGGACAGAAAAAAGAAAGAAATTTTAGGGTGGAATGAGGAAAAAAGAGAAAAGAGAGAGGGAAAGAAAAAGAATTTGAAGGTCCTCTTTCAGGCTATCTCTGATCTCATATTATACCACATGCACAGTCATATGCGGAACCCAATCCCCTGGTCTTAGCTAGCCAATGGCTGTTCCTCCCGACTGAGACTGAACACAATCTACAAGGCCTAACTTTAGTTTCCTTACCCTCAGGGTTGAACTCCACTCCGTTCTATTACAGGTTTCCCCTGCCCTTTCTTTAAAGATGTTCAAAGTTGGGAGCTCAGAAAACTACCCTTCATGGGAACCTACGCCTCTGCAGAGTTGGTCTAAGGATTGGCCCGATCAGGAGCTTTGAGAATGGGGGGGGTTGTCGTGTGGGTGTTTCAAGGGCGCCCACGTGGCTACCTTCCTTCCTGGGTCTGTTGTCGCGCAGGCTGGGAGCTCGCGTGCAGGCCGGGAGGTCGCGCACCCGCCGCCAGGTGATCGCAGGCTGGCAGGCAGCTGAAGAAACCCCCTCCGGGGTCTTTGGGGCCTTCCTGGGTCTGTTGTCGCGCAGGCTGGGAGCTCGTGCGCAGGCCGGGACCTAGACTTAGTGTTGACAATGCATTTTATTTCATGGTTCGGTGTTAGGAAAAAAGAAATCAACAACAGTGGATCTTTCTCAGCACAGGGCTTTATTTCTAATTTCTTCTTGAATTCATACAAGTCAGACAGAAACTTATGGTGCCCAGACTCATAGGCAGAAAAAGATCCAAAGCCATTTAGATGCCATGATGAAAACATGACGTAATTTTCCTATTTTCCACCTAAATTATGAAGTTGACTTCCTTCTAGCAGTGAAGGAGAAAATGAAAAACCATCACTTCAGAATGTTCTCGCCGTGGAGGATGTGCTGATGTCATTCTTGTTGGGAAGTTCTCCTCTTGAGGGTGGTAGAGGGATGAAAAGTGTGAATAATCCCTTGGGGTAACAACACTTGCAAGGTGCCATCTGCCCTGCCCCCTACCCCAATGCCCACAGTCCAGAAAATCAGCTTGTAATATCCTATAAATTGTGAAGACTGAGCAATTGGAACCTCATTCATGCCAGAATACAGGTCTCCCAGTACTAGCACAGCTTAACTTTTTCTTGAAATGAAGATTATTTTAGGAACATGAATTTTCCCCCAAATAAATTTAAACAGAAAAAAAAATACACATGGCTGACACAAACATTTTGTGATCTGTACATAGATAAACATTTTGATTTCATTTCTTATATGCATACTATAAGATAAAGAGAAAAGAAAAACATAGGTATCTGAAGAAGGTAATAGACTATTTTTACAGTGTTACAGTTTATTTTCCCCAGAATGTAACTATTTGTAGCATTGATGAAGATAGTCTATCTCTTCACTAGCCAGCATAGTAGCCAACAGCTATTTGTGATTTTTCAGCCCTTGAAATAGAGCTAACGTTAAGCTAGAGCAATAACAGAGAAAACAAAATTTTACCTTATTTTGTCTCATGTTAATTTTCATTTAAATATTTGTCTTTGGCTACTGGGGAACCCAGCCTTTGGGTGTATGATTATTCCCTCCTCTTTTACAACATTCTGCCAGAAAAATTAGGAAACTGCCTTGTGCCTCCAATTCCAAGATCCCTTGGCTCTGCTATATAAGCAGCCCTGTACCCCTGTAATAAAATGGTGGCCCTGCAACTGTTTCAATCCCTAAACTAAGGTGACAGCACTTACATGATAAAAGGGATCTTGCAAAAGTGAATAAACTGAGGAATGTGAGATGGAGAGGTAATCCTGGATTGTCTGGGTGCACTTAATGCAAACGAAAGTACCTTCACTGGAAAGTTCAGCAGTACCCTTACCTGAATGTGGGAACACAGTTAGACACAGAGAGAAGATACATGGGTTGAGGGAAGAAGTTGAAGAAAGAAGATATTATTCTGTTGGTTTTGAGGATAGAGGAACTAATCCAGGAACCAAGGAATGCAGGCAACAAATGATTTCTGCCAAAGAGCCTCTAAGTAAATTGCACAGCACTGTGGACACATTTTGGATTTCTGGCCTTCACAACTGTAAGATACTACATTTGTGTTCCTTTAAGCCACTAAATTTGAAATGATTTATTACAGTAGCCATAGGAAACTAAACACTTCTCTGGAAAGCTCTTGTGTGCTTTGTATTGTGATGTAATAGCTCAGTATGGGATGATTCTTCATGGAAAGGCAGGACTCACTGGAATGTATACAATGCCAAATGAAATGCACTTGCAGACTTGTTTTATACCACTGATGTCCATTATACCTACTAAGACTTGTGCATTTTAAGCAAGAGGGTGCTTGTAGGTAAACTATCCCTGTCACCTTCTGTACTCAAATATGTATTGCCATGGTAGGGACCTTTCCACCCACCTCCCACCTAAACCTATCAAGACAGAGGCTGACAATATGAAAAAAATGGCTTTGATCATATTTTGTTTTACTATTTAGTATAAATTTTTAAATTTTAGTGTAAAGTTTTAAATTTGGAAATTAATCATTTTGGAATTGTTCTTTGAATGTAATGTTTGTCAGATTTTTACAGCAGAGAGAAGTGCCCTTGTACTTGTTATTCTAATAAAGATACTTTTTTTTTGCAATTTTCACTCCCTATGAGAGTCGCACCTAAGAGAAATTGGTTATTTGGAAGATGGTATGGTTTGAATCTTTGTTTCTTTTAAATTGAGTTTATTGGTACATTTTACATATACAGTACAGCTACATTCATTATTGGGATATTGTACCTTTACATGACAGGTCTTTGTTCTCATTTTTTCCCCTTGTCCCTGCCCTCCCTTCACCCCCTCCTCCCTTCCCCATTTACAAACACTTTATTTCCATCTTTTCATTTTCTCACATTATTTTCTTTTCCCTTATTACCTTTTCTCTACCCTTCCCACTTTCCCTATACCTTTAGCCCTTTTCTTCCCATTTCACAATGTCAGTTATCTCATTAGGATCTTATGTACTATTACAGTTTATTCACATCACAGAAACTATTCGACATTTGCACATGTGTGACTTACTTATTTCACTTAGGAGTATATCCTCAATATGTATCCATTTTCCTATGAATGAATCTAATTTCTCATTCTTTATGGCTGAGTAATATTCCATTTTATAGAAAAATCACATCTTTATCCAGTTTCCAACTGATGGGCAAATGGGCTGTTTCCAAGTTTTAGCTATTACAAACTGTGCTGCTATAAACATGGGTGCGTATATATCACTGTGATATGATTCTTTTAATTCTTTTGGAAAGATACCCAGCAGAGGGATGGCTGGGTCAAATGGAACCTCTAGTCCCAGCTCTTTGAGGTATCTCCATATTGATTTCCATAGTGGTTGCTCCAGTCTGCCCTCCCACCAACAATGGAGAAGGGTTCCTTTCTCCCCACAACACCACCAGCATTTGTCATTGTGTGATTTCTTGATAGCAGCCATTCTTTGTGGGGTGAGGTGGAATCTCAGTGTTGTTTTCATCTGCATCTCTCGAACGGCCAGTGATGTGGAACATTTTTCATATAACTGCTTGCTGCTTTTACTTCTTTGTGTGAGAAATATCTGTTCATTTCAGATGCCCATTTTTGTTTTTGTTTTTTGTTTTTGTTTTTGTATTTTTTTTGTAACCAGGGATTGAACTCAGGTCCTTGTGCTTGCAAGGCAGGCCACAGAACCACTGAGCTAAATCCCCAGCCAGATGCCCATTTTTGAATTGGGTCTTTATATTTGAGGGGGCTGATTGTTTTGAGTTCTTTATATATTCTAGATAATAGTCCTTTGTCTGAGGAGTAGCTGGTAAAAATTTTTTCCCACATTGTAGGTTGTCTCTTAGTTCTGTTGATGGTCTCTTTTGGTTTGAATCTTAAACATCTCTTGGAGTTTATGTGTTAAAGGTATGGTTCTCAGTCAGCAAAGTCTCTTGGGAGAAGGTGAACCCTTTGGGAGGTGGGGCTTCCTTGAAGGAATTTATGTCATTCAAGGTGCTCCAAGGCCACCCTGATGTGAACAGTTGGCTTCACCACATGCTCCCAGCCCTGATGTTCTGCCTCACTACTGGTGCAAAGCAACGGAGCTAAATAATCATGGACTGAAATCTCTGAAATCATGAGCCAAGATAAAGTTTGCCTCCTTTTAATTTGCCTTTCTCATGTATTTTGTTATAGTAATGGAAAACTGATTAACACAGAAGTATTTCATGGACATTAACCATGGGACACTTTTTGATGTATCTGCCAGTGCAGTTGGGTGTATGTGGGGTTATAGCATTGAACTTTTACCTCAGTATTATACAGATGGTTAGGGGAATCAAGCAGAAATTTAGCCAGTTGTTTGGCTGAATATATTTAATATATGTGAAAAAGCAGAACTTTTTTCTTAGGGGGAATTCTATTACGATGGTTTATTCTGTGTTAGCCCCAGTCATGACAAACCAGAATCAATTCCTAGATTCACAGAGGAGGAAATATTAGTGCTTCTGTTAATTTTTAATATACAAGGAAACTTTTCACACTTCTTGAAAAGGAAATATCTACAATACCTGCCTGGCAGCAGTGATAAAGACAACCAACAGTTAAAGAAATTAAATAACAAAATAGTCTGCAATAAATGCAGGTTTAGGCATGAGAAGTTACATTTGAGAATACCTTTTTGCTAGTGAGGTATAAGGCTTAAAAACAGGGTATTCATTATCAGAAATGCTCAGAAAGATTAACCATTTCAACATAAATGCTAATGGTGCAGTAATTTCAAGAGAATAAAGCAAGATTAGCATTCTTTAACCAGAAGCAAACTATAACCTATCCATTCTTCTACAGGACAATTGGACCAGTTTTATGTAAAACAACAAATCTGCAGGAGTGAGCTATTTGTAATTAAAATTAAGCATACTGAATCACTTCTTGACAATTTATAAGATCAAATGCCTATTAATAAAAAGCTGTATTTTCATTGCTACGACAT
The DNA here is from genome assembly GCF_012274545.1 of Fukomys damarensis. NCBI lineage: Eukaryota > Metazoa > Chordata > Mammalia > Rodentia > Bathyergidae > Fukomys > Fukomys damarensis. The sequence goes on along the minus strand of NW_022900928.1, from coordinate 90,801,275 downwards.
TCTCTACTATATTTTTCATTTTAGATGAATGATTCTCTTGGAAATGATCTAGCATTACAGGAGTCTGAAATTTAACTTTTCTGGGAGTGAAAATAAACCTGATTGTTGACCTATTATGATTTTTCTGGCTTTTGTTAATTGACATATAATTGAATAATGAATGTATAATAAAAACTTTATACTGTGTTTTCTGTTATACAGAAATGATTATTTTATAGCTCTGTCCAATTATTGGTACAGCCTTAATTTATTAAAATTTGACTTAGAGATTATGAGAACTTCACTAGTAAATAACCATGTTGTGGGGTCGTGAACAACCTAACATCTATGTAACATTAAAGGCATCATCGGCCATATATCTTTTACTCAGTATCTCTTACTTTAAGCCTTACTTTTAAAGTTCAGCAGTGATCAGCTCCAGACACACATAGTCCATCATGCTAGTGAAAGCTTTCCTGCACACTCTGCGCCCATGATGATGATCACCCCATCGCCATCAGGCCATCCTGTGTATACCTTTCATGTGTGCCTCTGGAATATCCTGTCAATGGCTGTACAGTAACACTTGCCACATTGCATTGATCTAATCAAATTCTCACACTGCATGAAACATATGACACTCATAAATTCAATTCCATGTATAAACAAGGTACAAAATATTGTTCATTTTTCATGAGTTTTTCTCTTCAGTAGACTTTAATGCCTTTAATTTTCCAGCCTCTAGTAATATTAGTCAGTTTGCTTACACTGCCAGTTTTATTTATTTATTTCAGTATAAATATAAGGCCTGAAATCAAGCAGTAAGGATATCAATTCCATGCAAAGACAAATTGGGCAATATTCAGTAGTTGATGTTGAGGCATAACCAAATGAATGAGACAGCTGTTGTATACTATTCTAACCAGGATTTTCACTCGAGTTAAAAACTTTAAAAGATAATACATTTGAAGGGCCAGGGATTTAGTTTAGTGGTTCTGCCGCCTGCCTCGAAAGCACAAAGACCCAAGTTCAATCCCCGGTACCAAAAACAAAATAAAACAACAAAAGATAATACATTTGAAATAATTCATATCTAAAGACACTTGCGTGGCTGACCATTAACATAAATGATAACAGTAGGTAATCAACCAGATACTGTCTTCTAATAACCAAAGAAGTCACAATAGTGAATATGCTTATTTTGAAAATACTAAGAATACAAAAAAAGTAAAAAAAATAAGTTATTTGAATTAAGCACATCATGAATAGGTTTTGTGCCATCTTTACTAAAATGCAGCATTATATTTTGGTGAGAAAAGTCTGCTGTAAGTCTCCATCCAACTCTGTCTCTCACAAGTTACTGACTTTTATGAGATCAAATTTGTGCCTTGGGATCCTCTATCTTTTTTTTTAGCAGAGCAAGAAACAAGTGTGAAGGACACAGATGACAAGGATTAAGGACATTAATTTCACAATTTTATCTCTGGAAATAAGCTTCAAGACCTTTGGAAAATGTTTAGTATGTTTTACCTTAATATGTGCATCTCTGGAGGAAGTATTAAGAACAGATGCTTAAAAAAGAACAAAAAACTTTTGATGACCTTAAAGCCGCTTGATTATTTTTGTCCTAAAACATCTGTAATAGGTGAGGAAAAATTCCTAAACTGTTTTCTTTAATTCAGTAGTTAATCACTGTGCATTTACTGTGGATCTATTATGTCTCATGTGCAGGTCCAGGTCTTGGACTGATAATTGTCCTAAAGAAATTTAGAATCTAGATGAGACAGTAAAGTAATTTGTAGGTTGAAATAAAACTATATCACAGGACTATAAATCTAGCATCCTCTGGCTTCCTAAAAGATTGCAAATTTTAATATTCTGTCTTCCTACATTTTCAGATCCTTCAGATCCTTCATATCCCATACAAAATGTAAAGCCTTTTTGCAAACAATATGTTCAACAAATTGCCACAGATTGAGAGATTTTTTTTAACCAACTCAATTTAAAATAAACTGCCTTGCAAAGATACTAAAAGATTTTCCAGAAAAAAGTTAAAGAGTGAGGACAATAACAGAACAGTAGCAATTGCTGAAGTAGTAAAAACACTATAAGTTTTTCATCAGCTTTAAAAGTAATGATGGAAATATTTATTTCAATATCCATTGTATGAACCAAGATACATTATGTAAAGTTACAAGATCCTAATGATGAATGTAACTGTATTGTTCACCTTAAATGTACTAATAAACTTAATGTAAAAAATTCATTGTACAAATATAATAGACCTATTTGGAACCATTATTCAAATCAAATAAAGAAGAAAAGAGGAGATAGAGCCAGACAGTTGGGAGAATATTTCCAGCCAAGAGATATTCAAACTGCTTGGAGGCAAGAAGCACATTCTTTGTTTGTTGGATCAAAAAAATATTTATTTGTATATTTTGTACTTTCCAAAGATCTCAAGTTTACAACTATAATTCTCTATTGTGAGCTACAACAATTTTGAAATATTAAAAAGTACTAGGGCCAGGGATTTAGCTCAGCAGTTCGGTCGCCTGCCTTACAAGTGCAAGGACCTGAGTTCAATCCCCGGTACCAAAAAAAAAAAATTAAAAATTACTGAACAAGGATTTGTGCCTCATTCCCAACTATAGTACATGTATGTGGTATGACATTTGGCACATTTAATTTCACTGAATTGTCACAAATTTTAGTTTCTTCATCTGTAAACAAAGGAGCTCCGTAATTCTTTTTGCCTCTAAACTTTACTGCTCTGTTTCAGCAGTTTGAATTTTCTTTGTCCCAGGAAGTAAGAAGATGTATATTTTAGAATTCAAATAACTTACAAACATGGTGTGGTGATGACACACACTCAGCTACTTGGAAGGCTGAATCAGGAGTCTCTCTTCCGCCCGGGGGTTTTATCCAGATTAGGCAACACAGTGAGATTTATCTTTTAAAAATATTTTTAAAGGAAAGAAAAAAAGGCAAAAATATACAAAGGCAAAGCACACATGTACTCATATGAATTACAATAATTTCATTTCAGAGTGCTCTCAGCAGGCTAGTGATTTAAGGCCTGCAACAAAAATTGAAAATTCAACTGTACTGTATACCTAAAATGTACCAATAAACTCAATTGAAAAAATTAAAACTTCCTCGTGAATATTAGAAATGAATAACATTCTATATCAAAGGCCATGTAAATCTGCATAATCTGTAATAATTCTATGTATTTTATTTGAGTTTTTTTTCTGCTATCTACAACTCTTGAAAATCATGATGGTATCTATAGTCCCACCAAAATTACATAAAATTCATTGTGTACATATGAAGAGTTCATTCTTGTAGAGATAGTTGACATCTAGACTGCTGACTTTTAAAGAAATGTAGAACATGTCTACGTGGCATACAGGTTGTTCAATTCAAACATAAAGCAATGTGTTTATTCCCAGTGTTTGAACAGACTCAAATTGATTTTGCTCTACCATTTTAAAATTGACCAGGTCCTCTGAAATGATAGGATCAGTTACAATTTTTAAAGTCTTAGCCCAATTGTCCAGAAAAATACTAAGTATTCTGTATTTTAAATCACACACACACACACACACACACACACACACACACAAATGCAATTCAGAAAATCACATAATAATGGAATTCCTCCTTAGTTTGTTTCTTCACTGGTTGCTGTTTTTATTTTTACTTTCTGGGAGATGGGAGCAACTCTTGTTGTAAACATTTAATGGAAATTCTAAAGAATTCTGTCATATCCAACTTGCGTATATGCAGCTTAAGTGAAAATATTGCTATTTCCATAATGATAAAACAAGAGGTTATTTACTACATATTTCTGGATTGAGAGAATGCTTTTTCAAGTTAATGTAGCCTATATAGGCTTTTTGAAGCCACTTGTGCCTCTTTATTTTTCAGAATACTGGTTTAAGCATATCTAAAACTTTTTTAGTATAATCACACTGCAAATAGCACACTTGAATTGTTCTTCATTAGTGGATATTTTGAGATTGAAATGCAGTGATGCTTGATTAAGAGGATATTTCAGTTTCAGATTTGTGGTAAATGGTATACCAATTAAAAGAGGTATCTTATTTTAAAGAATATGTTTTGATAAATATTCTTAAATCATTATACACAGCAGCTTTATGTTTAAAGTACTATAACTACTTGTGTGCATTTGGGAGAATGAACCTTTGCTATGGCTTGTATTTAGATACCCGCCCCCCAAAGCTTCACTCACTAGTACATGGGGCTTTTCGGAGGTGGCTGGTCCATGGGTTTGCGATGCTGGATTAGAATGTGTGATACGGAAATTAAGGATGTGGGATAAATAAACTGGTTAGCATAGTTCTGAATGGAGATAATGGGTGTGGGTGGCATCTCCCAAAAGGCCTATAGCCTGGATGGGATAAAAGGGAAAGTGAGGCTTTCTGTTCCTACTTCACTGATTGCTGTTTCCTGCCTGCTCTGCCATGTACTGTTTCTCCTCTGCATTGCCCCTCTGCCATGCCACCCTGCTTTGGAGCCAGCCAACTATGGACTGTGAGACAAAATAAACCCTTTCCTCTTTTAAGTTATAGATGTCAGATATTTTGTCTCAGCAATGAAAAAAAGACAATGTTAAGATGATTTGACTATTGTTTTCATGGTAATTTTATTAACAACATTACTTCATTTAAAATATTTAATCAGTATGAGAAAATACAATTATATGTAGTATCTGATTAAGATTACCCACAATCACTTTTAAAATAAAGGACAACCTCTAATTCTAATTGTATTAATTCTTTGATAGTTGTTATTTTTTTATTTCTTATACATTGATAAACTTGTGAAAGTACATCTTTGCTTAACTAGTAGGTTTGCCTAGGTATCATGTTGCTATTCTAATAATTGTATGGATATATAAGTCTTTCACTCATTTTATAGATAAAAGGACTTATGTGACATAGGTATTTTCTTCTTTATAAATAATGTAGCATCTGGTGTGCGGAAAAATTAAAGCCTTTAGTCAGACAATTTGACTTATTATTGTCATTGTCTTCTAGAAGTAAAATCCCTGGTAGATTTGATTTCTGTATTAGACTTGATAGAAAGGAACAAATAATCCAAAACTGACTTGAAATTCAGTATCTATAGATATTCCCTTTCTATACATTAATGTATTCGCAAAAGATTTTGAAAACTATTCCCAACTATTCAAACTAATCAATACTCATTTCTTCAAAATTTGTTCAACAGTTATTCATTGAGAAATTAATGCAGATAGAATCCTAGGCAAGGAATAAAGAATGGAAGGGAAACAGACATAGTTCATACTACCATGGAAAGCACAGTTTTGTCAAAGAGGACAGACAGTAAACAAAGAACATCTAAGAGATGTGTAACTATAAATTGTGATAAGTCAGTGAGACAATGGAAAAGGCAATAGAGATGAAGATGGTGACTGTTTCAGATGGAGAAGTCGGAAAAGAGTGCTTTGTAAAATTACATGTAGTTGGGGATATAGCTCAGAGGTAGAACACTTGCCTAGCATGCACAAGGCTATGCATTCAATCCCCAGCATAGAGAAAAATCATATGTAAGATAATGAAAAGGAAGAATATTTCTTGTGGAGATTGGGAAAACTTCATGAAAACAAAGGAATGTGCAAGTGCCCTAAGGAAAGAAGGGAAGATGTTGGGAGAACATGCCAAGGGGACAGGAAGGCTGAGATGGCCATGGAGAGGCAGACAGCAGAGCATGCAGAAATGCCCAGGTATCCTTATGTTTCCTAAATGAAATAGAAATCCATTAAAGCTTTTAAAAGTGACATATTAAACATCGCTATGACATTTTACTGCGAATGAGTTATAACATGCCATTAAAAAAGTGGGGTGGTCAGTAAGGGAACACTGTAATCCGCAGCAAAGTGATGATATGCCAAAATGTGTAGACAGAGATGAAGAAGTGTGAACAGATGTAAGGCAAGTTTCCAAAATTTTATTCTCAACCTTTTGTTAATGATTGATGAAGAAGTGAGACAATGAGAAGAAGGTGTGGAATGATTTCTAGTGTTCAGGTGTGAATCCATAGCTAGCTACCTGGTGAGTATGGGTAGATGGTGGTGTCATTCACTGAAAGGAGAATAGACAAATATGTAGCAAAAAATAGGAGGTAAAAAAGAAGCTGTGTTTGTTCATGTTCACTATTGATTCCTCTGATCCATCTCAGAGGACTCATTAATGAGCCAAGTTCATATTCAAGGCTGAGGCTTTCAAAGAAAGTCCTGCCTAGTGATGAAAGTTTGGCGCTTTCTTACCTCTAAGAACAGAGCCCTGAGGGATCCCAACACTTAGCACTAGAGCAGTTAAGGAAAGGGAGTTAAAATCACAAACCCTATGAGTTCAAGTTACACACATAAGCTGGGAAGACTGAAGTTCTACCAGCCTTTGACAAAAGGAGTTTCACAGGCAGTTGGGTGTGCATTTGAGATCGGAGTTGATTGAAGTGGAAACAGCTTGCTTAAACAAATCTTTCAAACTTCTCTATAAAAGGGATCAGAGACATGGGGAAGGAACTGCAGAGGGATATGGAGCCAAAAGGAGAGGTTTATTTTCATCCATTTTAGATTAGACAAATAGCGTTGAGGAGAATAACTCAGGACGGTAGATGGTTGATTATTATGGGAAAAGAGGTAACTGAATTGGTTGTATAGTACTTGAAAAAGAAGGTATAATACAGGGCACATATGTACACATATGGTCCTATTACTGGATTCTGGGTTCTATAAACTTTCTGGATCCTTGGTGTATTGAACAAAGAATTGGCAAGACATTAGAGAAAGATAGCAACATTTAACATTTATTAAAGATAGGAAAAGAAGTACTGTGTGTTGTGCAGAGTGAGAGCAGACCACGGAGAGAAGTTTACAGTGGACATGAGGTTAATGGTGGAGGTCTTTGTAACCCCCTTCCTTCGGACTGACCTCAGGACTAGGCCATCCTATCAAAACCCTGCTTGATTTTGTGCCAGAAGAATTGAACTTTCTGATAGGTCCCAGGTGTAGGGTTTGGGAGCTGTTCTGTCCTGGATCTCTGTGATTGACAGTTCCCACCCACTTGCTCAGCCAGGTTGGCCATGCCCCAATCGCCCGCATCATTCTTTTCAAACAGTGGCAGAAACCTGGAAAGTTCAATTGTTCTAGCTGTGTTACTGTGTGGATAGTCCAAATCATCTTTTCTTGCATTTAAGTAATTTATTTAATTGAGAAGATAATGGTTGCTTATGTTGATTTTTTAATATTACAAGCTAAAATAATAATATTTAAGTTTTCCTCTAACTTCATGTCTTTTTTCAGGAAACCACTGATAGAGAATCTAATATATATCTTTTAAAATATTCTGTTCACATGCAAGAATATTTATATCTAGACGTATATAGATACATAGATTGATTGTATTTAATTGTGTGAGTCACATTCCTAAAAGGGAAGAGCTGAGCTCCTAAATTTCAATCGTTAGAAGAAGGCTTAGTCACAAATGGGTTAATTACAAGGATGTAGGGAAGTAAGGGGACAGTGCAGTAACCCAGGGCAAAAGGAAACATAGTTGACATCACTCAAGCCCAAGCCAAGGGAGGGAGAGGAGGATGAGGTAAGAGAATTGTAGAATGAGCTTTTTAAAGAGATATTCTGAGGCTATCATGAAAGTATATAAAACATAAAGAGTATAGAAAGAAGCCATCTTGGAAAAGAAGCGACTTTATACTATAAGGTGCAGACATCTGGAGGCAACCTCACAAGCAGAGAACTTGGAAAATGAAGACTCAACTCCTCCCACCCCCACCCAAGTTTCCTTCCAAGGTTTTCTATTGGCTAAGCTTAGTGAGAAGTTGGGAGGTTTGGAGTCACCCAAAAAAATTTGCCTCTCTGGGCCCAGAGCAGCAGGGGAAGATAAAGAACGATTTCTGGGGGAGCAATTGGAGGTGTCTGACCTTCATTCATCACCATAATCAGTTCACTGCTCATACAACACATAGAGCCATTGTCATTTAAAACAAATGGAAGCATATTGTAAACCCTGTTCTCTACATCTTGAGTTCTTGCCCTGGCATTTATCTCTGGGATTGTGTCTTATCAATTTGCACAGATCTGCCTTGTCTCCTTAATGGCCATTAGGGAAGCTACTGTTATGGACTGCCTTAATTTATTACTGTGTTCCTAAACAGTGGATATTTACCCCAGCTTTTGGCTGATAGAAACAATGTTGCAACAAACATTTTTAAAATAATGGTTTCACGAAAGTACAATCCTATAACTCTAGGATAAATTCATAGACATAAAATGGTCGGGATACAACATATTCAAATTAGAAATTAAAAGACTTTACCAAGTTGCTGACCAAAAAATACATAATTCTGTTCAAGAATGAGTGAGAAGACTTTTTTCATTAAATATCAGAGAGAAGCACAATGTAATGTTATTGAAATTCAACTTGTGTTTCTTTGATTATAAATGATGTTGAATATTCTTCATACATTTACAAGTTGCGAATATGTCTTAATGTGATGACCCCAGTGAGTTATTTTTCCATCACTGAGACTCCCAACACCTGACATCCTCAACTTGAAGAAGAAGTGATTTATTGGCTCACAATGTCAGTCCATGATCTGCTGGCTCCAAGCAGAAACAGGATGGCAGAGGAAAAGGTGTTCAGCCTATGGTGATCAGAAAGCAGAGAGAGAAGGGGACAGCCTGAAATGGAGATCTATTCTTCCAGGTTAAGGCCCCAGTCACCTGGGACCTCTTTGTCCCACCAGACCCATCTCCTAACAGCAGTCCATTGATGAGTACAGTGCCTACCTGACCCAATCACCATCCAAAAGCCCTGCATCTGAACATATCAACCTTTGGGGGAACACTCTAGATCAAAACCTTTAAACATGTTTATGTCCTTTACTCCTATCTCAATGAAATTATTTTATTGATGATTAAGTATGCTTTTGCATGTAAAGAAATTTGACCTTTGTTTTCCATGTTAAAAATGGCTTCCTTATTTGCCAGTAGTCTGATTATACAGAAACATGAAAAAACTTTTAAAATATTTTAATTACTCAAGTTTACTAATCAAGCTGGATACATATTGTTCTTGGATTTTGTGTCTTCCTTCAAAATACTTTCTATATCAGTAGATTGTGTTGTAAAAATTTTCCACCATACTTTTGTTTTTTAATTTCCTCATAATGTTTAAAACTTTCTTATATCCATAACTTACCTTCATAAATGAAGTGAGAGACCTCACTCTACTTTTCAGATGAGTAGCTGATTTCCTTTTGATGTTTGTTAGGTAATCCTTTTTTCTTCACTGAAAATATGCCACTCTTATATTTAATTTGTATCCTTGAATTTATTTCCAGATTTTCAATTTAATTTCATTGATCAAGCTTTTCATGATACTGAAGACTGGATCCAGGACCTTCACATTGAGCTAAATACTCAGTCATTTCTATTTTTTATTTTAAGACAGAATCATGCTAACTTTCCCATGTTGGCTTTAAACCTGCAGTGCAAACCTCCTTTGTTAGCCTGACACCACCAGACATGCACCACTGTGCCCAGCTATCTTGCTCTTAATGTACCAGTATTAGTTTATACCTACTGTGGACCTATTAAGTGTTTTATTATCTACTAAGAATAATCCTGTTACACTCCAATTTCAGAATGTTCCAGGCCTCTGTTTATTTTTGTATATAAATTATATAATTAATCAAGACCTTTCTAATTTTCTCTTAGTTACGTCTGTGGTTGAGTTGCCCCAACAAGATAGGTGTAGATTCTTTGACTGTTTTACTCTTTTTTCTCATCTTTCACTTTTTCTCTTTCCATTTATGTTTCCTAGTTAATCTTTCTCTTCTAGTTTATGCATGGCCCCCCAAATTTTCCTAATTTATTTCCATGAGTAGTTGTAAAAGTCCAGCAACTGATAGTGAAATAAAAAGTAGCCATAGATAAGAATCCAATGGTTTAAATTACTTAAAGCAGATGTAATGCATTCTGCTATGTTCCTAAGCATTTCATTTCAGATAATCTCCCTTTCCAATGCAGTATTGCCTTTTTTGTTGTCACCCCTTTCATTAAAGATGATGGAACCAAGATCAGTCTTAATAACCTAAAACTTAAAACATAAATAAATGAGAGACAATGGGAGACTAAAAAGTAGAACCTTAGAGATGGGCAGGAAAATGTGGGAGAGAAGAGTAAGCAAATGAAAATCATCGAGATATTTTATATGCACGTACAAATTCTCCCAAAAGAACATCACTACTCTATGTCACAAACATTTTCTAATAAAAAATTATGTGGTAGCATATGTCATGGAAGACAACTCGTTTATACAGATGTATAAATTCAGGACATTTGGTAGATACACCTTGTAAACATAAGTTAAATGAAATATATCGGACACCCCAGCTTACATTTCATATGGTTTCCCTCATTTGAGTAATCCAAAGAAAAAGTAAAAAACAAAAGATTGATAAAAGTGAGATAGATCTTTGGCAAATTAGAAAGGGTCCTAGAGTCTGAGAGTTTGGGGAGGGAATGAGAGAAAGGGACATGGACAGATGTAAGATGAATTATGTACATGTAGCAATTACCCTTAATGGATATAATCTTTTCATGTCACAAACATATAACTAAAAATAATAATAATAATAATAAAAGTGGGAAGAGTAGATCTAGAGATTTAGGGAGGGAAGTTGGTAGAGAGGGGAAGGGAAATAAAAAGAATCAAGACATGTTAGGTACATACACGCACTCTTGAGGAATATAAATATCATGTACTCCAAATGTGCTAATAAAAAAAAGAAAAACAAATTCATTTGGAGGAGTATAGGTTATACTTATTCTAAACTGAGTTCACTGAGAGAGGAAGAAAAAGCAAATTATTACATTCAATTCAAAATTTACTGTGATAAAAGTTTGATAGGGTTTGACGTTTGTTATATAAGAAAAGTTATATCCTTGTGTTGAAAAATGGAACTGGCTATGACTAATTCCTGAACACAGATATCTGAGGTATTTTAAATTAATTTAACTCCAGGTAATGAATTAAGAATGCAACTCCTTCCTAGCCCTGTGTTTCGATGCAGTCTCATTCTACTCCAGACTTTTATGATTTTCTGCATGGAACATTAAACCAACTGTTTAGTTGATCTTGTCTTCAGTTTTCCCTTTCCACTTTATCCTGCACATTATTCACTCCTTAGACTCTTAAAATACATGTTTATCACGTACCTTATTTATTAAGACTCATCAGTGTTTCTCCATGGTTGGTAAAAAAAGATTCTAAGTTACAATGTATTAAATTTTTTCTATTTGAGGGCTGGGAATTTAGCTCACTGGTTCCACCACCTGCTTCGCAAGCACAAGGTCCTGAGTTTGATCCCTGGTACCAATAAAACAAAAAAAATAACAACAACAAAACAAACCACCAACTTTCTTTTAGGGGTAAAATACTATAGCTCTATCATGTATCTCTCTTGCTTTATTTTGATTGTGAATAAAGTTTATAATCTCTTGAGGAGTAGTCAACACTATCACACAATTTCCCAGAAATATCATTTCTTGCAATTGGGCTTCTAAATAAAAAAAACTCAATCAAATGGCATGGTTCACTGTTGTAGGCAGTCAGTGAATATATACTAAATGAATAAACAAAGCTATATTCTCTAAGAAAATTCCTAATGTCAGAATAAACATCTCTATAATCTGAACTCAACCTCTTGTTTATAAAGTTAATATTTGTAAATTTGAGTGCTTTTAGTTGCAAATCATGAAAGACAACACAAAATGCCTTATTTAATAGCATTAAAAAAATAAATGTTTGTGTTATAATAAAAAGGTCAGTTGTAGCACCACCAGGGTGGATAAACTACAATTCTCTTTTGATTAGTACATATTTATGTTTGCAGCAAAAACTCAACGGTATCTTTGGCCATGTTGGAGTATATATGTTTTTCTGATGAAAATATTTGGGTTGGTGGCCCAGGGCTGGAATCTACCTGGATGGTAGATCTGCTCATCTATTCTATTTCACCTATGTCTTGTGTTGGGAAATGGCTGCTTAGGTCTCAGCCTCAGGGGTTCATTTTTAAAAAGGGGTTGCAGGACAAAGAAAGGAAGAACAGTACATGTACTTTCTCTTTCAGGCTGAATCTAGACAGTGCAATTTGCCTTTAATTTAGACGCAGGGTCCCCTAGCTTAAAGAAAGGCTGGGAAAGGTTATCTTCAGCTGGTGGTTTCATGTCAAAATGTATTGTAGATTTAAGGACACGATATGCAGTAGTTTAAAGACTTCATTCAGGAGGCTGTTCTTTCCTTTTTTGTCTCTTGGAGACTGGGATATTCTCACTTTCCAAAAGGTGTATGATCGCAGGAACAGGTGGGATACAGGAGCGAGGAGTTCTAAAAGGAAGGGAGAAAAGGACGGGGTAGCAGGTGACATCATGAGTCTATGACAGTCCTTACTCCTGGTGCAGCTTGCACTCTTGAGAGACTCACTGTCCATAACCACAAAGCCTCACTTCACTCTTACCCTCACTGGTACAGGCCCTTGGATCCCCACACGTATGGAGAGGTGTCCCCTCCTTCCAGATTGCCCAAAGACTGGCTTTTCTATCAACCCATAGTATACTCATACAACAGTAGCCTATTACCTTAATTCTGTGCCAGTGTTTTAAATATCAGCCATATATATAAATTTGACTCCTAATTACATTTCATAAATGAATATAGTCTCTTGAAGATGAAACTTCCATTTTTCTTTATTTCTCCAGAGTTTGTTGTGTCTTGCCTGGAGCAGAGATGTACTGATTAAAAAGAACTTGCTGTTCTTTATTTAGGTTCAATACAGTTTGACCTGGGGGCAGGTGAAAGGATTGGTAATCTTGCATATTTTTCTGCTGTGAGCATATAACTTCTTTAAAGATGTCATATTCATAAAAAGATGGGGAATACATTTTAAAAGTACAATTGTAGGCAGATTAACAAAATAAGATAAAGTGATATCTGTTTTACTATAATAAAAATAATGTATGAAGCAGAAAACTCAAGGGGCCTATAAGACTAAAATTAATGACTGTTATACTCAGTGTGGAAATGTGTAATTGTTGAATAGATGTGGACCCAAGAAACTTGATTATTTTTAATGGAAAGTTTGGGCATAGTGTAGGAGCTGTGATAAATATCTGTGCATTTAAGTATTTCTATAAATAAATGCTTGCTGAAGGAGCACCATCAATATAGCATTAATATTTTTGTGCTATTATATAGTAATGAAATATTAAATAAGTCCATGGAATTATGATTACTTCTCTATGTAATTTCCATTTGAACAGGAAAAATATGAGGCAGCATCTACTTTACAGAAAATATACCTTCAAATAAAATAGAAATCTAATTAGTATCAGAATAAAAGTGCTAAAATATTGTTGAAATCAATACAGAAGGTAATGCAGATAAAAAAAATCTGCTGTGATTATGGAAATAGCTCTGAGGGACAAGAAAGTGAAAAATGTCATTCAAAGATCCAAGCATGATAAATGAATTTCATGTCTTAATAAGCAAAAATAAAATTTGTTGCTGAAATAAAGGAAAAAATCATAAATTTAGTTATAGAGATAGTAACTTATAAGTCATTTAAAATAATTTTGCAGTTATCCACAAAATAATTTATCAGTTACCTAGAGTATTTTCCTTTCTAAAGTTTAGATCAAGGCATATTTAATATCCAGACATAAAATTTGCATTAATTTAAAGCCAATTAAATATTCCTAGTACTGGTACCTGTAGGAGATTTAAGCAGGGGGAAATCCCGCCTGACTGAAAACACTAAACTGAAGCTAAGGTGAAATGAAATTGCCCTCGTATACAGTCACCATATTCTGTGAATGACATGTAGTCTACAGTATGTTTTCCTTAAATGACTGTTTGCTAAGCAAAAGTAGAAGATTATTAGATGCCATTCTGTGTGGATCAAACACGGTATGATTAAAGAGCACACACCTGTAATCCCAGTACTTGGGAAGCTGAGGCAGGAGGATTGCTGTGAGTTCAAGACCAGCCCGAGCTACATAGTGAGTTCCAGGTCAGTCTCAACTACATAGTGAGACCCTGTCTCAAAGCACACACAAAAGAATGTTATGAATGTTTAATTGAAAAATAATTGTATTAAAAGGTATATAGCCATCAATCTCCCCCAAACTCTACCCCTACATCGAAAACACTAATCCCATTGTTCTTATCATTTTCTGGATCAGTTACAAAAGTCCTCTTTTATGAGTGTCTTTAGTCGCACTGTTTTGGCTGCCCTGACATCCTAAATCAATTACTTTCCACAGTCATTTTATATTGGAGAAAAGTCAGCAGTCACACAGTGTCATATCTGGCAAATCAGATGGGTGAGGGCAAACCTTAATGCTTTTATAAGCCTGTTTTATTGGTCATAACTTGGCAACAGCATAACTGTACTTTTTAATCACACTTTGTAAAGATACAAAAGAAGGCATTCCGAATGCCTCCAAGAAGGGGCAAGAATGGTGGGAGAAATGTGTTTTGGAAAGAGGGAGAGTATTTTGGTAGGGATTAATGGCAATGTATCTTTTACTGTAATATTTTTTTAATTCACCATTTTAAACATTCACTGTATACTTTGATCAGTCCTTGTAGAAAAGAAGTATGATTGACTATGAAAAATAAAAGTAGTCTTAGAAGAAATGACTGAACAGATTGAATTTGTCCTTAGTACATTTGATAGCATATATGTTGCTTTAACTAGGTTGTATCCCCTCTTTGTGCTTGATCCCTTCTTGGACTCTCTCCTCTTCCTCTGTGTCTTCATTCTCCTCAGGGCCCTGTACTGAGAGCTGTGCTGCCCTGGAGCATTGCTCTGCCACGGGCGGTTCTCCCACCGGAAACATGAGCATCCCTGGAGATAACGGAATTCCAGATGCTCAGACGCCACCCAGACCTCAACAATAACAACTTTTTCTCAACGAGACTTTTTTTTTTTTTCAATGAGACTTTTAAGTGATTTCTATGCATGTAAAAATTTGATAAAAGCTGTTTTTTTTACTATTAGGGGCAGATAAGTGACAGCAAACTAATTCTTATAAACACTCCACTGTTTCAATTGTTAATTGGTAGCATATAGTTGCATGTGGATTAACAGAGTCATGGTACAAGCAATCTATTGAACTCTACAAAATCAAATGTAGTTTTAAAGGTAACACAAACATTTTATTTTAATTTTATTTGAAATTATCTATTTTAACTTTTTTTTAGCACTAGTGTTTGAACCCAGGGCTTTACAGAAGCACTCTCTCAACTATCTACACTGCCAGTTCTCTTTTCCTTTTGAACATTGTAAAGAGAAAAAAAACATCTTTGAAGATCTTTGAAAATTACCAGTGTATTCAGTTATGCTGTCAGACTACATTTTCTAATATTTGAAATTTGTTTTTCTGCTGTCCCTAGTTAAGTGATTAGTATCCATAAACTAAAAATGAGTGCTGCAAACAATTAAATTTGGTACCATTTCCAATTTCTTATATCTGCTAATCCCTACTTTCTCCATGCTTTGCAATTAAAGTCAAGTACAACCGTAAAAAATGCTATGGGTGAAATAAAACTGCAACTGTTATCCATAACCCTGAACTGAATTGATCCACCCAAACAGCCACTTTGTCTGCACTGACTCATTGTATTCTAAGTAATTGTTGCATATTTAAACTTTCAATATATAGCTTTTGTTCATCTCATGTTTTGGGGGTACAAATAAGTTTCATTCTTAAAAATGCATTTTGATTCTAAAGCATTTTGAAAAATCAAAACTGGAAGGATGATCAGGACTGAAAGAATCTCAGACTCCAGGGCCATCTGGAACCAGAGTAATTGGATACAAGGATGCTTCTAGAGTGGAGGCCTTTGATTACAACATATTGACCTCTTGCAGCTTCTACCTTGGGTGTCCCTGATCCCGGTCAAGTACTTCTCAAGTAGAACCAGTCAAGTCATTGTGACTCAGACTTTCAAGCTATGACATTCCCTGAAACAAATTAGCCATTTCCTATAGCCTACTAATATAATTAGCATATGAGAGTATGAATCTAGATTTAAAACTTTAATTATAGGTAAAAAATAATCTGTATTTCACACAGTGAAAGAGGAATTGCCTCTGAAATTACTTTTAATTCTATGGTAGCATAACTTTCTAGCATTTCATGTATCCATTTCTTCATGTAATCTTTTAGTAGGCATTTGCTGAGTATGTGCTAGACATTTTTTAATGCAAATAACCAAAAAATAAACACAACTCACTGCAGGAGTCTCTTTTTAGACTAGACAGATGCCCCAACAAATAATTACTAAGCAATGTGGTAAGAATATATGGGATACGTGCAAATGATTCTGCGGAAGACAGGAGAAGAAATAAATGATTAGAAAAGGGACACTGGGTTAATTTATGGGATTGATTCGTTTTCTGGCTTTTGTTTGTTTGTTTTTTGGTACCAGGGATTGAACTTAGGACCTTGTGCTTTTGAGGTAGGCACAGTGCCACTGAGCTAAGTCCCTGGCCCCACTAGGTTAATTTATATTTTGTTTTGCTTAGTAAATGATCATAACAGCTAAAGTATGTGATAATATGATATTAGGGTTTTAAATTACATTTGAATCAACTTGATTTTGAATACAAAATTTCACATCATTCAGAATTAGAGTGCCAGTAATCTGAATAAGGAGAATGTCAATTTTAAAATATAAATGGTAAGAAACAAATAGTAAAAATAAAATATTGAAATCCCATCCACGTAAAAATGATTAATTTTCAGGGATTTAGAAATCTTTAAAACTAAATTTTATAAGTATTTAGTTATTCTCACTTAACAGCTATTTGGTCCCCTATGTGTAAGGACACAGTAATCTATTTATCATCAAAATGTGGAATTTTCTATTTGGTGCATTATTTAGATCAATTTAGATTCCAGCTTGGTTCCTCTTTACTCCTGCACTACTTCCTCCTGAATTAACTGATATAATGAGCTCATGTAAATGACTTTGCTATTAGGCCGAGCTAATATTAACCCACAACTGTTTAGAGAGTAAACATATTGAACAAAGACATATATTTACTGAATACGAAAATTAAGCATCAAGGATGTTTTAGTTCACTGTGATTTGAGAGTATCTGTTCCTTGCTTCCTTTTATGATATAGAGAACACGAACTATTGGATGTCAACACCTGCTGTTGTGGCCCAGGCTAGGCATCTGTGTGATGTGGTGTTGGGAACATCCCTGATGACACATGATCACACACCACTTGTGCTTATACTTCCTGCCCAAAGCTTTTCTCTTGAGCTCCACTAGGACCACTTTTTAACATTTTATGCAGTGCAGTTTAAGATCCAGGCACACACTTTAATGCTCCAGAATAAATTTCAAATTAGTATTGCTAGGTCACAAGCTATGGAACTGTCCTAAAAACTGTGGTACAGATATGTATAGTTCATATTTATTGGCCCTCTAGTTCCTGCCTAATAATTATCTACTTCATGAGCATTACCTCCAAACCTCATGCAGTGATCATTCACACTGGAGTTCTGTTCAGTCATGAGAAAGATGAAATCCTGTCACTTGAGACAACAGGGACAGAACTAGAGAGCACTATGTTACATGAAATAAAAGTCATAGAGTCATGTACTGCAAGATCTTGCTCATATACAGAAACTACAAAAATAGGTCTCATAGAACTTGAGAAGAGAAGTAGTGGTTATCAGAAATTGGAGGGTGGGAGAATCAGTATGGGAAAAATTTGATCAATGGATACTAAGCTACAGTTGTATGAAAGTAAGAGGCTCCAGTGTGCCGTGGCCCAGGAGGATGGGTGACTATAGGTGATATCCATGTAGTGTATATTTCTAAAACCTGAAGAAAAGATTTTGAATATTTTTACCTTAAGAAAATGATATGTGTGTGTGTGAGGAGCTAGATGTGTTTAGTCATTACACAATATGAACATATATTAAAACATCACATGGAACAAATTGATATATAGAATTTTTATGTTTTGATGCAATAGTGTAAAAATAAATTTAATTTTAAAATAAAATATGTTTAGGGCCAGGGATTTAGCTCAGTGGTTCAGTGGCCTGACTTGCAAGTACAAGGACCCAAGTTCAATCCCTGGTACCAATAAATAAATAAATAAATAAATAAATAAATAAATAAATAAATAAAATATTTTTAAAAGTACCCCATTTTTCAAATGACACAAGTTTCTGAAAGGTTAAATTAAGTAGTTTAAAGGCTATCTAGTAAACAGAAAGACAAACATTTGAACACAAATTTATTTTATTTCCCTTCAATTTCCTCATCTTTAAGTAGGTGGCTTCAATTATCTGGCTTTACATTTATGTGTGTGTGTGTGTGTAATATATATATAT
>NW_022900928.1:90725474-90782449 GCF_012274545.1 Fukomys damarensis | reverse complement strand
ATATATATGATGGAGTGTTCTGAAGATTTAGAAATCTTTATCATGTTAGTATATTTCTTGGCTTTTTGCCTAGCATTATTTCAAAAATTGAAATTTTTATGGAAAATTTAGTGTCACTCATCTTTAGCTTGGATTGGGTCTAAATAAAGATGAAAATAGAACAGAAACCAAGATGGCTTGTCTTCCATCTCTCGTCAGGCAGGAACATAGCTATTGTCTTTGTCTAGAGGTAAAAAAATAAAATAAAATGAATCTGTGATATGCAAATGATCCCTCAACTGAGTGTCTGTATTTGCTGTTTACTCAAAAATGGGAAACACCGGGCCTGTGATAGATTATCTTTCCTGTGCTTGGCACCTTCCATCATGAATCATATTAATCTGCTTAAACTAACAAGGATTAATTGCCACAGTAAGGCAGCCTGGCATTGAGATGATATATTGGCCAAGCAGCTTGGAATTTGGCCATTCATAAATCTCGTCTGTGTGTTGGTTTATTTCTGTTTGTCTCTCTTTTTCCGACAGATGTGTGCCCAATCACTGTGAGCATGGTGGGAAGTGCTCGCAAACGTGGGACAGCTTCAAATGCACTTGTGATGAGACAGGCTACAGCGGGGCCACCTGCCACAACTGTGAGTGCCAATTTATCTCACTTTAATCTCGTAATTGCATGAGAATCACGGGTCTTCATTGAGGCTTTAACGCATAGCAACCTGAATTATCCACACACCGCATACATCCCTTGATTCTGAAAAACTCAGACTCCATTTTTGTTCCTCCAAAAAGTAGCATTCTGATTGTCAAAATTCATTCTCTCATAAGGAAGGGCCGATGTTTCCAGGGTTCCGTGTTTGAGATCCGAACACAGAACTTGGATTCACCTTTCTGAGTTTAAGCCCTGTCTGTCCAGACATTATGAGTGCGGTGTCATTTATCAGTGGTATTTTTCTGAGTGGACCCTCATCTATCAATTTATCAGAGAGGGACAGATAGAGTGTAATTTGGATATTTTGTTTCTGGGTAATGATTGCTTTATGCTTTAGCTCAAGTATTTGATCGTGGACATTTTGGTTTTTGGTTGTTTTTTAGATCAGATAAATGAGTCGGAAAGTGGAATGTAGTCCATTGAAGTTGTGTATCTAAAATACAAAAGACATGAGAAACTAAAACTTTAAGACTACTAAAAAGTAATGTACCAAAATGACTAGTAAAATATAGCTAACATTTTCTTTTATATAGCTTTATCCTGAAAGGTTAAATAAAAAATAATCTTTTAAAATCAAAGCACAGTAAATACATAATGATACGAATTATTCAGTAATGCATTGCCATTTTACAACTCATTTTGAAAATAGACTTGCCATCAAATATACAGTTGAGACAAGAGGATCGTGTGTTGTATAGTGTCTGTATGTTTATGCACAGGTGTATGTGAGTAGGGAGTGGGGAAAGGGAAAGAAAAAGAGATCCAACCCTCTCTTATGCACTAATAGCCTGTACACTGAAGCTTTTATATCTAAGCCCTCTAATTATACAGCTTATTTCTCTTTTGCTTTGCTTTTAGGACATGTGAAGTAAAATAGTCCCGGACTAGCGTCCTGGGAACAGTAAAAATGCAGTATGGTTCTCTCAGCCTTTCCATATTGTTTTTCATAGTAAGATACAGTAAGAAATCATTTTTAGAATGTTCTATGAGACTTAAACCAAGAAAAACTGTAACTTATTTTTCTTCACTTACTAATATTTTACACATATTTTTAAAATAGTCAAAAAAGACTTTTAGAAAAACTAACACTAGTGAGAAGATGTTTAAGAATCATACCAGAGACACAGTAGTTTCATCATCAGTACAGTGATTTCATATAGAAAAGTATTAATAAAGAAAGGACAAAAGTGACTGGTAATGGAATTGGTTAAAAGAAAGGATTTATAGCTAAAACTGTTTCTTATTAACTGTACCAAAATGTTGGCTTTCAGTATATGGTATTCATTATATACAATTATGATACTCAAATAATTTACTTTGGAAAAACTTTCATCTTATCAGTAGACTCTGTATGATATGTTATCAATACCACATTTAATCTTAGGAGACCTTGTTTCTGAAATATAAAAATGATAGCTAAAGACAAAGATAAAAAAAATGGTGATGGTTACAAGGTTCCACTTCAATGATTACTTTGATATTGAACTGAAAAGGTTGTGATTTTTTAAAATAGCTGTTTCCATCATTAAAATACATCACCAAGATAAAGAGGCTTAAAATAATACATGTTGTGGACGGAGTAGTTGACCCTTGGATTTTAAGAGAAATAACTGAAAGTCTCTCAAAGTCATATTTGAGTTTGGTTCCAACAGCTAGCTCTAAGTGTGAAGGAGGGCAATGATCTCATGTTCCCTTGCTCCTTACTTTGTTTCTTGTTCCATTTGCTATGATGCTATAAAAGCACTGTTTTTTAAAATAATGCAAACTTGATCCCTTGTTGCCTTGCCTAAATGAGGTGAATGTCCCAAATATCAGGTATTTGAGTAAATGGGGATTAAAAGGCCCATATTACATGTTTTAAGAAAGGATTTTGTTCTGAAGAATATCCCTCATAGCTTATTGAAGCGATTTACTTCCCTAGAGGAACATTTGACACATCTCTTAGTATTCTCATGGATTAAGTAAAGCAACTCAGACATCTGGCACAGCCCATAACATAATGTAAGAAGATATAATATATACCTTCAAGTTTGACATGCAATGAAAAATTCTGCATTGGTACAAAGTCAAAGGCTGCATTCATAGCAAGAACATTGGCATTATGTGAGTTTCCTAGAACTCTCCGTACTCCCATTGACTCAAGGTTGCTGATGGCTCTTAGATGTCAGAAGACCAGAAAGCTGCTGGCTCCAGTCATTCATTGTTTTCCATGGTGTTGAACCTAGTTAGTGTTATAGATTGAGCACCACAATCAGAAATTCCAAACTGCTCTAAAATATGAAACTTTTCAGTACTGACACTGAGCTCCAAATTTTGTAGTTTATAGCATTTTGGATACTCAACCAGTAAGGTTTATGCAAATATCCAAGACCAAAATAGAAAAACTTGAAATCTGAAACACTTTTTATTCCAACCATTTTGGATAAACGATCCCCAAGTTAAGTATTTTACCTCATTTCTTGCAAAAGACCAAGTATTCCTTTTGAACAGAAATTATTCCAGTTTTAAATAATGATATTCTAAAAAAAAAGTCAACTAAAATCTAAAGTTTAGTAAACTAAATATAGAACTTTAAACATTATCTTTAGGCTACAAAATGTTTTAGCCAATTTCCTATACTGGTCCACTCTTGATCCAGATGAGATCACAGTTTTTTGACTGATGTGTAACTGTTCAAGCGAGGTGAACCATATCAGCTTTTTTTTTTAGATCACACTGCTTAGCCTTAGCTCTATTATCTACTCTCTGACCCTGTGGCCACTTAAATTGCCTAGGCTCCAGTTTTCTTTTTTATGAAATGGATTCAGTACCAGCACCCACATCAGGAAGCCATGGTGAGATACACAGCAGGGGAACAAATGGGACTTCCAATACTAGTTCTTTGAGGTATCTCCATACTGCTCTCCACAGTGGTTGCACCAATCTACACTCCCACCAGCAGTGGAGCAGTATTCTTCTTTCCCCACAGCCCACCAGCATTTGTTATTGGTTGACTTTGTGATAGCAGCCATTCTTTCTGGGGCTAGGTGGAATCTCAGCACTTAATCTTCATTTCTCGGATGATCAGTGATGTTGAACGTTTTTTTTGTATGTTTATATACTATTTCTACTTTTGTCTGAGAAATGTCTATTCATTTCTAGTGTGAGAAACTGAAAGTGTAAATAAGAACTAAAAGGTATAATAGATAATATGAAATAGGAAGAAAAGGGACAAGGAGGAAGGGGAAATGGGGAGGGATTGGGGAAAGGAAAGAAGGGGGAATTGAATCAATGTGAGAAAATAAAAAATAATGGAAACAAAGTCTTTGTAGATTGGGAGGGAGGATAGGGGTTGAAGGGAGGGCAGGGGATTGGAGAAAAATAAGAATCAAGATTGATTAAATAAAGGTACAAATTCTGAACAGTGAATGTCATTATATTATATACATTAAATGTACCAATGACATTAATAAAATTTCAAATTTTTAAAAAATAAAAAAGATGCCATGGTGAGATTAACTAAGATGAACCTTTACAGAAAGTTCAGGGAAGAATTTTGTTGTAGATAGCACTTGATATATTCTCAATGTTTCATCCCTTTAATCTGAAATTGCTCCTCTGCTCTAAACTTCCATACCAATAATTGTTTGGATCACATGGATCACACAATGTGTCACTTAATTCATTTCTACATCCATTGCTTGCTACCATTTCCATAGCAGATCTGGGCCTGAAGACTATGACTGGCTCCCATAGTACTTTATTCCAGAAGAATTGAATAGCATTGAAGGTAGTCTAGATGCCCCTCAGACATACATCTAATTGTTTATAATTGGAGATTTTCAAATAAATTGTTCACAATGTAGAGGGCAGACATGGAGACCACTCCCCTGAAAGGTCACAATGTCATCCTTTGGTGAGGAAGTCTCACCAGGAAAGCTGATGACAGTAAGTGGTCCCTTTCCTATGAAAGGGCAAGCCAAGTTTCATTGTCCAGAAGAGGATAGACTGTGACAAGTGAAAATATAACAACTTTTTGCAGTGTTAAAAATTCTTCTTATGCAGTTACTGTATTCTCAATGAATTTCTAAGGACTACTAGTAGTGTATCTGAACATAATAACCATGACAAAGAGAGTAAAAGAATCCTTTGAAAAAAAATTTTTTGTTATATACTAACTGCTTGTTGCTTTACCCTCCCAGCAGCATAAGATTGCATCTTTCTTGTGAATAGAACTTCATGTTTACAGTGACAGCCTTTTGTCTTAGTGATGCAGTATAGATACTTTCAGTTGTCTCCAAGCTTAATTTTCAAGACACCACATGTTCTTTGCCATCTAATTATCATCTTATTTTTCCACATGTATTCCTTATACTTTCATAATCATGGCCCTAATTTACATAAATTAAATTCAAGCAGCTATTCCTTCTCTCGAGGTTTGATGGGGTATTTTTTCTCCTTGACACAGTGATAACTTCAATTTATGAACTTAATTTGTTTTACAGTTTGGGGGAATATAACTACATCTGTGTTTATGTGAGGAAGATGGTCATGGTTGTATTTGTCACCCAGTGTGGAGTTTGCAAATAGAAGCAAAATTTTGCCAAGTGATTTGTTTTTGAACCTAATTGTTTGTCAACAGAAGCATCTGTGAACTGAAGTATTACTCAATGTGACTACATCCCACATAAGAACCAAGTTAATCTTACATATAACATTACTTTTATGTAGATTTGCCTGAAACTTCTCTGGAATATCCTTCAGGATATGATAACTTAACAAGAGCAAGTAGGGTAAAGGATAATATTTTGGTATTTAGCAAAGACAAGCAATATTTGGGAATGGAAATTTAAAGTAACTTTGAAGCTCATGCTGAGAGAAAATATTTTTCCAGATATCTTTTTATTAACAGAGAAAGCACATCCTCATACTATAGACATATTATTTCTACTGGTAATAACAGGATCTAAACTAGATGACGTATAAGAATCTGTTCCAATTTTTACATTATGGGAGTATTAATGTGACTCTGTGCTATGGTTTAGATCCAGAATGTCCCCAAAAAGCTTCATATTTTCAGAGGTGGAGCTTTTGGAAGGTGATTGGCTCATGCAAGTGTTATAGCTGAGAGTGCTGTTAGGAGGTGGGCCTGATTGGAAGAGGCGGTCACTGGACTCGGGCTCATGACTTGAAAGGGTCTGCATCCCTTCCCAGATTCTCCCTTCTCTCTCTGCTTCCTGGATACCACTATTTGAGAAGCTTTTTTCTATGGCAGGCCCTTTTACCATGCCATTTCTACATTTGCGCCAGCTAACCGTGGACTAAATGTCCCTGAGCAAAAATAAACCTCTTCTCCTTTAAATTTTGAGTATCAGTACTATATCTCAGAGATGAGAAAAAATTAAGATACTGTACAATGTATGTATAAAATTTTCACTAGCCAGTGTTAGAGAAAAGTTTAAATATATAATGGCACCTGTTCTGTGTGCTATTGTTTGAAGCTATTACTATAGGTTCATAAATTTGTAAACCAAAAATGGCACTACACCTTACCATTGCATATGTGAAAAGTGCAGTCAACTTCAATAGCCCATACCATGTTATTTATGATCCATTATACCCGTAAGTGCTTTAATTCAAAGCAATTTTTAAAAATTATAGAATATAATTCTACCTGCTTGCAGTATCACACTCACCAAGAACGTAAACACTTAGATTTACTAGCACAAGAAATCTATCCATTTGTGTCTAGCACAGTTTAAGTTTCACTGATGGTAAGTTGGAGTTTTAGCATGGTTAAAAAGCAAGGTGTCATTGGTAGAATAATGTTGTGCATCTAAGAGAAAATTTAGGTATTTAGCCCTCTAGAGTTGTACTCCATCCATGAGCTATAAATTCAACTGGCTTACAAAGTACTACTTAGTGTGGCTGTGACTAAACAGTTTTCTACCATACTTTTCCTCTCATTCACCCCCCTCGGTCATATTGACCTCCTTTAATTTCTGATGCCTGCCTTCATCTTTCCTCCAGTGCCACTGCCCTCTCCATAGGACTTTGGCAAATCCTCCCTCTCTGCTTTGCTGAGTACATTTCTACTCATTCTTTAGATCTTAGCTCAATAGTCATCTTTGCGGAAGTTTTCCATGACTGTGTAATTAGGTTAAATGCTCTTAGTCTCAGACATACAACTCCCTTTGAGTAATGGTTGTGATTTTGCTTTTATTATTTGTGATTCTTTAATAATGTTGGTTTCTTCCCCTGGACTATAATTTCTGGAAGGAGATGCTGCCAAGTTTTTTCTACCATTTTATACTCAGAGCCCACCTAGCCTACAAGTGTTTAGTGGAGAAGATGTTAATCAAAAATGCCAGAGAATATAAGAGCTGTTTCTTATTTTTTGTAAATCAATGCCCATTATACAAATTTATGAAGATAGTAAAACTACAAAGACAGAGAGTAAAGCTAAGGGAGGAAAAGAAAATTTAAAAAGAAGAGCAAAGAATAAAACATGGATTACTGGAAAACATAAGAGCATAGTGACAGTAATATGAGCAGAAAAAAACCCAGAAGGCATAAATTATTTGGAGAAATCATGTGGAGGAACTGAGTATACCAGCAAACAAAACTACACATTTCTAATAACCTTTGAAGACAGTTCTGTGCCATATTAAGTGACCATATCACCATTCATTAAAGTAATTATGGGAATAGAGAATAGCAAAGTAAGTTGTTACAAAAATGATGCCTTACATCATAGAATGAAGAAAACTGCTGTGCTGCTTGACTGTTGAGCTATTCTAAAATAGAGATATGCTTAAACATTGACTAGTAAATAACAAGTTTAGTTTCAATTTGATGCAAAATTTGAATAAGATGAACATCGCAATTCTTTGACTTATCATACCATATTATGTGTTTCTTTGGTACAGGGTCATCATGGAGAGAAAAACACTTAGGGTCTGAAATCAAAGGTTCTGATATCAAATCCTCATATTCTCAGGCTAAAGGGTCAACCTCATTTTTTTTCCCCCACCAGATGTACTTTCCTAGTTCTAAGACAAAGTCTATCTCCCATGCATTATAAACCCGTTTCCTCAAACATTCTTGGCACATTAGTGTGGATTTCACTCCAGGCCACAGAGGGTGAGGTCCACTCTTCAGGATTCCTGACCCAGGTCACTGGCAGCAAAACTAACAAGCATTCAAAGTGAATCCTCTTTCCCTCACACAGCTCTCCATCTCTACCCTCCTTTGTGCTTTCTTGGTGTTCTCTTTTTGGACATAACACTTTTCTTCTCTGAACCAAAATACCCTCTTGGTCAGTAAATGAAATATTGTTCATTGAGGTAATTCATAATTTAGAAAACAACATTTTTGTTTTTTGTTTTGTTTTCTTGAGACAGGGTCTCACTGAGTTGACCAGGCTGGCCTCAAACTCACATGCTCCTAACTCAGCCTCTACAGCAGCTGCGTTTATAGGTGTGTACCACCATGCCTTGTTTTATATCCTAATTTTGAAGAATTTGTATAAGTAACTGATTCTCACAAATCATCCGGCTGAGGTTTTCTCTTATTATAAGTTGTACCAGGATACTTCCATTGAAAGGTCTTCATTCAGTATATAGATAACATTTTTATATTAATAATTATCAAGGAGGGCCAGGGATTTAGCTCAGTGGTTCAGTGACCTGCCTTGCAAGCCCAAGGACCCGAGTTCAATCCCCGGTATCCCCCCCAAAACAATTATCAAGGAAAAGATTGCAGATCATCTGAATCTTTAAGCAAGTGCTTCCCCAAAAGATACAAGGCTTTATCAGGAGACAAAATGGCTATACCAGTCAATACATGAGCAAAAGTGAATTTTTTCTTTCTAATCTGGACATGGTAATAAGTAAGCAGATTGTACTTCTTTGTATCAAGTGAACACCTTCCAAATTCTTCCAGTTTTACCTCATTTGATCCCAACACCATAAGCTACTTCAGGTGTGCAGTGTCCCTGTCATTATGGAGTGGCTCTGAGACACAACTGTGGGACCACTGGACAGTTAGAACCTACATTTCTGCCATCACATAGTTCATTCATCAGTACACGGAGAGCTGACAGTGTTTTCCATGTGGGATAGATGTTGAGGGTGGGTACAGGATAAAAAAAAAAGCAGAATTAATCGAAAATTGTGTTAAATACTCATTCCAAAAAGTGTATAATTTAATTAAAAATAAAAATTCTTATAACTGTACTTCATTTCCATATCTCTGGTTCACTGGAATTGTGAAATATGGATAAGTTCACCATATACTCACTTTTTATAGTCTAGTTTGATTCTTCTCATGTTTACAAAATATCAGTAAATGTAGACACATGGGGAAAACATAAAAATAATATTTCATTATAATTTTTGCAGTTTGGGGCAATTTTAAGCAACTGTTTATGGTTTCAGCTTATATTTTCTAATTATATTTACTGTATTTTTGCTTTTTAGTTTGCTTTTCCCTTACCAGGTAGGAAGAAATTAGGGTAAAGAAGTATAACCTCACCATGGTGCTGAAGTGATTGCAGTAGCTTTGATAGAATGTGTACCGTTAAAATAATAGGAAGCCCTTGCTAGGCTGTGTGTTCACTGGACAAGATGCTCACTTCCTTGCCACAGCTAATGCATAAGGGGGAAAAAGGGAAACAGTGACAAGTGGTATCACTTCCAGAAGCTGCACTTATTACAAAAAGAAACAGTCACCCTGCAGCTTCTTTCCTTACCTTGTCACCTGGCATCTACAGATAAGATGGAGAGAAACAGAAAAAGTGCTACCTGGGTAGAAATGTTGGAAGAGGGTTTAAACACCATTTTGTCTTTCAGCCATGACTAAATAAATTACATTGGATTAAAATACTGCAGGTCATTTGGAGACACACAGCCTAAGGACCTTTACATTCCTAAGACAGCCCAAATTTCAAATTAATCCCTTCTTTCATTCCTTGCTGTGGAACCATGGCTAAGATTAAAATACAAAGAAAGTATTTAATTTCATTTTTACAAAGGCTCTTTCAATAGTTTCAAAAATATATTTCTTCTCTTTGAACTTTTGCAAAAAAAAGTTGATCTGCAAATGCATATTAAAAAGCAGTGTGCCTAGAGTCAGGCTGTGATCTTGTGAACTTCTCAGAGGCTAGAAAATGCCAGAGCTCGGTCTTTAGGGAGTTGGCATTTTTCTTTAAACTCTTCTGTACCCTGAGTCCCACTGAAAGTCTCTCCCAAGGTTCTGAGCACAGAGAGGAAGGAATAGAAAACACCATCTCTACACATTTGTCAAGTTGGGTTACAAGGCAAAGGAATAGAAGAAAAGAGTCCAGTTTAATTTGAATATATGAAAGGAAATTTCAGAGAGGTTTGTGTCTATGCAAAGAGCAGAAAGAATTAGAGTTCAAAATAGCTTGCATCCCTCCTTTGATCTTTTACATTTCTGACAAATCAAACTATATTTTGCTTTCATATTGAAATTAGTTACTAAATTTGTATTGCAAGTCCTTAGTTTTACAGACCATTGTGTATAGGATTCTCTCCAATTCATAGGTATCTCTAACTCCTTCAATAATATGCATCAATGTTACATTAACTATATGAGTACAGAAGTATAGAAAACAGTCATTCCCTTATGGAGTAGATGGAGTATTTTTAGAGGAAATGGGATAGTTAGGAAATATTAATAATTTAGTAGAAAGTAGCAGATGTTTATGAGCCAAACTGGTGCCATGACACTATGTAGAAGGGTGGTAGGGATGAGCCAAGATAGAGAAATATTCATGTAGAAACAGAATTCTGAATTAATGCTTTCAAGATTCTTCAGAGAAACAGAATTAATTGTTAAATTTTCAGGAATTTCATGAGCTGATTGCTGAACTGAGGTAAATCATGATAGTTTAAACCAGGTCATGGTGGGAGAAATTTTACCACAGAAATTGTCAAACCCTATAAATTCAAGATGGTTTTGTAGAGCTGGTTTACTACCCTACTGTTATAGTTTGGGTCTAGGTTCCCCCCTCCCCAAAGCCTCATGTGGTCATAGGATTGAGATAGAGTATGTGAAGCTGGAATTAATTCACAGTGCAATGCTAGGCTCAAGGACACTAGGATTAAGGGTGTGAGTGCTACCCAACCTAAATAGTGTGAATACAATTAAAGGGGCAGAGAGACACTGTTAACCTTCCTGTTGTTACCTTTACTGCCTTGTGGTGCCATGTTGTCCCGGCTCTGCCTTGCCTGTTTGTCATCCCTCACTTGGAGCAGGCCAGTTATGGACTGAAATTTCTACAAACTGTAAGCCAAATAAATCCCTTCCCTTTTAACTTTGCATGTCCCATATTTTGTCTCAGGAATGACAGAAAAGTAACTAACACAGAAAGTTGGTACCAGGAGTGGGGTTGTTGCTGTGACATTACCTGACCATATGGTTTAGTCCATAATCATTTGGCTCCAAGGCAGGGCAGCAAGACAGAGAAGCATGGCAGAGGGGAATGGCTCATGGAATGGTTACAGGAAGCATAGGGAGCTCAAAGGAGGAGGGAGGAAGATAGACTCTTCCATATTATGCCCCCAGTGGCCCACCTCCTAAGAAAAGGCTTCACTTCCCAACACCACAGTTAGCTATATACTCATCAGTAGACTTCTCCAGTATCACACGCTATGATCCATTCACTTCCCCGAACCCTACCTATGAGGACATGAGGCTTTGCAGGGACATCTAGATATAAAATGTAACATGTAGTATGTGTAGAACAGAGGAAGACATTGACTCTGCTAAAGGAACAGTATTGTGCAGAGTTGAGTAGCAGAGAGTTAGCTAAGGAGGTGGAGCTCTTTCAATACTTCACCATCAAAGTGTGGCTTTGGAGCTAATTCTTCCCAACTCTTTTTTGTTTAACCATAAAACAATACTTTTTAGAAGAAAAAAAAAGCTATAAATGATGTAAAGTCTTTTTTGGACTACTGACTTGATTATTTCTGAACAAGGAGGAAATGTGAAGCTTCCAAACAATGTTCACACACTGCTTTTGAACAACCATTTGGATTATTTGATAATTCTCCCTCAACTGTCAACATTTTCTGAACTGAAAAGTGCAATGCCAATTTTAAAAAAGTTAGAAATACAAGAAGTGATAGTATTTTTGCTTTATAAAGAGTGCCTCAAATGTAGTGGTACCTCAGTTTATGAATTCAATCCATTCCATGATTCTGGGGAAGATGGCTATGTTCATGTGTGTCATCCAATTCAGAGTCCTCAAAGGGAAGCAGAATTTCTGTTTGCAACCAGAAGCATTCATGAACTGAGGTATTACTGTATTTAGCTAACAGTATAATCTTGGTTCACAAACCAAGTTTTCAGATTGTGTTGAGATTATTAATCTAAATCTGGCAGAAGGAGAGGCTTCCTCCCTTTGGATCTTTTCCAGCTGTAACCCACATGTGTCAAATTCATAACTTTGAATTCAACTCCTGGGTTTGTTTGCCAAAATTTTCCTCTGAAAAAAGTTACCTGTAATGAATCTCATTGCTTTTCCCAATTCATGTGAAGGGAATCTGAGGTTCCTGTTTTTTTGTTTTTTGTGTGTGTGTGTGTGTTTTTTTTTTTGACAGAATCACAGTGAACAACACTCTTCATTCATTCATTTTGTTGTTGATGCTGCCTGCTGCTTTCCTTCTTCCTTTCTAATCCCTCCAAAAAGAGTATGCTGGATTGTTGGCATCTGGGATGAAATATTTTATCCTTTTAAACAACATCCTCCTGTTAGATTTGAATCAGAAAGAAACAAATTTTCCCATGGAAAATGCAGCAGTTTCCAAGAAAATTTTGCTGTTAGATTTTTGGGATCATTCTCACATCTGACATCTTCCAAATTTTCATGGAATTTGAAAATCTTCTAATCTAGTCAAGTAAATATGCAATACTATAAATAGATATGGAATTGACCAAAGAGTATAATCTTATTTTTAAGCAAAGTGACAAAATATCCAGTGGCTTAGAGTTCCTTGATTTCATATAATTTTGTCCCACAGCTGGGATGTTAGCTCCGTCTGCAAAATATGCCTACCTTACTCTTGAAAGAACTTTCTTGTCACCACACATGCCAACACCAAATGTGACCAAATGCTAGACAATGTTGTCACCTACAAAACTGCTGTCATCACTCATTAGCAAGCATCAAAGTGTCCTAATAATATACTCTGCCATTATCCAAGCCTGTTGAGATATCAGTTAAACATACCTTGCTTTGCCAAGTCATGTGAACAACTTTCACTCTGCTGAAGAGATCCAAGGGGGGCCTCCAGTTGGACTAGACAAACACCTTTAGCAGTTTGGCCAGAGAGAGGAAAATTCTTTCCATCCACATTACAGCAATGGAAATCAGAGGTCTAGAAACTCCTGTGTGTGTTCTCCACCATATGGTTATGTTGTGCTTTTCCCCACTGAGAAAACATCCAAGCATCCATTGGAAAATGTGTCCTGACTCAGAAAATGCTAGGACAGCAAGGCTTCATTATGTTGTCAGTGATATCAGCATAGACTTCCAGAACTCATAAGCCTTGGATTTGAGCAGGCCACATCTACTGTTTTGCAAAGCTCTAAACTATCCTAGCAAAGACACTTAATGAGAGCTTTGGTAGTTCACGGTCTAAAAGAACTGTTTTCTCCTTTTTAGCTTCATTTTAAAATTAAAGTGGTTTAATCCATGCTAGAGAAGAAAAGAGAGACTCTCAATTAATAAAGATTTTCTTTCTTCCTTGTGGAACAGCAGATGGGGGTAGGGGTTTGGATCTGTACATTTTTACTAAATGTCCTGAAATAAAGTAGGTAGGAAACTTGAGGCAGCAGCACTTGCTGCTTGGTTGTTAACCAAGCACCTACTTCTCTTTGATTACTACACCTGATGGAAAGTCCCGAGAAATCACAACACACTTCTCTTCAGCTGACCATTTGACTGACTGGCCACAAGGTATCAGGCCAAAGGGTGCTGAGGTGTAACAGGGACTAGAGGGCATATGGAATCAGTGATGGATAAGCAACTGTGGAGAGTCTTCCTCTTCTCTCATTGTTGCTACATCTACTGTTTGGTGATGATTTCTACTATTACCAGATAAAAGGTAACCAAATCCTATCTTTCAAAAATTTCTTCAACCCAGTGACTTTGCCTCAAATCCACCAAAAAGAGATAATTTCTATTTGAGTTTAATTTCTATAGCCTAAACTAGTTTTTTGGGCTAACACAAATCTTAGAAATAAAATTAGATACAGACTGATTTAAAAAGCAGAAATAATACTGAAGAAAATGTTATTATGAAATATTTGAATTGCTACTAGTTATCAAGGAAGATTTTATTAATAGAAAACATGTCCTCATATCCTTTGTACATAGAGGCTAGATGCCAAAAGACTTTGAACATAGTAAAAGCATATGAATTGAAAGCCCACGTCATTTGCTTACAAAAAAAAAATTCTAAGGACTTGGAATTAAAATTCCAATTTGCACCCAAACTGGTACTTTGTTTTCCAACTTGTTCTCACCGTACAGCTTCCCAAGCACCACCCTCTTCAGATGAGAACAATGAATGTCAGGCCTTAACTTCTGCCACATGAGGTTACTTATCCAAGGAAAGGGTTCAGTCTGATGCTTGATTAACATCAATTTCACACGTGGGAATCAAAACACAACTTTAATCTACACAAAGTATAATTTTCACGCTGGGATCATTTAGGTTCCAGCAGTCCTCCTATTTATTAGTTTTAGAAAACAGTGTTTTCATTATGTTTTTAATTAGGAAGCCCAGTGGGAAAATCATACTTGAAATTTGAGAAGCTCTTCTTTTTTGTGTTCTTAAATGCCATAAATACAGCATTGATGGTTGGGACAGTGAGTTTGTTGTCTGTACACTAAAAAAGGTGAAGAATACTTAAACAATTTTTCAAGTGACTTACTAGATAATATGGGAAATTTATTTCTGTTATGGTGCATTAAAATTGGAGATTATGCCTTTTAAAAAAGCAGTTGTAGCCAGGCGTGGTGGTTCACACCTGTAATCCCAGCACTCAGGAGGTGGAGACAGGAGGATCACTGTGAGTATGAGACCAGCCTGGGCTACATAATGAGTTCCAGGTCAGTCTCAACTACACAGTGAGACCCTGTCTCAAAAAAAAAAGCAGTTGCCTGAAATGTTTCTTACAGTCTTCTTACTAGGAAGTTTGGAAGCACCTCTTTTCTAACTTCTGTTCTGGTTCTTTTTCCAAGTGTGTGGCTACTTACCACCTTTCAACCAAAGAAGGAAGACTTTAGGAAGTGGAAAGAAAAAGCTCAAATGAGAAGCCTGTAGAGTGGAAGGGGAGAGGAAGAGTATTTTAACCTTCAAATCATAAAGCCACAGGCAGAGAAATTCTGGCTCTGTGCTTCTGCAATGTGACTTGTAGACAGAGCTAGGGCTTTATGTATATTTCAAATGGCCCCAAAGATCACAGGAATGCAGTTTAGAGCAAGTAGAAATGTATACTTATTTTTAAAGTAAGTGCTTATAGATTTATGAAGTCTTTTAGATTTATATTTAAATCTAAGGTTGAAAAGTATTCAAGTGAAGTCAGAAAAATAGTAATATTTTTTTCTCAGCCATTGTAGAGTAAGAATAAATAAAATGGTGATAAGCAGGAATGATTCACATAATATATTTTGGGGAATAACTTACCAATAAAAATTGAGGATATGGGTCAAAGGCTCTATAATCTACTACTGATATTTACTCCTTTATAAAGAAAGGCATTCCGTGTATAAGAACAATAAGTAAGATTATAAATCAGTTATTAAAACTGATAAAAAACAAAGACATAAGAATTTTTACATTAAAATGATTAGTGAGAATAGACCACACAGGTCTTCCTTGGACCATGAACAATATACATTAATAAACACATTGAAAATTCTTATTTTAGATCTTAGCCAAAACTCAAGTCATATAACACACACTTATTGTGGTATATACCTCATACCAGCCTCTATGTCCTCAGAACCCAAATTACATTGAAGCAAGCTCTCTAAATATCCACTGCAACAAGCCAGGGCACTGAACATTATTTTTTGTGTTTTACAGGAGTGCCTATCTCATTGCTTTGTACCTGGTCAATACTAAATAAATTTTTGAGTATATAAACTGTAATTGTTATCTCCATACATAAACAAAGCCACAAGAACATTCATATACCTCTTGTTTCCTAAACAACAAAAAAGTCAGGCATATGAGACTCTACTTTCCTATACAAGGGATCATCTCCTCGAGGGTTGTAGCATCTCAAAACAGAATCATTTTTGTTTCTCAATAAGAGAGAAACTTTTCTTTCATTTGATACTGTTCCTGTTATTTGGTACAAAATAGACTTTCTTTTTGCCAGAATTGGTCTCTAGAAAATACTATAATTCCATACTCATTTTAGTATTGTCCAAAATAGCAAAACCAGACAAAGACATTGTAAAAAAGAAAATTACAGATCAGTATCCTTAATAAGCATGGTAAAATCCTCAATAAAATAATATCAAACCACATTAGAAGGATCATGCATCATGATCACCCATGGATGAAAGATGATTCTACATATGCAAATTAGTATATGTGATTAATATTTAATATATGTGATACACCATATTACTAGAATGAAGGATAAAAATTAAACAGTCATTTCAATAGATGTGGAAAAAGAATTAGACAAAGTGCAACATATTTTCCATGATTAAAAAATTAAAAATATGTGAAGAAGGAATATAACTCAACCCAATAACATGGGTATCAATATATGAACATCCCACAGCTAATATCATACTATATTAGTCAGTTTTTTTTAACATTTAGACAGAATATCCACATGAGAAAGGATGGATTTATTTCTACTTGGGTCTTGGAGGATTAAGTTCATCATCACCTGGCACCACTGAAGAAACATCATGGCAGAAGGAAATGGCTTAGCTAAGTTGCTTAGCTCATAAAGGCCAAGAAGCAGAGCCCAGGGAAGAGGGCTGAGCAAAAGGGGTCGGGGACCAGATGTATTCCACAAAGTTAAGCCCCCAAGACTCACCCGGCTGTGTGCTTTTGCTTTATTAGTCACTTTTAGAGCTCCCAAGCCAATCAAGTTGAAATTACCCCAACCAGCACATTCTTTCCTTGTCAACTTGAAAACCAAAAACATGTCCTTAAGCCAAACTTAGTCCTCAAATAAAGACAGATCATAACTCCACTTAAGAACATGCAATTCTTATGTACAGCTCGAAGTGTGATACAGTGCTGCCTCAGTTCACAAATTTAATTCTTTCTGTGATTCTGGACCCAAACCAAATTGGACGAGAAAAGACCTGAAGAGATATTTTCCAAAGAAGACAGATGCATGGTCAAGAAACAAATGAAGATGTCCATCATTAATCAACAGAGAAATGCAAATCAAAACCATAATAAGATATAACCCCACATATTTAATATGACTATTATCAAAAAGACAACAGACACAAAATGTTGAAGATATAAGGGAAAAGGAATGCTTAAACATCATTGATGGAAATTAAGTTGATATAACTATTATGAAAAACAATATAAGATTTTTCAAAACATTAAAAAAGAAAACTACCACATGACCCATGACCCAGAAATACTACTTCTGGGTGTAGCTCCAAAGAAAATGAAGCCAGTGTGCTGAAGAGATATCTACACTCCCATGTTTATTGCAGCATTATTCCCAACAGCCAAGATTATATAAATAAACTACGTTAGTCAATGGATGCATGCACAAGGAAAATATTTTATGTACCTACACATACACCCTATGCATTATTATTCACTGATGTATAAAGAATAAAATGTTGCCATTGTTTGAAACTGGGAGACATCATGCTAAGTGAAATGAGTTACTCAGAGAAAGACAATTACTGCACAGTATCATTTTTTAAAATGTCAAATTCAAAGACAAAGAGTAAAATAAAGGTAATTGCTGGTGATTGCAGGAGAGGAGAATGTAGAGACCTTGCTGAAAGGAGACAGTTTTAATTAGATGAATAAGTTTTGAGGATTAAACATACAGCATGGTAACTATAGTTAACAATATTCTATGTATAGCATACTTGAGGTTTGCTGAAAGAGCAGAGCTTAAATGGTCTCACACAAAAAGGAAAACTGTGAAATGATGGGTATATGAATTAACTTCATTATGGTAATCATTTCATAATGCAACAAAAAAGCACATACTATATGCTTTAAATATATATGCACTTGAAATATATGTCAATTTTACCTTAGTAAAGGAAATAGCACAGAAAGTGAGGTTCAATATCAAAATAAGTGACTTTTGAGAGCCATGTGTCTGTTCACAAACAAGTATGAGAAAGCACTAGTAAGAGAGAGGCACCCTCTGTGCTTTCCTTTAAAGTCTCTAAGACATGCGTGCCTAAGAGTATTAGGATAGTCATAACATCCTAATATTAGGATGGTCACAAAAAATCACCATAATCTTGCTGGTTACAACCATAGTAATATATTTTCTCATAATTCTGGAGTACAAGAGTCCAAAATCAAGTGCTGGCAAGGCCTCATTTATTCTGAAATGCATAGCCAGGAATGTAGCCCAGTGGTGCTGTGCCTGTCTGGCAAGCACAAGGTCCTGAGTGTGATGCCTTGTAACAACAGCCAAAAAAAGTATAAAATTATTCTGAAATGTGTTGGTAGAATGCTGTCCTGCCTCTTCCTAGCTTCTGGAAGTATCAAGTAACTCTCTGGCTCACCTTGATTTATACACAACTCAGGCCCAGTCTGCCTGCTTTCCTGTGTGCTTCTGTACCTCTGTGTTGGGATCTTCATCTCCTCTGTCCCGTAAAGACACCAATCGTTGGATTTAAGGCCCATACCACTCCCGTATGATTCATCTTGGCCAGTTATATCTGCAAAATTCCCGTTTCCAAGTGTAAGCCCAATAGGTACAGAGGAGAATTTGGAGGATACTACCATTCCCTGACAGTGATCATGACCATGTTGCAGTCACGCCTCTGCGTGTCCTGTGTGCCTCAGAGCCCTCATACCTTCACCTGTGCCATCCCCAGTGGTTTCTCAGGATGCTCTTCTCCCCATTTTTGCCAGAACCCCACCCCAGTCCATGGGGCTAGATCAAAACCTCTTTCTACTTTGTGTATCTTCTGTTATCGTTCAAACTGAAAGTGATTTCTTTTTTTAAGTAAATTTCAATAGCAATTACTATTTATATAATTTCTATGCCATTTATATACTTATATTTGTTAAGTATTTTGCTTGCTCACGGACACCATCACTCCCCCAAGGTTATAAATTGTATGAGCCCAGGAACTATTCTCATATTTCTTAGAAATACTGGAAGTCAATCTTGGTTAACTTTTAAATTTTGAACACACACTGTGGGCTGAAAGAATATTAGGAGAGACACTGAGAAGTGTATGTTAAGAATTTACATTCCTCCAAATGGTAGTCAAGGAATATATTATTAACCCATTTCACAGATTAAAAACCAGAGGTTCCGAGTGCATGACAGAGTCAAGATT
The DNA here is from genome assembly GCF_012274545.1 of Fukomys damarensis. Taxonomy (NCBI): domain Eukaryota; kingdom Metazoa; phylum Chordata; class Mammalia; order Rodentia; family Bathyergidae; genus Fukomys; species Fukomys damarensis. Next base: position 90,763,191 of record NW_022900928.1, on the reverse strand, counting down.
TCAAATGATTCACTCTCTGTTTTGTGAGAACTGTACCGTCCCATGCTGCCTCCCTCTGGCACAGCGTTGACAACTCCCATGGCTGTGTTCTAGAGAGAGGCAATGTGAAGTTCTACACTGTCAGGTCTTCTAGAGCAGACATGTCCCTCAGCTCCTTACCAGTCACTATTGACTTTCAGCAGCAGACCCAGAGCTGCTACTGGGGATTGAGGTTAGGGGAGTCAGGGAACAGCAGAAAGGCACTCCTTTCCTTCCACGTGTCTGTGAAAGCCTAGGGCCCCGCAAGAGTTCAGCAGTCATTTATTCCCATTACTCTGTCTTATAAACACCACGTAAATTTTCCAGAACTTTTTGGAGCCTCAGAGAAAGACTTAAACTATTCTAAATTCTGCAGTTAAAATTTGTACTTCTGCTAATATGTATGTGATCATACAATACACATATTTTTAACATATATATTTTTAACATATATGTTATATAATTTTAATTTTTCTTAACAAGTTACCCTGTGAATCAGAAAGGTTCCTACCCCAGACCTTTTTGGTTAGTAGAAATCCATCTTTGCTCCCTTAATTATTTTTGTTTATCCTAATAAAATATGCACACATGCTCACATGAAAAGCTGCAAACTGCAGCAAGTGTTCAGAGGTTAACTTTCCCAAGGCTAACATTTTTACTTGATTGCTCATTGATACAAATACTGATGTAATGCACATTCACACATACACATTCCTTCTCTAGGAAGGATGGAAACCCAAAGGCTGCAAAGCTGACTTGGGCTCCTGGCTCAGAAACAGTTCTCTCAGCACTATCCTGACATTATTAATGGCCCTGATGTACAAACCCAGAATAAAATAGAATTAAAATCCAAAGTTAATTTCAAGCTCCATTAGAAATTAAAGGTGTTGGGAAAGAAATCAATATTTGCCCAGTGCAAAATGACTAAATTCAAAGTAATTAATTCTATTATTTTGTAACTTCTGAAAACTATAAAGGACATTCAAACTGTAAAAGGTTGCCACACTCACACATTTACACAACATGTGACTGGAAATAATGACAATGCATTCCGGAAGCAAAATGAAAAAATCCATTTTATTACTTTATAGCCACACCATGTAGTATATACTCTAAAAAGTGTCTTAAAATAAGGCCAATTATTCTGTAAAATTCATTGCTATTTCCAGCAATTAACAACACTTTATTATAAATCTGGGAGGATTTAAGGACCAGCAACAAGGCAAAGGAGCAAAAAAAATTTATTTAAATGAAATAAATGTATCTGTTTCCTTAATTTTACTTTCTCTTTTTTTCAACTTCTTTTTATGTAATGCTATAGATTACCAAACAAATGACTTTAAAACACTGTAGTTCTAGCCACTATAAAGTGTTTTTGCAACCTGTAAGAGTTGTAGGTCACCAAAGACATAAAACTAATGCTCAGTAAAAGCTTTTTCATGTCAGAATCTTTGCCAGTTCTTCTCTGCAGTCTTTTGGGGAAAGTCTGAATTGACAAATGGATCTTTTGTAGGTCCAGAAAGATCAGAGTCAAATGGGTCTGAATCAGACCTTGTGACAGGAATGCATCACCTGTTCCTTCCCCTGTCAAGAAGGAGCCTCAGGGGAACGAGCTCCAGCATCACTTATCATGACAGCTGATTGGAGTGAACAATGGTAAAAGATAATCTAGGATCAAACCCGTTCCAAGCAAAGGAAAGGTCCGGAACTTTCTAGCTGAACCTTCCTCTCTTTGTGATAAAAGTAGCCAACATGATTAAGGATAATAGTAACAGAAGACAAGCGAGACACCAGGACCATTATAGACTTATCAGTGAGATAATACAGACCAGTCATTGGCAATAGACTTTAGATTCTAAATTTTGGCACACTCTTCCAATGACATTTCCAAGGGTCCACCTCTTGACTTCTTGACCTTGTTAAAATGGTATCTTTTAAAATTCTATTGGCCATACTTTTTTTGAGGTGTGCCTTATCTGACCTAATGATGAAGAGCTGGGTTTGGAGGGGGAGCTCCCTGGTCCACTGGCCTCCACCAGCTGTCTTTGTTGTCCATATTTGCTGTGACAAAAGTTTGGTAGACCAATTGACATTCAGCATTCATAGCTTTCCCTGATTGTTCCACGGTTCTTTCCTTTCTGTGATATTTTGAAAAGAGAGGCATGCTGTGCTATGACAGACTGGGGTCCCAGCCTCGATTTTGGCTCAAGGGTGGTGACTTGACCTTAGTGGTCCTCACTTTCTTCTCCAGTATAATGGGGAGGTTAATTTGCAGGTTTTTTAAATTTTTTAAAAAAATGTATGTGAAGCAGAGGCATATTATCAGTCATAGAGTAGGTCCACAGAAGCAGCTCCCAGTTATGGGATGGAGGTTACTCATTTTCTGGGTTTCCCTGGAACTGCATATTCTCTCGCTACCTCTCCTCTCAAGCTCCTCTTGGGAAAGCACCTGATGCCTAATATCAGCCCTTGCCTTTGACCCTAGGTCACTTGAGCAAAACTCTTATCAGTGAATGGAAAATTAGAATGTAGAGGCATGGAGATGGAGTAGGAATAACATATTTAAAATTGTGAATCTTTTTCTACATTTCTTATGAATACAGGCAAGTAATCTGAAGAGATTGTCCCTCCTTGCTCACCCCTTCTGGTGCCAGTCAACCCTTCAGTGTGGCTTGTGTTTTCCCTGTGTTATTGAGTCTGCTCTCCACAATCACTTCCACACTGGCAAATTGAGATATATTTGCATATGTGGGCATTTATTTTTATATGTTGATTTTTCTTTTTCACGGCAACTTTCTCTTTTCCATGACTCAACTGCTCTCTATCTGACTTGAGTTTGGCACAAGGGTTTGCTTCTCAGATTCCTTGCTTAGCTTCACCTTTAAACAGTGATGCCCACAGCTTTGTCTTCGATTTTTCCTGTCACCATATATAATTCCTCTTACTGCTCCTATGGGTAGCTTCTATTTCCAATTATAGGATTCATTCATATGGCTGGTCCATAATATTCTACTGTACTTATTAAATTGATAATGGACAGTGGTAGCCATTACATAGTAGAATGAATACACATCCCTAGGTCCTACACATTGAGTCCCTACAACAATCTCAGCATACTGAAACTCAACATACCCTTACCAATCCCATCTAGCCTACTCTTCCTTCCTCCTGTATTTACTACAAAGGAGCTGGTCTACTACTAACCCTGCTATGAAGCCAGTCACTTAGAAATCTCCCCTTCTAACCAGTCAGTAAGTTCAGCTGGTGCTCTCTCAGGGAGCATCTATAGCCCACCTTCATATTCAAGGCCATGGATCAATGTAAACCCTCCTCATATCTGTAACTTCAGGAACCTCCCAAGTTCTGATTTGAGAACCTGCAGTTTATCCTTCACATATCTGCAACAGTAAGAAATTGATGCCATAATTTCTCAGTTTAAAACCTCATTAAATCTCCGAAGTTGAGAATATAAAATTTAAATACACTAATCTCATAAAATGTTACATGACCTTGTTCCTGGCTTTTCCATCAGTGCTGTCTCCCCCTAGGTACTCTTTGCTTTAGGTACTGCAAGCATAGTATAGTGCTTTGTGCAAGACTTTTCATGGAATGCAATTCTTCCTCTTCCTTTTCTAGTTAATCCACTTTGATGCATTCTTTATTCATTACTCAGCTCAAGTCTTATTTGTTGCAGGAAACATTCTGTTATCCCAAATCAAATTTAGGACCCCACCCTCTGTTTTTCCACAGCATGTTGGGCAGAACTTTTCAAAGAAAAAGTGACACAAAGTTATGAGAAACTTGTTTGATGACATCAAAACCAACTTCATTGACATCATACTGTAACAGAAATTAGTCAGACAGAAGTTAGGGTTCCATTAGGCAGCAAGGACAGAAGTTCCAAAATATAGTCTGGAAGCCAAAAATGTAGTAGGGAAACCCAGAGTGAAGTCAGGAAGCCCAAAATAGAGAATGCTAAGTCATGACCTTCTAGGGGTCTTACAAAAACATCTGCCAGGTGTCTTTTGGCTGTCAAGAACCTCCCCCAAAATATGATCACACAATTCATTGGCTCAAGGAAGTATGGGCCCTGCATGGGCAATATGTGAACATTGCATCAACTGGACCTTAAAAAGCATGTAGGGGCCAGGGACTTAGCTCAGTGGTTCTGCCACCTGCCTCGCAAGTTCAAGGTCTGGAGTTCGATCCCTGGTACCAAAAAAAAAAAAAAAAAAAGTAGTATCCTCTAGGATAGTGACTTTATTGCTTACACAATAGCTTGAGCTCCTTTCTAAACCCCTTAAAAGTCCCCAGACAAAGAGCCCCTCATGAGCATCCTACTCAGAATACTGTTGCCCCAGGTTAGTAGGAGCTTTACTCCCTTACCTTTATATCTTTTACTTTCTTACCTTTGTAACTTTTCAATAATTTTTTTTTCAATACAGCATCCTGTATTCTTTGCCCACAATTTAATTCTTAGTTATTATGGGACATAAAGTTAAGGGTGGAGTCAGATCCCGGGTACAAAAAAAAAAAAAAAAAAGAATGTAGTATCCTCTAGGATAGTGACTTTATTGCTTACACAATAGCTTGAGCTCCTTTCTAAACCCCTTAAAAGTCCCCAGACAAAGAGCCCCTCATGAGCATCCTACTCAGAATACTGTTGCCCCAGGTTAGTAGGAGCTTTACTCCCTTACCTTTATATCTTTTACTTTCTTACCTTTGTAACTTTTCAATAATTTTTTTTTCAATACAGCATCCTGTATTCTTTGCCCACAATTTAATTCTTAGTTATTATGGGACATGACCTGTTATAGTCAGGGTTTTGCAAGGAAATAGATTTCATACAAGACACATAATTTATAGGATTATTTTATAATAATCACCCAAAAAGCCAAGTGCAGAAGAGTGCAAGAGATCTTACCACACAATAGAGGCCCAAAGAACCCAGCCAAGGGCCTGGATTCCACAGCAGTGTCCCATTCAAGTCCATCTGAAGGCCTAGAGTCTGAGGCAGTATCCTCCATGAGTCCAGCCAGTGGCCTAAAGCCCACAACAATAACTCATGCTTGTCCATATCCAGAGTCTGCATCTGGAAGCCCTAAAGGCCTGTGGTGGAAGTCAGAAAACCTGCACCAGTGGGGGGAAAGATTTGTGCCCCTAGGCTGAAGGATCTATACTGGAGCCAGGAAATGGTGCTCAAGGTGAAGATCAGAGTGCCCCTGAAAACAGCAGCCATTCCCAACAAAAGTGAGACCCAGAACTTTTCCTCCGATGAGGGACATCAACCTCAGCAAGCTTCTAGAAAATCAATAGCCAATGATCTTTCCCTCCAGGCCTCTTTTTATGCCATTGGCAACAATCTTCACCTGGATATTACATGCCTTGACCACGCTGATTCAGTTCAGCTGGATATTACAAGTTGACCATTATTTAATCCACCATACAACCTTTGCATTCCAGTATCAATACTAAATCACAGGCAGGACTGATGCTTTAGATATTCTACACATGCTTGTTATATGGCGAATGTGAACTCTATGCACACCCAGGCTGACATCTCCAGGCTACATATTTCTATGAGTATTTGTTAGGAGAAAAGCATCTGAATTTGAGCTAAACTTTCAGTTCTTGGATTTTTCTGTTCCTTCTCTTCTTTGCGCTTGTCTTCTCTAATCTGTATCAAGTATAGGAGGGTGTGATAGTAGTGCTTTATTTCAAATTCTTTGATATAAATGGGATTCAGTTCCTGAAACTGTTCCTACCAATTACACTTTAAACTAGTTTATATCTATTTATCAAAAGGCAGACTAGGCTCACAATTAAAGAAATTTCAGCGAAGGAAAACTTCACTTCTTGTTTTCTTACTTGTACAGCTTGCCTTTAATAGAAAGTTTAATCCTTTCAATGTTGTCTGGAATGTATTTCAAGATTTTTCTCTGTAGTTTATTTCATCTGGCAACTTAGTGCATTCCTGAGTACTTCTGGGAATGGAAAGGAAGGGGACCTTGAACATTAGTGGGGAATTTGGATGTCGCCAATGCTACATTTACTGGAATTTTCTTTTATTTTGTTCTGTAGCCTCTAAACTAGTAACTCTTAAACTCTAGTTTGAGAATCTCTTGAGTAAATCTGCAAGTGCAGACTCGTGGGCATCATTAGAGTTCCTTATCCATACATTTGTGCCAGGGTCCAAGGATTTGGTTTTTAATGAGCATACTAGAAGAATGTCAAGCAGATGACCAAGTGGGTGAGCAAAGAGCTTACCTGCTCTCCTCGCCACCCAATCAGAAAATGGATCCTGTGTTTCTTCTTACTCTAATTCTTCTCCTTCATTGACTTCAAGCTCACCACATTTTTGCGTGCCAAATGCCATCATTAGTGTCCTTTTACCAAGCAAAGTCACTACATGTTACACCTTCGTCCTTCAGAGTGATTTCAGTCATGCCCCAAATGGGCTGTCCATTGCCTTCTTACCTTCTGCTCTAGGTTTCAGTCATCTCACCAAGGTTCCGGACATGGCCAAGAAGTAGATCTCTGCAAAACAAGCCTTTTTCCTTGGGGTTCTCTGACCCACCATGGGGACAGCTGACAGGTGAAACACCACAGAGCTTACCTTCTGCTTCTTTCATTCCAGATACTTTGGTTTTAGGCTGAAAACAATTTTGTGATTACAAACTACAATGGTGTCAGAAAAAAAAGTTCTGAGAAAGCAAAATTATAACTGATAATATAGAAGAGACTTTTTTAAATTCCCAAAATTCATATTTAACAAATTATAAGTGGTATACATACATGTTGAAATACTAATTTATAATCCCCATTTATATTTATATTTATGCAATTTATAAAATGGTATAAAACAATTTTGATGTTTATAATTTTATTTTATTGCAGCACTTCTTATTTTTATATTTTATAAGTAAGTGTTTCTGTAACATTCTCACAATTAAAAATAAAAGGAGTACAGGAAGCATTGTTTCCCATTGTCCAAAAACCAGGCCAGGTAAAAGGTGACCTGTCTGATTGTGAATATAGGTGACTCTGGTCTTTTTTAGTTTTTCACCCATCTAGTTACATGTTTATATCATTGACAAAAGGTTGACACGTTTAGTACATTGTGAATACAATCTGCCTTGTTTGAACTAACTGGCTCTGTTCCCTCTTGTTCTACTCTTCACGCACTATTTACAAGTGATACCAGCACCAAGAATTCATATAGAAATGATTTTACTATGAAATTCCACCTTCCTTCATGAAACAAGTTCTTTCTTCCTCATGCTGGTTTCTTCTTCCTCTTTTTAATGAGCTAATTATTATCCCTTCAAACAACATTTTTTTTTGCATTTTGTAATAAAACTAGGAAGTAATTTAGTAACATTCTAATAGTAAGTTAATGAGTTTTATCCAAGAGCTAGTATCATGCGGTGCATATTTTTTGTGTACATAATGTTTCCAAACTAAGCCTACTTGATTTTTTAAAAAAAAACTTTTATAAGCAGAATGAGCAAAGGAAAGGCTCAAAACAGACTCATATCCCCCACAGTGCTTAATAGAAGTATTTAACAGCACCAGATCATATTTATTATGCATGTGGGAAGCTCTTCACAACAAAGTGGCAAGGATCAGGGACAAATCACTATGGTACGTAGCAAGAAATCTTTTCTTTCTTATGTTCATGCTGCATTCATTGTCCTTGGATAAGACCTATCCTATTTTCTTTGCCCTCCTAGGAACAAAAGAGAGTGCCTATGGAGTGCTTTGTGTAGTAGGAGGTGCGAATGCCAGGGCAAATCTAAATAAAAGTTGTCTGATTTTTATTTAATTGCTTACTTATTTGCAATACTGGGGATTGAACTTAATGTCTTTCCACTGAGCTACAGTCCTTTCCTTTTGTTTCAATTTTTTTTTTATTTTGAGACAGTATCTTAACAAGTTCCTAGGCTGATCTCAAGCTTGTGATCCTCTTGCCTCAGTTATCCGTGTAGCTGGGATTCCAGGTGTGCAGCACCACGCACTGCTCCTCTCTTATTTTCAATCACAGCCAATAACCTCATAAGGTATGTAATTACCTTCATGGAAGCATTGTAACAGACTTATTATCTTGGTGGATGATTCTTAATAAGATACAAACTGGGCAAATATTTAGCGAAACAAATCATATGAGTTGGATAAGAAAAAACATAGGACCAGATATCACTTGATGTACATTCGGTTCTTAACTGTGGAACACAACTTTTGCACACTTGCCACAGTCATTGCTGCCAACAGGTGTGTGAACAGCTACTTGAACAGCTACTGCTTGCTGTTGCATTCAAACAACACCAAGATTTCACCTCACCCCAGAAAGAATGGCTGCTATCAAGAAATCAACCAATAACCAATGTTGGCGGGGATGTGGGGAGAAAGGAGCCCTTTTCCATTGTTGGTGGGAGTGCAGACTGGTGCAACCACTGTGGAAAACAATATGGAGACACCTCAAAGAACTAGGATTAGAGGTTCCATTTGACCCAGCCATCCCTCTGCCGGATATCTTTCCAAAAGAATTAAAAGAATCATATCACAGTGATATATGCTCACCCATGTGTGTAGCGGCACAGTTTGTCATAGCTAAAATTTGGAAACAGCCCATTTGCCCATCAGTTGGAGACTGGATAAAGAAGATGTGGTTTTTCTATAAAATGGAATACTACTCAGCCATAAAGAATGAGAAACTAGAGTCATTCGTAGGAAAATTGATGCATATTGAGGTTATACTCTTAAGTGAAATAAATTTCACACATGTGTAAATACCCAGTAGTTTCTCTGGTGTGAAAAACTGTAATCGTAAATAAGTTCCTAATGGTATAATTGACAATGTGAAATAGGAAGAAAAGGTCGAAAAGTGTAGGGGAAGTGGGAAGGGTAGGGGAAAGGAAATAAGGGAAAAGAAAACAATGTGAGAAAATGAAAAAGTGGAAATAAAGTTTTTGTAAATAGGGAAGGGGGATAAAGGGATGGCAGGGGTATGGGGAAAAAATGAGAACCAAGACCTGTCATGTAAAGGTAAAAGAGCCCATTGATGAATCTAAATGTTCTATATACCTAAAATGTACCAATAAACTCAATGAGGAAAAACATCCACATTCCCTTTGTGTGCGTGATCTCTTGAATACTGTTTGGGGGGGAATCACCGAGGAATACTGTTCTTGAAAGAGAGAATTCCAAAATATCTTTGGCATATGAAAATCGCTAATACTAAATACTTACTTTAATAACATATAAAAAGTGAACATATAAACATCAAATGTCCATATAAGCATGCCTAATGTCATGGTTTTGGTTTTAGTTAGGTCATCTACAGCTTTGGTCACTGAGCCTGAGAAAGATCCCAGAATCTTTCCATATTCAACTTTCATAACTTGTTTCTTGTATAACTAAATAAAAATAGAAAAGGGGGGAAATTTTCATGACAGAGCATCAAAGAGATTTTCATGTATTAGTTTATTTATCCTCATTAATCATTAGGAAGGATAAAAATCTTTATTCTCATTTAAAAAACATTAAATTGAAATTAAATCAAAATTGTTCATCACATTCCAGAGGCCAATATTTTTAACTTAAATATGCACAGACTTTGGTCAATAATTTCATTCATGGAATTGTACAACAAGAATAATTAGACATGTACAAAGTTCTACAAATACTTTTTTTGAAACATAATTTTGAACGTTGAAAAATGGGAAATATTGTAACCCACATATATAAAATAAATGATAACCTAATGACACACTGGAAAACTACTAAAGCAGGAAGCAAGTCCTATTATTTAACGTGGAAAACAAAAAAATCTCACCCAATGCTAAAAAATAAACAAATAAAAGTAAAATAAGGATATATAGTTTAAATATAAATTTTTAAAAAGCATAAAATTCTGGAAAATATAATGTCCAGTGAAGCAGACACACAAGCTTAAATACCACATAGTATCTCTCATTTGAGTAAGGCAAAGTGTGATCAAAGAAAATGATAAATGTTGAAAAGAAAAGGACAAGAAGATGGGTCTCTTGAAATTGGGAGGTGGTCCAAGGAAACAAAGGCAAGGGGTGCGGAAGAAAGGAAGGGGAAATGAGAGGAATAAAGGTATATCATTTACAGGAACCAAGAACTCCACTTAATAAAAACATTATATGCCATAAAATGAACTAAGGTGAATAATATCAACAAGTATGAAAAAGAATAGGGGTATCTGTGGAGGAAGGAGAGTAGGTCGGAAGGGTAGAGGGTTAAAAATAAAACAAGCTGTAATATATACATGTAACCACTCCCCAAGATGATTGTAAACTGCATGAATTGCAAGCATGTACTAGTAAAATAAAAATTAAATGCTATGTACTAATTTTTATAATGGTTTTTACTGGGTGATGCCATTACAGGCCATTTTTCATATTTTTTATGTGTTAGTTGAAATCAAACAAGCATGCATTATTTTGTAACATACACTAACCTTGTTTTCATTATAAAATATGGAGACAAGGAGAGATGAGGTAGGAAAATATTCAGATATTAAGTACTACTACATTTTAAATCTCTAATCATATTTTAAATATCTATTTATTTGTCCTAATACTCAAATGGATTGTAAACCTAAACACAGAAACTATATTAATTGATTTTTTTTCTCTGGATCCCTTTCCCCCTAACATAGTAAATACATGGTAAATATAGGATTAATAAATGTGCAATCTTGGTTAAGTCACTTTCTCTTCTTGAGGCCCATTTTTCTTATGTACAAAATAAACAAGGCTCTCTACTCAGCCTTGTGCAGGTGACTATAAGGCTAAAATCAGACAGTATGTGTTGGCAATAATGCATTCCACACACGTGAAGGAATTCTATTTTTAGCCACTCCAATTACATTCACAGAAATCGAAGCAAGTGTTGAATCCCCATCCCCACATATAGCTCAGGGCACTGTTGGTAGGCAAAGAGTACAAGCTGCTAATCCTTCACCTCTTTCACTTTAGGGACACTCATTTCTCCCAGGGACTCTGTACTACATATTCTATTTCTAGCATTCATCTATATGTGATCCGATGCACACAGGGACTGGCTCCCAAGGCGACAGGCATTCTCACAGGATAAGATATTACCAACCATGACAATGTGTTCTTGGGTCTTCTTGGTCTAATGAACGGTCTTGAAGTCCCACTGTGCTTGCTTGTTCCCCTCTGAGGACCAAACACCAGCTCCCTGCATCTGAAGCAGAGAGCACTTTGACAGTCAGGATCCTGACTCAAAACAGCTCTGACTTCATGAAAACTCCACAGATCTTCTTAAGGAACTGTGATACCTGTTTGAGAAAAATACCATATTGCTAGGTTATTCCTGTGTTACATGAAAAAAAAAAAAAGAAAAAAATAACAGTGACAGTAGGTTTCCCATGATCATTATAATAATGTATTATCATAGCATGTTAGGCACTAAGAACAATACAAGATGAACACATTTCTTTTTACAACTTTTTAAGTAGATGTAATTTTTTGATAAGTGAAGATGTAGGAAATAATTTTAAATATAGATATTATATACAAACATAAATAGATAAGTGTAACTAGATTTTACATATTTTATTACAATTTTTATTTTATATTTTATGTATATAAAATATATATACATATGTAGCTTTTTAAGAATTAATTTTTCAGATCTAAACAATTTCAATCTACTTTTACAAAATAGATCCCAAAGGCTGATAAAAACTACTGTGTATGCTTAAGTAAAAATGTATTACAGGAAAAGACATATTGCCATTAATCCCTGTCAAAATAGTCCAGGGCCCTCACTTTGAGTACAATTCTCCCATCGTACCTGCTGCTTTCTGAAGCAGTTCTACAGTTCTTCTTTCATTGGTGTCCTTAAAGGGTGCAATTTAAAAATTGCCTTATATGCCACTGCCAAGTGCCATCTAACAAAAAAGCTGGCTCATAAAAATATATAGTGTGTCCTTTTACTACTTAGGATTTGCTAGAAGAACTGATTTAATATAAAATGTATATAGATATATAAAGGATTTACAAGGTAGGCTTACAATAGCTGCCTGCAGTGTTAGAATGCAAAGAATACAAAAGAGCCGTCTGTGTGCTGGAGAGCTGGAAGATCCAGCGAAAAGTTGAAAGTTTAGAGTTCCGTGCAGAATATGGTGTGAGTCCATATCAGAAAGTTAAATGGTTTGACCGGCAAGGCTGAAGAATTTGTGCTAGAATCCTGGATACAGACGTTCAAAGGTGAGAGAAGATTGGAGCTCCTCTGAAGAAGCAAAAGTGAGGCTTTCTTCTTCTCTTTTTTATTCCATCCAGACTACAAGCCTTTTGGTTGATGCCACCCACATCCAAGGTGGGTTTTCCCTCTTCAGTGCATCCATCATCTAATCACACCTAGAACTGTGTTAAACTCCTCCACTAGGTGCTTCTTGATCAAGTTGACACCACAATTAATGATCATGGCTTTAGTCATAGGATTTAACACTGAATCTTCTGGCTCTTCCCCAAAGTCAAAATAACCCTGAGAAATGCACTTTTTTAAATTTTTTTTATTTTTTGTACTGGGGATTGAACTCGGGTCCTTGCGCTTGCAAGGCAGGCCACCGAACTGCTGAGCTAAATCCCCGGCCTGAAAAATGCACATTTTGAATCAACTCAGCACATAAAAGGATCCACGAAAGGGCTGTATGGACCCATACACACACGCACACATATGTACTCTTTTCAAGCTGTCTTACACGTACTTGTTAGAAATCTTGAAAATTATTTTAATCAGAACAAATTCACACAATGACGCTATTCAGGGAATGCAGTTTAATGGAGTGCTTTGAATAGCATGAGGTTAATTGGAGTAAGATTTTTAGAAAGTGAGATTTGAACCAAAAGAATCAGTGTGTTACATAACAGAAGTGAGAAGATCTTAAGATCCATTGAGAATGTATCCACCTCAGCTCTCCTTGTCTTTCTTGCTGCTTTATTGTTTTCATAGCATCTATCCCTTTCTAATATACTATATAGGCACATACTCATCAGCTTCACTTCCTGTCTCATTCAATTACAATGTTGATTATCTGAGATTTTTACCTGTTAGGTCATTGTTGTATTCCTCTCACCTAACATAGTGCCCACACATTATTAACTGTTGGCTAAGATAAATTTATTTATTTGTGTAGGGGAAAGAAAGGAAGCAGACAGGAGAAAGAGGCTGAAATTAGGCTCCCAAAAGTCTAATTCAATAGATTTCCAGCTGAAAATCATTGAGGGATTATACTTAAAAAGTAGTTATGATGGCATAGTAATAATGAAATAAGAGTTTTAAAAAATGAAAGTAAAATTTAAGTATAGATTGTAAAACAAATTGCTGCAAATAACTTCTTCCTGGAAAATCAAAGTCTGACTCTATTACTGCTATTATAATGGGAATAGAGAAGTTACAAAATTTTGATGAATTAAAGAAAGGAGAATGTTGAAATGTTAGGATAGAATTTAATAAAACCCTTCTAATGTAATTGCAAAATCTGGACAAATAAATATTTTAGAGGCTGATAAAATTTATCTACTCCTAATTATGTTTTGTATTTTTTAAAGCTACTCGTGTGTAGAACAAAAAGTAGACAAAATTAAGCATAGGCTCAGAACAATTCACCATGTACAGTTTACAAATTAATTAGTTTTATTTTACTCTTTTCTATTAAAAAGTGTTAAAGCATTAGTTTATTGCTTACTTCAGTGCTAAAATGCTAGTTAATTGAAAAACATTATTAGGGGCCAATATTAAAATTCCACTTAAAAATGTCAGGGAAATAAAACACATTGAAAATTGACATGCAAATCCAACCTTTCTAAGTGCACATAGAGTAAAACAATAATGCTACAACACCTAAGCAAAATCTGATAATATTGTATAAAAAGTTTCTTCCTTTGAGTCACATGTGTATATGTATTGTAGGGGTGTGTGTGTGAGTGTGCATGTGCATGTGTGTGCATTCTTATAGCTTTTCTTCCATGTTTAATGCTTTCTCAATACTCTGGGTATGTGGACTTTTTTGTGAAATTTCAAATCTAGTTTTTGTTCTTTAGTTTCCACTAATTCGCTTCATTTTCTCTTTGCTTTTCAAAAAATCCAGTGACTACATTGTGTGCAAAATACTACAAGTATGAAATCTCAGAATGTTCATTAGTGAAATTTTTCATTAGACAATGAAAGTTCCATTAATATTCTTATGAATTAGCAGCCCTTAGGGAAGTTGAAGGTACATCTAGGATGCAATGTATTTCCATGGCATTTAAGATCAAGGGTTCTCAAAGGAACTTAATTGCAAATTAGAAATAGAGAACCTATAGGAATACATTGTTATAAGTTCTTGCACAATATCAAATTGAAGAGAGGAAGTGCTGGTTTCCCCTTTACATTCTTTTTCTCGGAGGAATGATTTTATTGACAACTATTGTCATTTAAACACAACACACAAAGAAGCCACAACACAATGGTGTGTACTGCCTCTGAGGTCTCCGCCTTTTTGACATCAACTTCATGCTTTGTGAATCATGCACAAAGGTGATGTCCTGAAGCCTCTAGGACACATTTGATGTGTTCACATTAAACCACCCAGAAGGAGGAATTCCACAAAAAAGTTGAAGGGCCTCAATTTATTTTCCTCATTCATTGCTTGATAAAATAACACAGGTTTACTGTTTCCAGAAATTATTGAGAGTATTTTGCAACATGCCTATAAGAGCTTTAACTTTTGCAGAAAACTTAAATCAAACTAATTATTCATTTCTTCTCCTACTAACATGTAATATTCAATGTGTTGATTTCTTGTTGCTAAATATTCCTCAAAGGTCATTCTCTGCTTTCTTGTACTCTGTACATTGGTGGCTTCATTCACCTCTGGGGCTTGGTTGTTCATATTTTTTGGATCTCTCTCTCTCTCTCTCTCTCTGATGACACCTCTTCATTATGAATGACTAGCATAATGTTTGGTGGATGGTGACCATAAAATTCATGTTCTTTGATCAAATTAATGTGTCACGCTTGTCATCAGATACCATGGGTAGCCCTGTCGTATTTTCAAAATTAAATTCAAAAGCTCTAGCATGGCACTATTTGTTGCCCACTCAATCTACCTGTCCAATTTCTTATTTCTTTCACATGTAACCTCTGCATTCTCATCCAATGAAACTGCTTCCAATTCTTGAAATTCCTGAATAAAACAACCTGCTTGACTCAGTCTCTTTGTCCACTTCTTATCTTTCCTCTGTTGACCACAGTTCTCCAGCATTTTGTTGTTTCAGGGACCAAGGAAGCATCACCCTTTTTTCTCCCACAAGGGTTAAAGCTGGTTCAGAAATAAGACACCTGATGGAGAAAATTGGCTTAATTTCTTCTACCAAAGTCACAAAATAGAGGTCATTCCCTCTCTCTCAGATTCCCCAGGCCAGGCCAGTGTGAAGTGGGGGTCAAATAGGAAGGATGTGAAGGCAGCCAGAACTGTCACCTTAGCTGAAGGCCCTCCGTGTGGAGATGTGGACCAGATGTTTTCTGAGTTTTTAAAACATTTTCCTATCTATACAGAATGATGTGTTCTACTTTATGAGTCATATAACTTATATCCCTCATATAGCACTTATATAGTGGTTCAGAGAGTAAATGTCTATTTGTCTAAATATATATTGTCTTCATCTCTTCCACCTACTGCAATGAAATGCTATGTGGCTTAGAAACAACATGAATGTCTTTCTCACAGTTCCAGAAACTAGGAAGTCCAAGTTCAAAGGCATTGGCAAGTCTGGTGCCTGGTGATGAACCATTTCTTGGTGCCATCTTGCTGGGTCCTGTGTAATAGAAGAAGTTCAAGGGGTCTTCTACCTGACTTCTTTAATAAGGGCACTAGTTCCATTCAGAAGGACTCCACTATCATTACTTAAGAACCTTCCCAATCTCTGTACCTCCTAATAGTATCATTTTGGGCTACAGGTCAAGAATATGGGCTCTCTTACGAGACTGTAACCAAAATGTTAATATTAGTGGAAAGAGTATGATCTTAAGGTCCAAGGGAGTAAAGAACTTCCCAAATCACTCACATGGGCAGTCTTAACCCTTTGCTTCCCACTGACTGGATAACTCAGGTGTTTGCCGGTCAGCCAGCCAGTTAGCTTTTTCAGAGGTCTATTCACTACATGACAAGCCTGTTCACCAAAGAGCTGGCAGTGGGCGGGGGGTATGACAGGAGCTACAGATTTTTAAATAACCTAATTGTGGAAAGGACGTTTCAATGCTTTGCCACAGTCTTATTCTTCAGGAGCAAATTCCTAGCTCCAGCCAGTCTCAAAGACAGGAAATAATGGGGCTGGGGATTTAGCTCAGTGGTTCTGCCTCCTGCCTTGCAAGCGCAAGGACCCAAGTTTGATTCCCAGGTACCAAAAAAAAAAAAAAAAGACAGGAAATGGTAGAAGAGAATGAATGGTGGGAGGTGATCATCATTTGGATCCTACCAGAGGCTTCCCACACACCCTTCTTCCCTTGTCAGGATAACTCCTGTTTATCTCTCTAGAGACATTGATGACCATTCTGCAGCCGGCTGTCCCTGACCCTCCCTGGGCAGTTGAGTGTCCTCCAAGCTTCACAGCACGGCACTATGGCTTCTCTCTCAGGTCTCCTGACCTGCACAGCTTTGTGTATGGCTTTACCTTTTTAGATTTTTACTCTCCAACAGCAAAACCCCTGTCTGTTTATATCCTGTGCCTGGCTCATGATGCAAGGCATAGGCTCCATATGTATTTCTTTTGATAGAATCATAAATTATAATCAAAAAGAACTTCATTCAATTTAAATATAGAAAAAATATTGCAATTAATGTTCTTAACTTGTCACTAAAATTCTCCCACAGTAATGAAGTTGTAGAAGTTTTACCAAAGTAAACATTTTGATTGGCTTGGGAATTTGATAGTTAATAAGACATTTTTAGTAAGTTAAAATTACATTAAGTCAGCTAGAGTTTCACAGATGATTTAGAAATATGTGAAGTTTATATTTTTTTCTCTACTGATATAACTGGGTCAGAGGCTCCTAAAAACCCCACAAATGTTAGCTTTTCCTCACTGCCATCTTGGTTAGTGCCTAGATTGTTGCAAAGAATTTTTAATTTTTCTTTAATTACTCCTTTGCTGCTGCTATAGACCAACTTCCTTGTTCAATAAAATTTTACAACTCTCCTATGTGCTACCACTGGCCTAGCCCACAACATTCACAGAAAAATAAAATATAGTTTCTAGTGTGGGAAACAAAAGTTTGCTAAAGGGATAATTCATGAGTTAGATGTTGCATAGTAACATGAGCTCACTTAGTCGCAGTGACTCTCCCCTAGTTCAGAGACTCTGGAGGGATTTATGCTGCATGGTTCTTTCTGTAGACCAAATGCTTCATGAGTACTCTATGCAGAAGATAAATCTAAACCCTAACTGTGGGTCTCAGAGGACACGGAGCAGCTATGACAGTTCCTCCTAACTCAGTGCAGTATAGGAGTCCCATCCCACATTCATCCTCCACACCAAATCCCTAGGAGAAATGGAGCAAAAATAGGACAGAAACCACAGCTGCAGCAGCCCAGTGACGCTAAGTAGAGTGCGGACTTGAGTCATATCAGAATTTCTACTGAATAACTTCCACAATTAGAAATGACTCCAGACACTAACGCACGGGTAAATCTGTAGAAGTGACACAACTGCTTGTTATAGTAGGTTTCGTAGATCACAACAAAATGAAGAATCCAGCTGTTGGTGACATTCTGACAGCAAGGAACATCAGGGACTAACAGCTACACTTGCTGATCTTTTTGACTAGTAGGTTCTGGGAGCAACAAATGAGGAAATAATATATCCAGGGACAACAGGGACATGCTATTCTTACCATTCAATTTTAAATGGCATATTTATTTTGTCATAATATTTTTATACATTTTAAGTTGAGAATCAGGAACAAATCTTTAATATCATATTCTCGAAGTCAGAGGAACAAACATTATGTGCTCTTCTAGGCATTCTAAATAGCAAATGACACATATTCATGCGTGTGTGTGTGTGTGTGTGTGTGTGTGTGTGTAAAACAGAGACAATGTATGACAGAAGCACAGAGATAAAGATAGGACAGAGGAGAGAAAGAGACAGAGAAACAGAAGAAGAGAGGACCCTAACCAGCTCTCAATGCTTTTGAAATATTCCAAGTGGATGACATAGCTACATGTAAGAGGAGGGGGAACATTGAAAAATTGGGAGAAATGAAAGTGTTTGGAGACATCTGTTTAGGAACACAACTTGGTGGGGACTCAGCCCAGTAAGCAGATAGAAACTAAAGGTGAGATATTGTGTATCATAAGTTCAAGTCCTCAAGTATTATCCTGGAAGGTACAGACTTAATAGGATTGTACTTCTTAACCTAATGGGAAGACTATGTGAATTGGGAGTAAATGGGGAGTAAAGAAATTTTGTGTCATCAAGTTACTTTAGCAAATATGTTTTTGCCTACGTCAATGTCAGGACTCTTTAATATTTTGATATGTGCCTTATTTCCTGAACTTGCAATAAACTTTTTCTTCTAGGGCAAAGGTTCCTAGATCTTTAGGGGTCACATTCCATCAAACATGCTTTTGAAATGAGATTGGAAAGTGTTGGAGATGCCCTAGTCCTTGGCATGGTGTATCATCTACTTCACAGTGTGACTTTGAGCAAAATAATTTCATTTCTTCAGGTTTCTGTCTTTACTTGTGAACTAAGGAGGCAGGAGAAAATGAAGTTGTCTGTGTGATTCCTTCTAGCATTAATATCCTACTAGTCTATGGAAAGAATGCTATAATCAGCCTGTCTAGAATACAGATATCAAGCTTGAGGTAAAGTTTTACTCGTGAGAATTAAATCAGTGACAAGTGCCATATTTAACAAAAATATATAATCAACTTGAACACTCTAATAATGGTTTAGTGCTCATTGCTTGAAGGAATTATTTTTAACAAGGTCATGATTTTAAAGGCTAACATTCTTTTTTTTTTTTTTTTGCCTCAACCTTAAGTTAAAATTTAAGAGTATGTAGGTCAATACATTCCAGGATGTATTTCAGTGTGTGTTCACCAAATCAATTAGACTTTTTAAATGAAAATGCAAACCACATTAAATTTGGGCATAACACATAAAATTTGCCTAGCTGGAGAAGATAGGATAATCACATGCTCAGTGTTAATATTCTTCCACTAAAGTATCAGTGTTGTGAAATAGAATGAAGAAATTTACAAATACCTGGAATCTTTTTCTTGCTTAATGCATAGTGGTATCTATTCCCTTACATACATTAAGCTTTCTTTATCCTTTAAATACTATCAATTATTGGGCCAATAGAATACTGTAAACTTTTTATTTCTGTGAATTATGCAAGATAGTTCTTTTCACATTTCATGGCTCAGGAAACCAAGGTTCAAGAAATTCTAAAAACTCCTACCCAAGATGCTAAAATGTATAAAGTTACAAATTTGGAAATGTAATTTAAGTCTCCTCACTATATTCTCAGTTATGTCATGTTTTCTAAATGATAAGCACATAGGTAGCATTTCTCACAGAAAGTTACATATACTATATCAAAATCCCACAAAGAAAGCAAATGCACTTTGAATTTTTAAAATGTATTCCAAGAGACTTATAAGAATCTGATTATCTTATGTCCAGGAGCATTGGGTATCACATCGTATAGCAGAATTGAAATAATAAAGGCCTGCATCTTCTCTTCTTGCTCTTTCGTATCAGGTGAGACTTGTTGAACACAAGTGTTATCTCTGTAACTATTCAGTTCTTTCATGGAGCCCTTTCATAGCAGGAGAGTTGGCCTTAGTCACATTCTTCTTTTTTGCACATTCAGAGCAGGTCCTGAGGCTAAGACTTAGTTGGAGGTAGTTTATTGTTGTTTTGATTTTTCCTTGTTGGTGATTGAGTCCAAAGATCACTGAGCTACATCCTGTTTTATTTTGGAAAGGGTCTCACTAGGTTGCCCCATATGGTCTTAAACTTGCAATCCTGCCTCAGTCTTTCAAGAAGCTGGGATTGCAGGCATGTCCCACCACACCCAGCTCTGCAGTAGTTCCCTTAGGTGATTATCCTAGAAAGCCTAAAAGGAGGAAGAAGAAGAAAAAGGTACTTTAAGAGGTGAGTGACTACTGGTGTCAAATGGGCTGGACCCCACCAGGAAGTGTGACATACTTTTCACTTTGTGGAGACATCTGGTGTGAATTCACTGACTCCTCTCGGTGGTGGTGAGCTTGGTGGGTGATGTTAACTTTCGCACACCTCTGGTTGCCTTTATACTGCAGAGCAGGTTCCCTGGGAGCCCAAGCAAGTTTGTGGAGAGAGGCAAGTGCCTGAGATGAGCTGTCATTGTTATTGATGTAGTCAACCTCCATTGCATCTGCACTCAGCGGTGTGCAGAGAGGATGCAGAAACAGAGGGGTTTGTTCTTTACTCCTGGGCATCATGGTTACCAGAACATAGAATTTTTTGTGTCAGGACCACTCTGACTGGCTAAGAATGCAGGTGTGTCTTGTGGTGCCCAAGGGCAAAGAAGGATGCAGATAGGACACGGGATACTAGTGGACCTCATGTATTCTGTCATAGTTGGCTTACCTCAGCATGCCAGCCTCTCTGTCCTTTCAACACCTCACACTTAAGGAAAACCCACTAGCATCTCATATCATACTGTTTGTCTAATCAAGAGAAGACTGACATCTCTTTTGTACTCACAATTCTATGTTCTGGTAAAGGGACTCCAGTTGGTGGCAGACATGAGAGCAGTAGAAAGTAGACTATTCGTGAAAGCAAGCACTGAGCCCTCAAAGAGCTGCAGGGCTAATATCATATGTTAGTCACTACCATGCTAATCAGAGCAGATCACTAGGTAGCTACCAAATAATCAAGTGCAAGGTAAGTAGGAGTGAGTGTTTTCTGAGCCTTTATAAATATATGTAGGGCACACACTGGCCCAGCCCAAAACATAACATACAATGCCAGAGCTGTGTAGAAGCCATTAGATAAGCTGAGCCAAGCCAGTTGTGGTTCTCAGTCTGTCTTTTATGATTTGAAGTGTAATAATGTTTGAGAAAGTTATGCTAATCATAAAATGGAAAAGTGCTGTGTCCATTTTTATATTAGACATCACAGAAAAATGAGTATATTAGCATCATCTGTCTACATTATACTGTTGAGATTGGATAGAGTCTGAGTTTAATAGCATTATATCATGAAAAATGACGCTGGAAATTTGGGATTTCTTTTATACAACATGGTCTTCAGTGAAAGGAGCACTCTTTTTCCCAGTTCAAAAACAAATTAACAAATCCTTGTGATTTAATATTTATATGTGTCCTGGTAATCATTCTGGCTTTTCAGAAAAGTGAATCCTAGCTCCTTAAAAAAAGAAAAATATCCAAACTGCCTCCTTCTATCCCTGCTTCGTTCTTTTCCTTCCTTCTTTCCTCATTCGTTCATTCAAATCACTATATTGTGGGTACTATGATGCACACTCTGGGTAATCAGTTGTCACCAGAAACAAGGTCTCTCCCCTTTTGGCTGTAACATGATATGAGGCTTCACCACAACTTTGTGGCTTTTTCAGCGAGCCATCTCCATCGTGGCTTGTTCCCTGAGCAAAATGACAGCGATTTTTTAAAATGTTGAAAACTTGCAGAGATTGTAATGATGCTAGTAACTTCTTCTAAAGCAAAGGTCACAGATTCAAGGAAATTGATATTTAACAAAGATAAAAGCAAAGTATGTTTGTATATGCTTGATGTGTCAGAACCATAGGTTACCATAAAATAAAATAAATGAAAGTTAATACCTAGCCATTGTTATCATTAAATCTCAGAGGACCTAAGTTTACCTATGGTCCATACAGCACAAAATGGTTTATGCTGGAAAAGAGATGTGTCATCTGAGTATTTCCATGTGGTTCTATTCTCTTCTTGAGATAGAGAAAGCATCCATCTGCTAAGGACTCCTCCAGAGAGAAGGTCTTCTACCTGGTAAGAATGGAGCTTTCTGCTCATCAGTGTTAGCATGTTTATTTAAGCAAGATCCAAAATATCATTCATAATATTTAGAGTATTATTAGTGAAAATGGGAATGGTGGTGATGTCTAAAATAATATTTTTGAACTAACCACCGGAATTTCTGAAATCAGGTCTCATATGCAACTTAATTTGTTACACATGCGCGCGCACACACACACACACACACACACACACCCCTCCAAGAAAATTTATCCCTCCTCTTTACTGACAAGGAAATTTAGGCCAGAAGAGCCATTCAAGTGACATATCTGTGGTCAGATAGATGGTAGAGACAGTGCCATAGATGACACATGCGCGCACACACACACACACACACACACACCCCTCCAAGAAAATTTATCCCTCCTCTTTACTGACAAGGAAATTTAGGCCAGAAGAGCCATTCAAGTGACATATCTGTGGTCAGATAGATGGTAGAGACAGTGCCATAGTTAGAATCCAGTTTATATCAGGGGATGCCATTTTATTGTATTTTGATCTTAAAAACAAACAGAATGAAAACTTGTAATGAAATGTTTTTATCCTTATATTCCCACACTCTGGGAAGTTGCAGTAGGAGAATCACAAGTTTAAGTCCATGCTGGAAACCTTGGCAACTTAGTGAGACCAAGATTCCAAATTTTAAAAAAAGTTTAAAAAGCTGGTGATATAGCTCAGAGTGAGTTCATTTCCTAGGAGGAAGGGAGGGAGGGAGAGAGAGAGCGAGAGCGAGAGAGGGAGAGAGAGAGGAAGGAGGAGGATGAGGAGGAAGGAAGGAAGATTCATGAATGAATATTGCTGTTATGGCTTGTAGCTAGATGTCCCCCCCAAAGCCGCATGCAGTCATAGGTGGCGCTTTTTGGAGGTCCCTGGATCTAGGGTTTGTGCTGCTGCTGGGATTGATTCAAGTATGATGGTTGGATAAAAGGTGTGAAAGCTATGGGTAGATAGTCTGGGTAACATAGAGCACAGAAAGAGCTGTGTCATGACTTGTTGCTTATTGCTATTGTTGCTTATATTCTTCTCTGCAAAGACCCTCTGCCATATCTCCCTGCCTTGAAGCCAGCCAACTATGACCTGAAATCTCTACAAACTATATAAACCTTTCCTCCCTTAACTTGTGGGTGTTGGGTATTTTATCTTAGGAAGGAGAAAAGTAATTAAGACAATTGCCTTCTACTTTCAGGCTTAAAGAATTAAACAAGACCCTAACAGCCTGGAACCTCAAAGTGACTTATAGATGCTATGTACAGGGGATCTTCAACCCTCTAGGGTGATTTTGACCCCCAGGATATATAGCAATACCTGGAGACATTATGACTATTGCATTTGGGCAAGCAGGTGCTACTGGCAGCTCCTGGGTAGAGACTGGTGTTGCTGACAACCAACCTACACAGCTCAGGCCAGCCCCCAAACAAAACAAAACAAGCTGTAGCTCCAAATGTCCATGGCACTAAGGTTGAGGAACGCTTTATAAGCCTATAAAACTGAACACTGGTGGACATCTTTATTTAAATCAGTTGGTAGCATATAAAGTCTAATTGTTAAGAAGATGCAGATCAATTTTCTCTGACCTTGAAGGTGCAAAGGAGACAGTGTAGCTCTTCACCTTTTTGAAGGACAGAGAGGGAAATCACGCAATTCTGAATGCCAGCGTGCTTTTGTAAAGTAGAAAACAATTTTGACAGATCCCAAGAAAGTTACTAAGACCTGACTTTTTTCTCTTTTAACCTGAGTCACTTGCAAGAATGAGAAATATATGGATTTCATAAAAATTAAGACTTTATTTCCAAGATCAGAGGCTAATGTTGAGGCTAATGATTTAGAGGCTAATGTTCAGACAAATTGCTTCCCAGAGAAGAAGCAATGGTGATAAGACTTTAGTCCTGCCATCCTCTCCTAACCTTGAAAGACTCCAAGTTCCTCTCCATAATTCCTCTTTCTTATACTGCAGTGGATTTCTGGAGATGTCAGACACACTTATCCAGACTACACACAATGCTTTCTATTCATTTGCATAAACTCAAACAGCACCAATAATTCAGTGATGGAAATTCCAATGTGCAGAAGGAAACTGGGACCTGGGAATCTCTTAGCCCCTGATGCCTCCTTTCATCTTTGCCACCCCTTCCACCCCAATGTCTGGCACTTCGACATTAAAGACTGAACAACAACTTGGTAAGGACCTAATGACAACAGGCAGCCAGCAGCCGTGCCAGAATCCACTAGGTTGACAAGTAGAATTAAAAGTACCATCAAAAGAATATTTATCATTGGAAAATAGAGTTGCAATTTAGATTTACCTGTGTTTCCACCTCAAGTGTTTGAATGGCCTTCTGCATAACCCCTGCTACTACCTTTGGGCTTTCTTTTCCCCACCTGTAAAAGGAGCTGGACAGGATAATCATGAAGACTAAGATTTCTTTCCCCTTTAATATTCTGCCATTTCTAAGGGGAGAAGAAATAAAAACTTTCTCAAATTCATGATGAGTGCTATTAAATCATTTTTCAATTTTCCTAGTGTTGTTGCTGTGGATGAATCTCTTCCCCTAAAGTTCTAATCCTATGAGTATGTAATAGAGGTAAATTTTTGAAATATCTTCCTGAACTTGGCTCTTTTGTGTCTCAGTGTAGAACTTTCTCCCCAGTTAGCTCCCAGCAACCATCTGTGGGTGGGAGGTGGGGAGAAGCAGGGACTGAGAATGTCACAATAACAATACAAGCAGTACAGGTTACTATTCACTCTCTGTCAACTAAAGCAAACTTCTCTGCCTGCAGCAATATATAGTAACAGACTTAAAGGCAGCCTTGCCAAGAGAAAGGGATTTTCTGAATTCTTTTATCTCACCATTTAATATATCGAGGCAGTCCTAGTAGCCTGATCACAGCATTTCACATAAAGGCTGTTAGATCTAGACAGGATGAAGAAGAGAGGAGATATGCAGAGATTCAGCTCAGTAGGGGAAGGAACAGATCTCTGAAAATCTTCACCTTTGTGTGATTCAGCCAGGCAAGAACTGGGTTACTCATGACAATTTTTAAATGATTGCATACTACCAAATTTACCAGCTTCAGCTAAAATTTTGTGCTTCTTTTCTCAAAATTTTACAAATCATTTGTAATTTCTCTTTTTTTCATCTTTCTAGGTGCATGGATATTTTCATACATTGCCTCACTCATTTTGTGTATATTGAGCACCACCCATGCACAAGGGGCTAAAATACAGCAGGACATATAGATGAGGTCCCTGCCCTTGTGCCACTCACTTTGCAGTTGGAAAGAAAAGACATAGGCAAGTAAATATTATGTTAGCCTGTGATCAGTGTTACGAAGGAAAATAAATGTGGTGCCAATTCTCAGCCATTTGCTCGCTTCATGCCAACAGAACTGTGCTGTCTGATTCTTTTTTTTTTTTTTTTTCCTTGTGGTACCAGGGAATCAAGCTCAAAATCTTGCGCTTGCCAGACAGGCACAGCACCACTGAGCTAAATCCCAGGCTCTGTGTTGTTTGATTTAACACCTCCTACTCATCTTCTTGACCATTAGAATTAGGATTCTCAACAAAGCCTGATCCACCCACCTTCCTCCTCCAGACCTGCATGAGCTCCAGCTGCCTAATGTTCTCTCCCTGGGCTTGAAAATGGCCTCTAACTGCCTGTTCCACCTGCTCCTCCCACCGTGCCTGACCTTCTAAAGCCCCTCCCCACTGCATACTTCTCAGTTCACACTTTGAGAATGCATTCTTGCCTCTTCTCCTCCCTACCTTGTAAATCTAACTCTTTTGTTAAGATTCAGTTGGTCCCCACATGCTGTGTACCATTAAACACTTGGACCATACCGACATGTTTCTTGTCTAAACTTTCACAATACACACTTTAGTCCTTTACGTCAGCGACTCCCAACTTGGAAAGAACCACACTGGTCTTTCAGTCCATGCTTGAACACCATGTGGGAAATATGGTTATAACCTTCCTAACAGAGGGTCTTTCACTTTTACACTCTCTACTAATGGTTTTTCAAATAAATATGTTTTAATGATGCACAAATACAGTGGTGAATTTTTATATTGGTTATGTTTTTATTTAAGCATACACAAGCATAAAAGCTATGCATACATCTTTACATTGACGTGTCTTACATAATCATAAAACAAAACAGAATTAAAATTAAAAACAAACACAATGGAAAAACTAAATAATTCCAAAAGACTGACATTAATTTAGTGTGATGCGTGATGTTTTGCCAAAACAAAATATTGCCAGTGTAAATAGGGTCCTGACTACTGTCAAATGGAATATGTCAACATGTGGCCTTACTTACCTTTTAAGTATGCCTCTGTCATTTTTTTGAATGAACCCATCACAGGTACACATCTACTAACCTTCACACCAAAGAAACCTGCACTATGCATACAGTGCGGGCATCGCTTAATTATAGGATGGATCTAGATCATGTGGAGTTTTCACTTAATTAAAAATAAAAATTGAAACCTATAAACATTGTTACAGAAATGTGAATGCTTTTGAAAATATGTTTGACTTTGCTAGGGGTCTGCAAATCTCTGTTCTATGGTGCTGTGTTGTTCCATGCATTTATGCTTTGACTGTACAAATGGATTCCATGTCAAAATGAGTAAGAAGAGCTGTTTTTAAGTTTTGTTTAATTTTCCTCATAGCACCTAAAATAGTGTGTGGCACATGCTAGTTGCAAACAAAAGACTCCTCAAATAGAATATTTTTATTTCTTTCATTATTTCTTCTGGTATGAATTTTAAGATGTTCATTCACAGATCTCTGTAAATCTCCTGGGAAAATTACTTACTGATTTTTTTTTATTCTAACCTTTTGACAATTATTAACACAAGACCAAAAAAAATTTTCAATAAACATATTCTCAGAATGAAGAAAGTCAACTCCAAGATGCAAAAGACTAAGCAATGATCAGTGTAAGAAAATCCAAAAAAAAGTAGCCTAAAAATAGAGCAAAAATTCCAGAATGTTGAGTAAAATTACCTGTTAGTCAAAAAGTTTGTTGCAATTCTTTGAAGGTCACATCTTTTTTAGAGGCTACGCTCCCCACTATCGAGGATGTTCTCTCCAATCCCAAAATCTACAGATGTTCAAGCCTCCTTTATAAAATGCAGCAGAATTTGCATATAACTTACCTACATTCCCCTGTATGCTTTCAGTTATCTTCAGATGCCTTTTAATACCTGATATAATGTAAATTCTATGTAAATAGTCATTATACTATATTAGTTAGGGAACAATGAGAAAAGGCTGGTCAGGTTTTGTAGTATGTATGGAAGAACTCTGGACATCTTTGAAAGTTCAGGAGCTTCTGAGATAGTAATTTATTTGTCTATCAATAGAAATGTTTATTCCGGGCCTGAATGATGTCAACTCTGGGTAATTTCAGGTTACCTCAAATGTTTTTTTCTGATTTAAGAATGTTTTAAATCAGGTCTAAATTGACAAGCCAGCATGTACTTTAGTAGTTTTTAAGAAAAAAGTATATGTTTATACATATAAAACTAAGCTAAGATCCAGTTTATCTTCAGTACTCTACATATCTTCTTTGTTTCCCAAATAATGGTCCTTGGGAAAGTAATAGTGAACATGATCATAGCAAGTACTTATTATCCAGCACTCAATAGGACCTGCTAAATGTTCATTCTTCCCCAAAATTATGAGAGGGTTCTATTATGGCTCTCATCCTGCAGAGGTGGGAATTGAGCTACTAAAGGTTAAGTGATGTGCTCAGGCAGGCAGAGCATAGACACAGGAGATGCGGCTGGAATGAAGTTCTGCCTTCTGTGTTCAGGTAGTTAACACTGACTCTGTCCTGATGCTAGTGCCTGCTGAGAAGCCAC
The DNA here is from genome assembly GCF_012274545.1 of Fukomys damarensis. Classification (NCBI taxonomy): domain Eukaryota; kingdom Metazoa; phylum Chordata; class Mammalia; order Rodentia; family Bathyergidae; genus Fukomys; species Fukomys damarensis. The sequence continues at coordinate 90,735,193 of NW_022900928.1, read as the reverse complement.
TCGGATAATCTCAGGGTACTTCTGGGCTAGTAAATAAATTGAGCTTCTAGAATGCTGAGCTGGGCTGTTTTACATGTCTCACCACAAATCTCTCTGTCTGTACAGACCAGAAAAGGAAATCAGATGTCAGAGCACCCTTAAAAGCCAGCAATACTTGTTTAAGGCCTCTAATGTCAACTTCTAGCTGCCATCAAGTAGAGACCCAGACCATTAAATCAAGTCAACAATTTTTATTTCTTTGTATATCATAGATCATGATTTAGCAAATAATGATAATTTGATAACAGAGTTATAGAGTTTTAGAGCTGGAGGAGGCTGTAGGCATTGCCTGTTTTTCCCTTCTCATTTCAGAGATAAGGACACCAATTTTTACCAAGAGGGTCATAGTTCAAGATGATTTACTGACTTTATACCTCCTCTTCCTGACCCTGCTGTTCACCTTCTCATGCCCAGCCCTATGTCATAGCCAAAAGGAATTTTTAATAAAATGTACTCATCTCATTCTGCTTTTTTAACTCCTTTCCATTTTTCTCATCACAGTCAGATGAAATCAAATTCCTTAAGATTAAATCAAATTCCTTGAGGACTTGATCCCTGATTGTCTCTGGTCTCAGATTCTCTTAGTTGCTTGTTTTGAAGTCTGGACTCTAGGCACTTTCAGTGTCACTCGTGTTCCATACAGCACCACCCACTGATCCCTGGGCCTTTGCATATTTTGTCATTTCTGCTTCTGTAGCATTTTCACTGGTGCCTTTTGGCCATTTCCACTTTAGATACTGTCAAGGAAACCAACTCCATTCTAGAGCTCAGATTTGTTTTCTGTTGTTTTGTTTTTCAAGCACCCCATTTAAACAAGCCTGCCTATGCTTTTTTCCAACCCATGACAGATATAAAGAGTAATTTATATTTCTTGATGTCCAAACACAAGAAAAGCAATTCGAATTTTCACAATAGTAGCTTGACATCCTAAATAACAACAGAGTAAAGATTCACCACTTATAACAGGGAAAGCAACAAGTAAATGAAACAAAATTTTCTGAGATCATTTAGCGAGGGTATGATGTTGGTAAAGCATAATCCAGTGATTGATGTAGGTAATTATGAAACCTGAGTCAGCAAGAAATGGCAATTACATTTAATGTAGTATGATTAAGGAGGCAGAAAACTGTAAAACCTTTAGAGTGATTTTCACTAAAAAATGCTTAAGTAAAATGAATTTTAGTGCTCATGGCAAGGAAAAAAAAGTCCATTTATGTTAAAGATCCACTTATATTAGAGTCTTTATAATGTAGAAGGAATGTAGTAACAGATTGCATCTGACCATAGAAGCTCAGTGAATGACTTTGGAAGAGGGAACCTTAGGACATGTGTGACACTGCATTACACAGGGGCTAAGAGTAGGAGCGGTAGGCTCAGTCCATGCTCTCCTGTTGCTTTTTCCCCATGTAGTCTTCTGTTACTTTCGTCTCTGGAAGCCTTGTTTTCCTTTACTGTAAAATAGAAAGAGAAGTATTGACCTCATAGGAGTATGTGAAAAGCAGATGGCCTAATGCTTGCAAAACACTCAGCACAGACCAGGAAACACAGTAAGAGCTCAAACAGCTGCTGCTGTTGTTGTAATTATTATAAGTATTTACAACGAGGGAGATAGATGAGATAAGTCTCCAAGGTTTTCTCCAGCTCTGAAATTCTGTGGTTCTGTGAACAGCTCATTCCCAGATGATATCAGATAAATGAGGTCTCACTGTATATTGGGCAAGAAATCAATATGGCCAATTTTCAATTGTACCTGGTAAGGTAAAGTGAGCAGAGCATGAATTATTCAAAAACTTTGGTTACACTCAATATATTTCCATCTGATCTTGGCATGCTAAGAACTTTTTAAAAGAATATTTTCTCTCCTCATGTTATGTTTAATGATTAAAATGAGTTTGGCCTTTCTGTGTTCACCAAAGAAAAGAAATGGAACAATGCTAGAGACTTTAAATATGCTATCTTACTTAATAACTAGATTTCAGTGAAATCATCCAGCAATTAATTGGGTAATAGAAGAATCAAGCAGGATAATATGATCTTGGCCCCACTAGCAGATTTGCCTATGATCAAGAGCGCATGGGCCAGCACCTCCTACAAAACTTCTTTGAAATATTCGGTACTTGAGGTCCGCTTGTGCTTTTTTATTCTGAGAGAGAGAGAGACGATGACTATCAAGTGCTTTTCCACTGATAACTTAATTTCAAAACAGTCTTCTCACAGCAGTGACATCTAATTAGAATTCCCTGGTATAATGAGTACAGCCCAACACTATAATAGCCCAGTTATTTAAACTCTCATTTATCATTACAAGTGCTTCCTAGTTATTATACCCTTCACCATTTAAGACAGATATCTTTTTATATTTCCTCCTTATTTTTTAATGAAGATTTGTTCAAGGTGACTTTATTCAAGGATACATAGCAACACTCAAGGGAGGTAAAGGTAGAACACCTGTGAGAGTGCAGTTACCCACGTACATACCAGCAATGTGGTGTTGCAATACTAATCCTTTTTTAGCCTTAGTTTCTTCATTTGCAAACAGGATAATCAGAGGAAATTAAGTCAAAGCCCAATATACCTCAAGTTTCTAAGCCCTCACACCTATGTAGGGCACATTTGGTCACATGATTATGTGTCTATGCAAAATACACAAAGATATCTTAAGTGCAGCTTGCTAAGATTGTCTCTTGTCACTGTTACTTCCCTCTAACACAAGTTGGGAGCCTTGGAGTAGCTTCAAACGTCTGTGACACGTGGCTAATGGACAGCTGGTACAGGGATGCATTAAGTGAGGTTTAGATCTAAACTTAGGCTCTCTGAAGTAGTTTTCATACAGAAATATAAAGCCACTGCTAGGTATCCTGGTGTAGGAATGTTCTCCATGCACATTCCCACTGCCCACTTGTATATTTACATTTGTATTTGCAGTAAAAAGGGAAGCTCACAAAGAAGCAGATGGATGGAGGGAGAGAGAGGAGAGGGACAGGGGGTAAAGGAAAAATGATAATGTGTTGGGTACATGCACCAACTTACCACAAATAATGTGATCACTATGTATTGCAAGCAGGGACTATTAAAAATAGGTTTAGCAAATGGCACTAGCTCCAGGCCCCAGAAATTCTGCTTCTGTCTCAAGTGACAATGAAAACACCTCACACCACGGTACTGAGGGTTAAAAGGGAAGATCTTCCCACTCTCCTTCCTTCTCCTCTTTTACCTTATCTTCCTTCTTAAAAAAAAAAAAAAACAGTAGGTTGGTGTAGTTCATTGGTATATCACTTGTATAGCATGTACAAGGCCATAGATTCAATGACCAGCACTACAAAATAATAATAAATAAATGGTAATAATATAAATCTGAATAATCTCAAATCGAGTTTTTATAGTTTTTCTCTAAAACATCTCCTCTTTCAAATGAAATGATAGCCCTGATCTTAATATATAATTAATAGAATTTTTAAATTATTTATATGAAGCTTCAGTGTTTAAGGAATATTTTGATTATCTTTCTCCTTTCCATAACCTCCAAAGACTCATCATGAACCTCAGGATTCCATGGAATCCAGTTTTAAAACACAGGATTTTACTCGGTTCTCTTGTTTTATAGTAAAGTATACCTTCAGTGAAGCCTGATAACTTCCCCTTGCCTCCTTCCATGTTATTTCACCATATCTGTCTTTTCCTAAAAGGTTTAAATTTAAAACATAAAGTTGTTTTTCATGTCAAAGAATGTTTGATGAGATTAAGAGTTATATATAGAATTTTTTCCATAAAAGCACATTTAAAAGACTACATGTACATAGGGCTGGGGATTTAGCTCAGTGGTTCCTCCACCTGCTTCACAAGAGCAAGGTCCCAAGTTCAATCCCCAGTACAAAAAAAAAAAAAAAAAAAGACTACATGTACAAATGAGACATTGGGGCATCTCAGCCAAGGCAAAAGCTGTGGCACATGCCTGTAATCCCAGCACTCTGGGAGAATAAAGCAGAATGAATACAAGTTTAAGGCCAGCCTGGGCAACTTAGTGAAAAACCCTGTCTCAAAATTTAAATGGGGGGGCGGTGGCATGTAGCTCAGTGCAAAGACCATGGGTTCAATCCCCAGTACCAAAAACAAAAAGAATAGTAAACATCCCAAACTGTGTGACAAATATACTGTAGATAATATCATAGTATGACTAGTAAATTGGCAAATAATGTTTGTAACTGTTATGGCAGAGACAAACTGGTTTTAAAAATAGAAATCAGGGCAAGAATGAGGGCTCACATTCTATAGATCCAGTTGCCAGTGGAGTTATGGAAAAAGCTTCAACTTCCTCAATCCTGAGAGAAATGCAAAGCAAGTATCAGTGAGCTACTTCACATCTATCAGAGTGGCACGGGATTGAGTGATGATATCTGCTCTTGTTCAGGATGAGTGAAGGAGCACCTTTTGTCCATCTCTGGCAAAAAGGAAATTGTTACAGGCTTTCAGAAAGCAGTCTTAAAATAGCTACTCAACTATAAGATGCCAGCTATCTTTCCAGGGCCACAGTGTGACTTTGAAGGGCCCTAGGAACTTCTGCCTTCGTGGGGTTCTCTTCCATTAGTAAATACACACATGTATCTATACATAGGCTCTTATACATCATGGCTTATGAGCCTGTTGGTGCACAGATGAATATAACTGAAATTGGATCCATGATCATGTTCATTTTCTCTCTAATTTTAAAATAAATTAAGATTAAAGTATTTCCTGGGGGCTTACCACTATGGCTCTGTGCTTGATGATATGCTGATTCTCTCCACCTTGAAATCTGTCTCCCTGGAAAATGAAACTTTGGCAATGCTTCCTGTGGCATGTCATAAAACTGGAACAAAAGTAAACACCTTCAATAAGCAAGCGTTGCATAAGTTGGGCTGTATGTAGTGTGAGCCTGTTTTAGTAAAGAAGCAATACAACAGTCAATACGATGTGACTGTGACTTGTTGGTGTCAGTTTTATTGCCACCTCACCAACTGTCCTAAAATAGTGGCAATTATATTATGGGTTAGTAATGTGAGGGTAGGAGCTTCTGGATCACATTCCTGGTAGGCATTCTTCATGGGTAACTCATGAGGCAGTAGCAAATGGCATCTCTGCTGGACCTGGACACTTTACAGTGGCTGCACACTCAAGTCTGTGGGTTAGTCTTTTCCTCAGCTACCCATGCATCTCCAGCAAGCAAGCCCAGTTTTCTCCACAAGGTAGCAGAATTGTTATCAAAAGAAACAGTTAGCAACAAGGTTTCACACATGAGACTCTATATATGGCTAATAGCTCCATAACCAAGGCAAGTCTAATAATCAGACTGGGACTCAATGTGGGAAGAGCCATTCAAGGGAACACATGTAGGGTGATGTGGTTGTCATTGGAAGACATGACTGTAAAGTTCTGCCAATGCATGCTGTTTCATACTTATGTACAAATGATTGTACTACTAATGTAAAAACTGGCCAGAAAAGGAAAAACTGAAACTAATTTTATTCCAATAGAAGTTGCCTGCTGCTTAATAATGGCTTATATTATTTGTCATTCATTCATTAACTCTGTGTATCAAGTGCCTACACTATGTCTGGCATGTATCAAGTTGGGAACACATGAAAACCAATATTTTGGGGAAGGTGGACATCAGGAGACAATCCCATAACCAAAACCACCTAATTAATTATTAATAATTCCCATTCTTTGGGGGAGTTAAAAAAAGTAGTCTGAAAATTTGTGCATTTTACTTCCTGAGTTCTCATTAAAGCAAAGCATGAGACAGAAGACTTTTTACATTCAAATGATTTGTGACTATAAAGCCTTCAAGTCTGTGTAAGGCCTATACAAAGATACATTATTAAACTGGCCATGGCTATGTGAGACTAGTATTTGTTTCCTAAAAACTGAAGGGCCTGTTGAAAAAAAATTGCCTGCCTTCCTGCCCAGGAGTACAAATTGACAAAATTAATTCTTATCCCCTTTGGTCAAGGGTGGTCCAAAAGCACATTTCTGGCATCTACATGCATGAGGCCTATTAGAGTTCTGACAATGATGCTGCTTTGCAAAGTCAGTGAACCCTCAAGGGAAGAAGCCAGAGAAACAAAGAAGCGGAGTATGTGAGGATCTGGTCAAATCCCAGAAGGGCTTGGTTACCACAGCAGTGACTGCAGTAAGAGATGAGGTTGAAAGGACATAAAGATGTACGAGAGGGATGACTGAATAAGCCCACCACCCTCATTTAACTGAGACTCACCCATCCCTCCAAAACTCCAGTCTACCAGAATGTCAAGTACATTCTGCACATCTCTGAAAAGGTTCAGCATAAAAGCTCTGGAATAAACTACAATATATGTCATTAGAGCTGAAACTGAAGCATTGATCAGTACGCTCCACCCTTCCCTCCACCTCACCCTCAGCTAGTATTATAACTGGTGGTTTGCTTGATATAGTGACCCAGACTTTCATCTCTAAGAGGTCTAGGTCCTTTGTTACATTTTCCTTGCCAAGTCATTGGTGTGACACATGTCCACTCACCATTAATGCTCAGCACAGAAACATAAACAGGCATTGGATTCAGGGCCCTGAGTTCAAGATCCACTCCTTCCTGCCTCCTGTCGCCTCATCATAGTCCAGATCAACTGACTCCACCACTATAGAAATTCCTTTCTTTGCTTAGAGCCCACTGACATGAAGAGCCAAAGTGACCCGATCATAGCTCTTGTTCAAATTTATGGGATGCATATACAGTGCTTGAGGCATACGGGAAGACCAAAGGTCCCCGTGATCATCACTCACAGACATCTCTGCTGAAGTCTATGGAAAGCAATCACCACAGGAATGGCTGGAATAAGGTGTGAGGTAAGAGATTACAAAACTGTAAGCAAGATGTGCCTGATACAGTAATACATACTTATATCCTTTTATGGCATTTAACAAATCTTACAGCATCTGTCAATTAGCATGCCTCCTTCATTTATTCAATAGCAAATTTTCCAGCAATAGAATCTTTGGCTAATATAAATTTTCATTCTTAATCACAGATCTATAGAGAGTAATGCTTTTGAAGAAGAAAAAGTTTTAAAATGCCAACATTTTTCAGGCAGTATTGTTAGTCTCGATCCAGTGAAAATGAGAATGAGAAGATTGGGGATGGGAATGCAAGATTGAAGAGATGGAGCAAAGACACGATGTATCATCCGAACAGGTGGTGAATGGGCAGCCTAACTCCGCTGTGGTGACCTACTAAAATGAGGCAACATGGCCTTTTTAGTATACACATTCAGTTTTGTAGCATCCCCCCATTTTTTTCTATAACCTAAAAGTCGTACTGAATAAAATTCAAGTAGATTTGTTTGGGTTTCATCATGAACCACAAGACATCTTTTTATGTTGTAGAGTGAAAGTCAAAGAATAGAAAAAATAGATATTGACACCACTAAAGAATAGAGCAATCATAGTGACATAGAGACAGAGTTCTAGGTTTGCAACTAACTTTGCAAGGCACTGCCCTGGGGCCAATGGAAACAATGGAGGGATTTGACACAGACCAAACAAAAGGAAGTGGTTAGATGGAAATAGGGAAGGGAGAAAGTAGAAGTGAAAGAATGAAAGCAGTTTTTGCCTTGATTTACAAAAAAGGATTTTTCTTTTAATGAGTTGTCAAGTAAGAGGACTACAAGCTGTGCTCTTTTAGCAGGGTATCAAAACTTTGCTTTAAAAAATTTTTTTAACCCCTCTCTCCCTGCCTTTGAGACATAGGCAGTTGAATGAACCAATCAGGGAGCTAAAAGAGTAGCATCTCCACTCCCACACAGAAGTTTGATTCACAAAAGATCCTATTGCAATATTTTCATGCAGAATGTCTATTTGTAAACATATACTCTACCATGATGATTTACTGTGCACCAACAATAAAACAACAGTTTCTAGGGGAAATAATGTAGTTTATTCAGGGCATTCATTCAAGGTTTAAAAACAAAATCCAAAGAGACAGAGAACATATGAGGTTAATATTTGAGCATCAGTGAGAAGGACTTAGCTATTGTGAAGCTTACATTGTGCTAATTAAAAATAATTGCAGAGCCCTAGAATTAGGAAGTTTGCATTGTGAAAGGTCCCAAGGTCATTTTTGCCTTTTTGGATTTCCATTTTGGCTGTGCACAAACCTCAGCAGTTACCTTAACAGGAATAATTAGATTCTGAGAAAGCTGCTTTTTTTAACCTAATTGACTGGAGCCTAACTGAGATCAGAAAGTAGTTCCATCATTTCAAATGAGAAATATCTCTAACCAATAGAGAAACTTATTTCTGAAACCTGGATTAAGATCTGAAGATGGCTTAGTGATTTTAAAAAGACTGGAAAAAGGAGGGCCCCAGAGAGTATCCCATATGTAAACATCACCCACCCCAAGATGTCCCACATAAACTATGTTAATGATACATCCACATCTTATAATCAAAGCATTCTTTGCTCATTCAAAGCTAGAGTCTCAAGAAAAAAACAATATTGCTTTTTAACATCATTAATCTTATTCCTGAACCCTGTGTGTAGCAAATACATGGTCACATCCATATAAGAAAGCAAGAAAGCGAGGGCATTCATTAATGATAACCAAAATGTCATGTTACAGTATTTCTCAGCAAATTATTTTATACTTTTTTTCAGTTTTCTATCATATCCTCAGAAATGAACTTTTTGCTCCTGTATGCAGCTGGGAAGACTGCTTAGAATGTTTCAGGCTTAACTTTAATGGACGTGTTCATGTGGAACTTGTGTTATGGTTGAGATCTAAAATGTCTCCTCAAAGTTTTACATGTTCAATGATGAAGCTTCTGGAAGGTAATTTGAGCATGAGGGCACTGTAGATATAGACAAGTTCATAGCTGAAGGTGCCATAAGAGGTGGTTGAAGGAGGTGAACCACTATGAGTATTTCTTTTGCCTTAGTTCTTGCTTTTTTTCTGATTCCTGGCTGCACGGATTGAGCAGCTCTCCTCCACCAGCTCTTCCACCATGCCATACCTAGCCATGGACTGAATCCTCTGAATCATGAGCTGAAATAAGTTTTAGATATCAGATATTTTGCAGTGGAAAAGTGACTACTACAGCTTGTGATTAATTTCCCAACATGCTTCAACCACGTCCATCTCTAGTTATCTACATGCTTTTCAGCTTATTGTAGGAAGGATGTCTGACTTGTGTTAAGAGCTAGTGAGAGCCTTCCTCAGCTCATCAACATCATTGGAGCTTTGGCTTCTTGGGAATAGCCCTTCCTTTATGTGCCCTATCTTGTTCTAACTGTTCCTTAATTGAAACTTTATTTCCCACTGCATCAGGCCTGATGCACATCCTTGCTTTTAAAGCTACTGCTCTTAAACCCTTAGTTCTTATTGCCTCTGCTGGTGCAGTCTTGTAGAGGCCCAAGGATCTGCACAAGGCTTTCACTACAGTTCTCCCTGTTTCCCTTGCATGGGGTGGGCCAGCAGAGTATACACCTGTTCAGTGTTTCCCTGGTGGGCATAGTCTTCAAGGCAGTTCTTATTGTCTGCTGGTGCAGTCTTGTAGAGGCCCAAGGATCTGCACAAGGCTTTCACTACAGTTCTCCCTGTTTCCCTTGCATGGGGTGGGCCAGCAGAGTATACACCTGTTCAGTGTTTCCCTGGTGGGCATAGTCTCCAAAA
>NW_022900928.1:90709442-90724457 GCF_012274545.1 Fukomys damarensis | reverse complement strand
GACGTGTTCATGTGGAACTTGTGTTATGGTTGAAATCTAAAATGTCTCCTCAAAGTTTTACATGTTCAATGATGAAGCTTCTGGAAGGTAATTTGAGCATGAGGGCACTGTAGATATAGACAAGTTCATAGCTGAAGGTGCCATAAGAGGTGGTTGAAGGAGGTGAACCACTATGAGTATTTCTTTTGCCTTAGTTCTTGCTTTTTTTCTGATTCCTGGCTGCACGGATTGAGCAGCTCTCCTCCACCAGCTCTTCCACCATGCCATACCTAGCCATGGACTGAATCCTCTGAATCATGAGCTGAAATAAGTTTTAGATATCAGATATTTTGCAGTGGAAAGGTGACTACTACAACTTGTGATTAATTTCCCAACATGCTTCAACCACGTCCATCTCTAGTTATCTACATGCTTTTCAGCTTATTGTAGGAAGGATGTCTGACTTGTGTTAAGAGCTAGTGAGAGCCTTCCTCAGCTCATCAACATCATTGGAGCTTTGGCTTCTTGGGAATAGCCCTTCCTTTATGTGCCCTATCTTGTTCTAACTGTTCCTTAATTGAAACTTTATTTCCCACTGCATCAGGCCTGATGCACATCCTTGCTTTTAAAGCTTCTGCTCTTAAACCCTTTGTTCTTATTGCCTCTGCTGGTGCAGTCTTGCAGAGGACCAAGGATCTGCACGAGGCTTTCACTACAGTTCTCCCTGTTTCCCTTGAATGGGGTGGGCCAGCAGAGTATACACCTGTTCAGTGTTTCCCTGGTGGGCATAGTCTTCAAGGCCCAGTGGGCCATTAATGTTCAATACAAGCATTCAACTTTGTTCTTCTGTCATTTTTATTGTTGTATTTAATATTTCTTTTATTAATCAGCAACAACAGTGGAAACACATTAAGTGCTTAATAGAAGTAGTTCTCTAAATACTGCAACCATGTTGTTTTTATATAGTTGTGATAGACAAAAGAATGCCCATGTTCTATGACCTACTCTGGCAAAGGGACTTTTTGATTAAGCAAGGGACTTGGACTTGAAAAGACAATTCTGGATTGTCTGGATCCAGTGCAGTCACAGCAATGCTGAGAAGAGATAGATAGACAAAGATGGATGGAGAGAGAGGGAGAGAGCCAGAGCTGACTTAAAAGGTGGAAGAATAAGATGCTGACCCAAGGAGTGCACACAGCCTTTAGAACTTGGGAAGAGAAAGAGAAAGGATTCGTCCCTGGTTCTCCTGGAAGGACCACAGCCATGGAAACACCTGGACTTCAGCCCAGTGAACCCCATTTCAAGCCTATAACCAGAATTGTATCATTAATACTAATTGTACTACTATCTCCAGCACTTTAGGATGACAGATGTACGATATTTCTAGTCGATGTTTGATTGTCATAGCAGTCACAGAAAACTAATACATTAGCAATCTTCCATGAAGCGTAACACAGTGTCACCCACATAGTGCTCACTGTTTTATGAAAATGCATAAGATACTTGGGATTTGTCCCTTGTTGATTTCTATATACTATAAAATTCAATCTTTTGTCTCAATAGTTGTGTTACTGAACAGCTGAGCGTGGTTTAAGAATATATAGAATACATTATCTATTATACCTCTTTGTCTGTATTTACACTTTCAGTTTCTCACAAAAGAGAAACTATTTGATACTTACACATGTGTGTTCTATTTATTTCACATAAGAGCATGGCCTCTGTGGCCTCAGAGTACATCCATTTATCTATACATGTCTCTAGTTTCTCATTCTTTATGGCTCCATTTCATACAAAAAAAAAAAAACCCCACACTTTATTCAGTCCCCAGTTGATAGGCAATTGGATTGTTTCCAAGTGTAGCTATTACAAACTGTGCTGCTATGAACCAGGTTGTACATATATCGTGGTGGTATGATTCTTTTAATTCTTTTGAGAAGATATCCAGCAGGGGAATAGCTGAGTCAAATGAGACTTCCAATCTTACTTCTTTGAGGAATCTCCATACTGATTTTAACAGTGATTGCACCAGTCTACACTCCCATCAGCAGTAGAGCAGTGTTCCTCTTTCCTGACAACCCCACCAACAATTTTTATTGGTTGATTTCATTATAGTGCCATTCTTTCTGGTGTGAGGTGGAATCTCAGTGTTATTTTCATTTATATCTCTCACATGACTAGTGATGTTGAACATTTTTTCATATGTTTATTTGCTATTTCTACTTCTTTGTCTGAGAAATGTCTGTTCATTTCAGTAGCCCATTTTTGGATTGGGTCTTTAAATTTTAGCTATTCCCCTGCTGGGTATCTTCTCAAAAGAATTAAAAGAATCATACCACAGTGATATACGTGTACCCATGTTCATATTAGCACAGTTTGTAATAGCTAAAACTTGGAAACAACACAATTGCCCATCAACTGGAGACTGGATAAAGATGTGTTTTGTTTTGTTTTGTTTTGTTTTTTATTGAGTTTATTGGTACATTTAGGGATACAGTACAGTTACATTCATTGTTGGGATCATGTACCTTTACATGGCAAGTCTTGATTCTCATTTTTTCCCCTTACCTCTGCCCTCCCTTCACCCCCTCCTCCCCTCCCCATCTACAAACACTTTATTTTCATCTTTTCATTCTCTCACATTTTTTTCTTTTGTTTTGTTTTTTATAAAATGGAGTACTACTCAGCTACAAAGAATGAGAAATTAGAGAAATTTATAGCTAAATGGATGCACATTGAGGCCATACTCTAGGTGAAATAAGTGGGACATAGATGTGTAAATACTGAATAGTTTATCTGGTGTGAGAAACTAAAAGTGTTAATAAGGACTAAAAGGTATAATAGATAACGTGAAATAAGAAGAAATGGGGCAAAGAGGAAGGGGAAGTGGAAGGGATAGGAGAAAGGAAAGAAGAAAGTGGAATTAATATTAAAAACTGAAAAAATGGATACAAATCTTTGTAAATGGGAGGTGTGGAGGAGTTGAAGAGAGAGGAGGGGAATGGGGGAAAAATAAGAACCAAGATAGATTGCATAAGGGTACAAATTTCAAACGATGAATGTCATTATATTGTATGCCTAAAATGTACCAATAAAATTAACTTGAAAAATAAAGATAAGAAAATGTGGAATACAGTAATAGATCATTTTTTGAGACTTGGAGCTGCAACAGCGAAAAATGACTTCCCCAAGAAATCAATGGGTTCAATAAGGAGTTGAAGAGAGAGGAGGGGAATGGGGAAAAATAAGAACCAAGATAGATTGCATAAGGGTACAAATTTCAAATGATGAATGTCATTATATTGTATGCCTAAAATGTACCAATAAAATTAACTTTAAAAATAAAGATAAGAAAATGTGGAATACAGTAATAGATTATTTTTTGAGACTTGGAGCTGCAACAGCGAAAAATGACTTCCCCAAGAAATCAATGGGTTCAATGAGTCTCTAGTTTCCCACCAGCCCCATTACCTCTCTGTTCTTCAGCAATGTCCTAGCAACTTTTGCTCTTGACAATGGTTCTTCCCCTTCTCCTTCTGCAGTGGCTGCTGCATTAGCTCTTGAACGCTGTCATCTCCTGATCTTGGTGTGCAGAAATCAGGCAACTCAAGCAGGACTTTACTGGAACAGAGTTAACTGGCTAAGACCTAACGAATCAATATTTGCATTATGTTGATGAAAATGAGCCAGGCTAAGAAAGACAGATACGGCATGCTCTCTACTATGAGGAAGCAAAAAAAAAAAGACAGAAAAGTAAAAAGGAGAACACTATTAGACAAGAGGAAGAGAATGGGGAGAGAGAAAAGAGAGAGAAGGGGCGCTAAGGGTAGGTAATGGAGGGGATAAAGATGATCAAAATACACATTGCCCATTAAAATCTTAACAAAATAATGAAAAGTCAGGAGGGGGAATGGAGCCAGAGGGTGACAGGGGAATGATTAAGGTATATTATGTGCAGATACAGATCTGTCCAAATGAAATTCATCAATTTGTATAATCAGTACAAACTAAAAATGGGGAAAAGACTTGCATTAGCTTATTCCTACCATAATCATTCAAATATATGCAATACTTTTACTTTAAAAAGAGTGTGATTTCATTTAATCTTCACAATACTTCAGACAAGAGGTATTATTACTTTCATTGTACAATAAAGGAAACAAAAAGTTTAGGAAAGTTTCCAGGTAGTAAAGGACAAAAAAGACAATTGAACTAAAATATCTTAATTCCTTATTGTGAAGAAAAAACTAATGCAATATTACTAGATCACAGCTAGCTTTGCCATTTTACATCAATCAGTGTTATGAATCCAGAACCATATTTTAAAAGTTCATTTTAATGATAAAATAACAAGTGCACATTATAAAGTAATGTAAGAAATGCAGAGAAGTATGAAAAGTTTTAAATCACCCATACTTGAGTGGCTCAAAAATAACCAGTGTGACTGTTTTGACATATTTCCTCCAAACATTTTTCTGTGCATTTATATTTAACATTGTATTTTCTTTTTTATTATTGAGTTTATTGGTACTTTTAAGTATACAGTAGAGTTATATTTAGCATTGGAATCTTGTACTTTTACGTGACGGATCTTGGTTCTCATTTTTCCCCATACCCCTGCCCTCCCTCATCCCTCTCTCCTCCCCTATTTACAAAGACTTTGTTTCCATTTTTTCCTTTTATCATATTTTTTCTTGACTGCTATCAAGAAATCAATCAATAACAAATGTTGGTGGGGTAGTGGGAAGAAAGTAACCCTTCTCCATTGTTGGTGGGAGTACAGACTGGTGCAACCACTATGGAAATCAGTATGGAGGTACTTCAAAGAGCTTGGACTGAAGGTTGCATTTGACCCAGCCATCTCTCTGCTGGGTATCTTTCCAAAAGAACTAAAAGAATCGTATCACAGAGAAGTATGCGCACCCATGTTTATAGAAGCACAGTTTGTAATAGCTAAAACTCGGAAACAGCCCAACTGCCCATCAGTCAGAGAATGGTAAAAGAAGATGTCGTTTTTCTTTAAAATGCAGTACTACTCAACCATAAAGAATGAGAAACTAGTCATTCATAGGAAAATGGATGCATATTGAGACCATACTCTTAAGTGAAATAAGTAAGACACACATGTGTAAGCACCAAATAGTTTCTCTGGTGTGAAAAACCAAAAGTGTAGATAAGTTCCATATTGTATAACTGACAATGTGAAATAGGAAGAAAAAATGAAAAGGTGTAGGGGAAGTGGGAAGCATAGGGGAAAGGAAATAAGGGAAAAGATAACATTGTATTTTCTATTTAGAGTTTTTTATCTCCTGATTTTATGATTTGGAGGAAAGTAAAGTGGCATTCTAACCTTACTATATTTGAAATTTTACTGTGTTGCCACTGAATGACCTATTTTCTTCCTGGATATTTAAATATAAATAAAAAATTAGTCCACCCTTCTTGAGTGTACTCTTTTTTTCCAGCATTAAAACCATGGCCTATTCTTATTTTCAACCATGTTTCTCAAAATATAGCCTGAACATTGGAAGCACCAGCAGCACATAGGAGCCTATTATGTCTGCAAATTCCCTACTGAGTCACTCCCTTGGAAGGGAATGAGGCCAAGGATTTCCATTTTAACAAGCTCTCCAGGTGATTCTCACACATGCAAAAGTTTAGATTCAAGTATCTTGCTGTCTATGCATGTTCATGAGGCAAAAACAATCTGTTGAAGGCTAAAGACAAATCAAATGATTGTTTTAATTGGAAGAAAAAGAGTAGAGATTCTTGATTAGCAAAATTTCCTAGACCCATATGCCTCTAACAAGTACTACATACTAATTTCTTGAATGAAGGTCCGCAGCCTCTAAAATGTCTACACATTGTAGACATTAAAATTGTAGACTGTAGAAATATGGTAATAGACTTATCATCCAATTAGCCTTTACTACGTACATGCTTTTTCTTGGCTAGTCAACTAATAACGCCTTTGTCAAAATCAGAATAGGCCAAGAATAGAGCTTTAGATTCAGTTCAAATATATTTTCCTCAGCATGTGCCATGTTAAATCATATAGAGTAGAAAAGAAAAACATTGTATAGATTTCACTCTCATGATGACTCACAGTTGTATTAGGAAATAAAACTTTTCAGCATTAAAATCAATAAACCGTCAATTAAGTTCTAAATCAACAATAATCAAGTATTAGAGTACATGAGATAAGCAACAATTGTCCTTGACTGTGCAACAGCATAGACATTTTGGCTAGGGAGAGGCCCCTTAAGAAGGAGAGATTTCTTGTAATTCCAGCATTCTGGAGGCTGAGGCAGGAGAATTATAGGTTTGAGCCAGCTTGAGCCACTTAGTGACTTAGCAAAACTCTGCCTCAAAATAAAGAATGAAAACGTAAAAAGTGGGGAGGGGGGATGTTGAGGACGTAGCTCAGTGTGAAGGCCCTGGATTTCATCTCCACTACAAAAAAAAAGAGGAATTTAATTTGTACATTGATAATAAAATGCCATCTATTAAAAATGTACTATGGGCCAGGCACTATGTTAAGCAATTAATGTGGATTATACAATTATTCTTGTCCTCATAGGGTGGATACTGCAATGCATTGATTGTACTTGTTTTCCAGAGAAGGCTAAAGAGGATTAGGGTCTTTTGCCCATGTTATATATAAGTAATGCACTGCGGCATTCGAATTCGGACCCAACTCTGTTGTACTGCAGAGTCCTGTTTCTTATCACTTCTACCTCAATTGATAACTCTATTTGCAAAGTTGTGTAGACTGAGAAAGAGGCTTATGGAAGGTGAAACATAGGATGGATGAGCATGAACTAAGTGAGAGGTTGCAGGGAAAATGTGGCAGAGCAGAACACAGGGTCAATGTTGGCAGGGTGCTACACCCAAGAAAGACATATTGGGACTGTGAAAATTCCTGCATTCATGGATGATAATCTCTGATATAGCATCATTAACTTTGATGAATACTGCACAATTTTGAACATAATGCAAGTGGTATTTTAAGATTTCACTAATGTAAATTAAAAAGCATACTTTGGTGAGAAGTGAAGAGATAGTTGGGTAGAACAATCCATTAATATAGTGGCTTTTGTAAATCAGATACCAGATACTAAGAGCAAGGACTGGGCAGAAGGAGAATAAATATTAACTTCTAGAAAAGAAAGATGAAAGGCTTTAATGGCAGATTGGCCATAGGGACTAAGAGGAAGACTTTAGAAGCCTGATTTTTTTCCAATTATTTTGAACTATACATAAAAATGTTAATAACTTGGAGTAACTGTCAATAACTAATTAATAAGGCAGTTTTCAGACATTATGAGTTTAGGTCATTCTTAACTGTCCTTTGTTCCACTACTTACTTCAGTTGGTCTCCATATCCTGTTGATCTTAAAAACATTCGAGTCAGTCCCATCTACTTTACACAGTCATGTTGCTTTGGTTCAGGTGCTGATCATCTTCCAATTAGCAATGGTGGTAACAACCTAATGCTTTCTTTACCATGACATTTACTTAATCTCTTTCCTAACGTCTATTGTTTCACTGCATGGAATCATCTGATTATGTCATCCACGAGTTTGCATGGTATTGCATTCAAGATCAAAAGTTTATTATCTAAATTAGATGTGTAGGAGATTAGAAGTGGAGACACTGATTATTATAAGGGGCCAAAATAGGGAGGGGCTCTCCTTCCCTTTCTAGCCACACCTCTCCCAGTAACACACACTGCATGCATAAGCAATGCCTAAATGGTTAGTGAACAAACCCTGCCCCAAAGTTCACATATCTGTGCTCTGCACAGCTAGATTTGCAGAGCTTGACCTGTGCAATACATTGCAAGAACTCAGTAAATATTTCCAGAAGGAAGGGAGAGAGCAATGCATACATCAAAGAATTTGACAAATGTTTTAGTCTAGTGTGTTTCATTGTTGTTAAAATAGACTTGGAGGTCTAACATCATTGTTAGGAAGCCACAGAAAGCTAAGGGGAGGCAAAGAGGACTTGTTCAGAGAAAGGGTAAAGGTCTCCCACTAGACTCCGCGTTTCATCATTTAGCACACACCAGATCCCAGGTAAATGATTCAAGTGTGCTTTCAAAAAAATCTCCATTACATGTGGGTCAGATAGAATTTCACCAGAAATAGTTCTTAGTTCTGTGAAGACATCTTTCATATTCCTCATAAATATGAGTCAGAGCTGTTGGGGAAAGGAGCTTTTGCAATAATATTTTAGACAGTCTTACTACAAAGGAGATATGTAAATCCTCATTTTGCACCTCTGCAAACAGGTACAGTCTAGGTAAGAAAATTTGTCACAGGCATGTTAATAAAAAGGAAAGCAATGAAAAAGAACCTATGATTTAATTACATGAATGTTAGCTTTTTCAAGTAGGTTTGATATAATTAAAGCACCTGTAACAAAATGAATCGAGAAAATTTCCTTCTCACTTTTCCTGAGATAATGGAAGATTAGAAAGCACATGCTACTCATGGAAATTTATATGAATTATGCTAACATGTGCGTGCGCACATGTGTGTGTGTGTGTGTGTATGAGACAGAGAGAAAGAGAGATGAAGACTTTTCTCCCTTCTCTTGAGAGCCCACCAAAGCACTCAGTATTTATGATATTTTAAAATAATGCCTCTTATGTTAAGAAGATGATAGATTTATAGTTATCAATAACTATAAATTATGTTTTTGTGGGCATGAGCCTCCATAAGATAAGCATTACATTTGTTTAATGATTTGTCAATTGTTTTAGTTATTTTCCCAACTATAAAGCCATATCAGGAACTTGCTATCTTTGTTAAGTCATAAATGTCTATGAGGAAAACAAATGAGCCATGAACTTAAATTTAGAGAAAAAGAATGTTCCCTTGAACAGGAGGAGGTACTGCCAACAGTGGCTCATGGGCTGGGCTGGCTGTGGTTCTGGGGTGCTGGCCTGGGGAGCTATGGATTTCCTGCTATGTTCACACAGGATATTTCTTTCCAGCCATCTATGAGCCCTCCTGTGAAGCATACAAACACCTGGGCCAGACGTCCAATTACTACTGGATAGATCCTGATGGCAGTGGACCGCTGGGGCCTCTGAAAGTTTACTGCAACATGACAGGTAATTATGTCATATTTATGTTTTATGAAGATGGTTTTCTATATGTGGAGAATAAATAGTTCCAAGGGTGGCTTGTTTCTTCGGTGCTGTATTCTTATCACAACGTCTAATGAGTTATGTGTTGCTGTATTTTTTTATCGAAAATGGTGAGACATAATGCTATAGCAATAGAAACTGAAAATGTCAGATATGACATTTTTTTCAGAAGTCTGACTTTCATTTGACCAGTTAGTCATGGACACCGAAAATAATTCATATTTAAGGGAAAGACTCAAGAAAGCAAAGTTCCAAAGTTGAAGTCCACAGAAAGAATTGACCCATGAAACGACCTACCCTCATAATCTAGATGAGGAGATCTAGTATTGCTGCTCGGATATCTTTGCTGCCCATGTTAGGGGAAGCTTCTAGCCCACTCCAGATTTTCCTCTCTATCCCATGACTATAGAAAGAACCTTTCAGTGCACTGAAATCCCTTTCTCAGAATAGCAAAGATTACCTGAAAAATTCATAAAATTTCTTTGAGGAGAGAACCTTGGTTTTGTTTCTTCAATTCCACAATAAATTTCAGGGATATAAAATGAGATTATAGCTTCTTATAAACTCCAAAAGAAGTAGGTAGGATGTGCATATCTTTAAGTTAAGGGCAAATTTTTCATCAGACACATGGCAACATCTTACCCTCCAAAACTCCAGAAAAGGATCTGAGACAAGCACTGTTTACTGCATTCAAAACAGGACCAGCATTCTAAGTGAAGTCCTGAGGCAAATGATGCTAAGGATAATGATGCTACTGATAGTGACTGCTACATGTACCTGTTTACCACTTATCGGGAACCACCAATTCTTTATTCAGGCACCTGGGTTTGTATCCGGGCTTTATCAGTCTCCAGATATGTAAACATGGGTATCTTAGTTAAAACAATAAACATCAGTACTTTTAGCTTTACAATGGATTAGAAATAATACCTACCTCATAAAATTATTGTAGCGTAAAATAAGATAACCCACAATTGAATTTTAGCATACTAGTAAAATTTCAGTAAAGCTTACTGGAGAGCAATGTATTATTAGTGTTAATTTTAATAGATGTCAAGAGTTAAGTCATTTGGCCACATCATTCAGGAAGGGTGAAAATTGAAATCTCTTTGAGGCCAGTGCTTCTTAAATCTGGCCATGTTTTGTAATAATTTTTCAAATTTTATTTTATTGTTCCTTTTTATAAAAAACTTTTTGGTTTCACCTCTGGAGAATTTAGTTCAGTAGTCCTCCATTGCAAATAAGATTGTGCAACTAGAATGTAAGGTCTTAAGCAGTATAGTAAGCAGGCAGGCCAGGTGAGAACCCTCAGTACAACCAGGAAGACAGGCATAATACAGAGTGGCAGGGACAAGGACAAGGACATGATAAGAGTCTGTACAACATGCAGAGATGATGGTAACATGGGAGCCAAATCCCTATGATTTTCTCCCATGCAAACAAATCCAGATTTGCACTAGAGAAAGAATCTACGTCCCAGAGATTTGGCCTAAGAGTTCTCTGATGGCTGCCCTTCTCAATATACCAAAACCTTTTTTGTTGACCCTATTTTTATTCTTACTAGAACTGAAGTATAATCTACAAAACTCACTTTAATCTATAAGAGTCCTGATCTTGGTTTCTCCTCATATAAATAAATTTATAACATCATTAAAGTCAACTATTAGGCTCAAGGGAAATCAAGTCATACTGATTGGGAATGGACAGTTAACTATTTAGTAGTTTTCCTACGTTTACTAAAAAATTAGGAAAACAAAACCATGATATTTACAGTCCTCATATCAAGGGCACACACACAATGAAAGGCTGGTTTAGTTTCAGAAGATCTTGCCTTCTGGAATGGGACCATTCACTCAGAAACATAGATGTATGTGTAGTGATATCTCTGTTGTAGAGTCTGTCTATAATGTATGCTCCAGGTGAGTCTGAGCAGGAAGGATTACAGCCTTGTACAGTTAGAAAAATTGCCTTCTGTCTATTCAAATGGTTATGAGCATAAGTATGTACAAGAACCCTTGAAAAATCTTGCCTGTTCATCAGCAGGCATCTTTTAGCCCTTTGCCACCCATCAACCTTTCCTTCTGGGAGGAATATAGACTTGCAATCATCAACAGAGCATGATACTACCAACCGTGGCTTGAGATTTGTAGTAAAGAAGAGAGAATAACAGCCTGATATATTCTATAATTTCTTTTTCATTACTGGGTATTGAACTCACAGCCCTTGCACTGTTCCTTCCCTAGCCCTTTTATTTTTGCTAAGCTATTAAACTGTTCCCCAGGCTTAGTTATAAATCATGATCTTCCTGTCTCAGCCTCCAGACTACTAAAATTCCAAACATGCACCATCAAGATCAACATGTATAGATATCTATAAATGTTTGCTATATGACTGTGTTATGAGAAATTATAAATGAACCCAAAGCTGAAAGGAAAAAAGGGGAGATGGCACTGAAAAACAGAGAAAAAAAGGATCCTTATAAGTTAATGCCTCAATGCATGAAAGAGATTTGTTCACACCAAGGAATGGAAATTCATGTGAGTGGAGCATAGAGATCCTCAAAGTGGGGCTCATGTGCAGGGGGGAGATCAGAAGTAAGGATTGTAGTACAGATAACAGAAGTTTAGGTTTTTGTTTGTTTGTTTGTTATTTTTCAACTGCAGGGAGTAGGAATCCAGTGAGGCATTTTGAGCAGGAGAATGAGAAGACTTTGAAGGCTTTTAAAATCAATACTTGGTTTATTATTAAAGGTGGTATAAAAGCTTGGGGACCACTTTAAAGTTACTGTACAAATAGAAGGAAGAGATGAGCCTTCTGTGGAACAGAGTGGTCTGAATTTAAGTGATGAAAAATACATAGATTTTAGACCTTTTTGAAAGTAGAACTGTGAATATTGGCAAAGGATTGAATAAGAATGGTTAAAGATCAATGACAAAGACAGTTGTAGTCAATCAGAAATCCTAATATGGATTGGGTAACTTGGTGAGTTGAAGTTCCATTAAGTAGATGTGGAAAAGTAAGAGGAAAACAGATTTAGAAGCTAACGAGTATGAAGTGCTATCTATTGGTCTAAATTGAGAAACAGATGTTTCAGTTAGATGAGTCCCAAAAGAAGGTTTGGATTCGAGATAGAAATGGGTTAAGTGTTATCTTATGACTATATGAGAATCAGTTACATCATGCAGGAATGATGTTAACAAAGAGAAGTCATCTTGGGAAGGAGTGCTTACATAATCAACAGAGATCAGGATTTTGTGATGAAATATTGAGAGTGGTGAAGGAAGAGTATCCGAAATCCATTTGAGACAAATGCATCCTCTGTGAGGTGTTGTAACAACTACTGGGCTCCTGAAGAATATATAGTGACTGTGAGTCAGTGAAAAAGCATTTCTTCAATGCAGCAGAATACCAGAAGTATGGGAAATTGTAGCAACTAGGATGCGGGAAAAATTTGACATGGTCATAAGTGATGAGCTATCTAAGGGGCCCAGGAAGACATACTGGGAAAATGACAGATTGAGCTACATCTTTTGGAAATCATGGGTGCTGTCAGTGACAGCAGAGTTTGAGTTCTGCATGGGTAACATTGAGAAGAAAATATTTTCACTCAATCATTTGCAGATGAATTCATTATTTGGTGAAAACCAAATCTTGGTTTCCATTACACCTCAGGACACATTATGAAATGTGGTCACTTTTATTCTGGCTCTCCTTTTCTGTTCAATATCCTCTCTTTGAACATTTGGTACCATAATTTTAAAGAATGTACACTACCTCAAATTTCCAACATTTGCCTCTTTTAATTGTACATTGTTTTCTAACATTTTAGCTTCATATTTCTATTCTGTTAGATATCTACCAACATTCCTTCTATTGAAACCTTAAACTTTTATATTTCAGACTGCATTTACTTCTTGCTCAATGACTAATAACAAAAATAATTTTAAAAAGCTAGTTGAATGTTCCTGCCTATCGCTAAACTAAAAATAATATTTTCTTAACATTCTACCCTCTAATTTGTGTCCTCTACAACTTTTTGCATTCATATTTAATTTTCTTAAAATTTGAATAAGCAATTGTGCTTTAGTTAGTGAAGTTTAAAATCCAAATAAAGAACACCTCTTGCATTCTTCCTAGCATTGGTTTTGTAGTTTTATCAGAAAGCCATTAAGTTTGTTTACATAATTTGTGCTTTTTAAAGCCCTGGGATTTGGCTGATCAAATTCTATTATCCTGTATAATGGTAAAAGCTGTTCATGTCTTTTTAATCTAATATTTATAAAGAGCTTGTTGCTCAAGTTGCTAAGCACTTGCACTGGATAATATTATTTTATTTATTACTATGCTTCTCACAAGTTTCAGTGGTGAAGTCTGCAGTAGGGAAATGAGTCACCAGGATAGTAGACTTGGGATCTAATGAAATATATCACAGGCCAATGCACCCCTACTCCCTACCCCAGAAAAGCGAAAGCTTTCCTTCCCCTGTGGTGTTCATTTTCTTATGAATACTCATAACAACACACATTTATTATCCCACAGCCCCTGTGGGTCGTGAGATGAATTGGTTGCACATGGTCAGCTAGGCTGAGACCACATTCTCCTCTGACACTTGGGATCTCCTTGGAAGTTTGTTCAAGCTGTTGAAAGACTCATTTCCTTGGGTTTTAAGACTTAGGTCTTATTTTCTTGCTGGCCACTGGTGGTGGATTGCTCTCATCCTCTGGAGCTACTCCCAGGTCCCAGTCAAAGGACTCTACAGGTGCAGCAGGACCCTCCTGACCACCAGACCTCTTCGAGTGCCCCCCTGCTAGTTTTTCCCTACCCAAGTTATTGCCCATTGGGTTAACTAAAACCAATTGATTAGACACCTCCATTACATCTGTAAATGCTCTTTGCCTTCACCTTAAGAGTAAGTCACTCCAGGACTGATAGCCTGTCATATTGGCAGTCCCTACCCACATACAATGAAGGAACTCTGGGAAGCTTAATGTAAGAGAATTGCAAGTTCAAACCCAGTTTGGGCAATTTAGTGACTTTGCATGACCCTGTCTCACCATTAAAATAGAATAAAACAAAGGATGGGGGATGTAGCTCAGTGTGGAAGCCCTGGGTTCAGTTCCCAGTATCATAAAAGAAAGAAAGAAAGAGGAAAAGTCATGAGAAGCGTATCCACTCAGTAGCAACAGCAATCTCAAAGGCCTTAGAATTCTGCTTATAATCCCTAGCTATGATCCTCTGTACATTACTTACAACTCCAGCAAGAGTTAACCCTATGTGTTCAGCATCATGCCACATTTTGTTAAATGTTAAGTTTTATGAACATATTATTTAGTAGGAAAAAATTTTATAATATAAAAAGCAAAAATAGGGCTGGGAATTTAGCTCAGTGGTTCTGTTGCCTGCCTCACAAACGCAAGGTCCTGAGTTCAATCCCTGGTACCAAATAAATAAATAAATAGTAAAAATAAAATTGCTTATCAGCTAGAAATGAGAATTATTAATATGTTAGGAAATAGGTCAGGGATTTGGCTCAGTGGTTCCATCGCCTGTCTCACAAGCGTAAGGGTCCGAGTTCGATCCCTGGTACAAAAAAAAATTAGGAAACATAAGATTATGATTTCATATCGTATAATTACATATATTATCTAGGGCAAACTAAATACTAGGCAAATTCTAAGAATGCACACACACTAACCTATCTAATAACTCATAACCACCTTCTAAGGTAGGTAATATTACTATTATCCCTATTGTTTGGATGAGTCATAGGTATACATGTGGTACAATGGAGCTTGACATTTTTAGCCTGGCTTGTGTGATTCAGAGCCAGTTTGTAACTATTGTGTGTGTGTGTGTGTGTGTGTGTGTGTGCAAGTTCA
>NW_022900928.1:90681776-90709033 GCF_012274545.1 Fukomys damarensis | reverse complement strand
TATGAACAGCACTCCTCATTTGGCATTCCATAGTATATTTTGTGATATCTTTTCTGAAATAGGCATTCCTTATTCATATCTCTTCATTATCATCAAAGCTTCCATAAACAGCTCCACTCATTATCTGTGGTGTGGCCAGCAATTTTGCTATAAACTATTTACTTCTTAATTGCCCAACTAATGCCTTGGGCTTTTTAATCAGAGAACACATTTTAAATGAACTCAGTATATAAACTATTAGGTAATTGTTATCAGTTTTAGTTCATAATTCAACTAAAAGTGTTTTCTCTAATGTAATTTTCTGAAAGCTTTGTAGGATAGCTGGTATATTTCTTGGGTACCTAGGTTAATCATCCCTTAAGGTCGGAGCCCAACTTTGGGGGTAAATTAAATTCTATCTCTAATACCTAGGCAATTTTTTTGTGTGTGTAAAGCCAAGCTGAATCTCACAAAAATTAGTTTGAAAACATAACAGGAATTGTATTAGGTATGATCCGTAATATTTATAGTACCTGTTTCATCCCCCTTAAAAGGAATCTAGGTAGAAATGGGGACACACAGAGCTCTCCTATTGTGTATGAGGGCTTAGGAACACTCAGAAGCTGATCCTAACCCCTTCTTGTTCCTATAAATCAGAGCTATTTCTCTGATGTATGTGGGGCATAAAATAAGGACCTCAAATATTGGCTTCTTCCATCTCATTCCCTCCACATCTATTTTTTCTCATCAAAGCCATTTTCTCTCCTCTTTCTGTCTACTAACCCAGTTTACCTCCTCTGTAGTTAACCCACACACAGACTCACTCTCCTCTGTCTTCTTTCAGGCCCGTCCTCTTCTCCTCTTTGTCGACCTCTCACAAGCCGTCTTTGTTATAAACCTTTGTAATCACTCAGCAACTCCGGCTTCATGCCTTCAGCTATTTCAGTTCCTCACAATCAGTATAAATCTTTGAATTCAATTCTGTTCATACAGCTCCAATTGAAAATCTAGGAGCCAACTCACTGATCAAACACAGCCAGTAAAGAACTTTTCTCTGTGACTGATTACCCTTTCGCCCAAGACTGTCTCTCGGATTCACTCCGAATCTATAGATGACTTCTACCTGCCAGGCGTTCCTTGAAATCACTTCTTTTTTGTGAGTCACTCCCAATGATAGGTTAATAACTACAAAAAGTCTCAAATGGCTTCAAACTTTAAATCAAGAAAGGGAGAAGAAAACGAGAAGAGGTGTGGAGAGGCACAAACCATAAGCCAAACTTGGGAAGGAGGTGAAAGATGTCACATAAAATCAAGACCAAGTGGCTTTCCATCCCTAACAGCAACTCAATCCCTTCTGGATCCTGCAAAATAGTACCGAGATACAAATGTGCCCACCTTCAGATATTTTCACACAACCTGCCAAAACATTATTTCAAATATGCAGCCTCTTTGGAGCAATTTCTCTGTTCAAAATCTGAGTGGCTTCCCATTGTCTGTGTCTAGGGACAGGAAGATTGGTGTCCTCTGGTGTTTGGAGCCTGAAAATCTTCTAGAGTTACAAAAATCAACTGTTCAGACAGGATGAATAAAACACAACACAAAACAAAACAACCCACCGTGGGAAATCCAATTAACATCAACTAGTTGCTTTGCTATTAAAACCCCAAGACCACAGGAATAATCTCATGCCTTTTAACTTGAAATTTCACTCTTCTGGAAAAGCCTAAAGCTAACAATGTCTGTGCTTCCATCCCTCCAAACCCTAAGGTTTTCACTTCTGTGGGTTGCTTTTCATTCCTTCTGAGTAAATAAATGTCCCCAACAGAATGTCCCTGGAAATTTTATGAAAAGAAACTTCTGTAGCAGGTAATCTCCCTTTTTATCTTGTGTCCTTGTTGAATTACTGCAATCAAGAAAGTTAAATTTTAAAAATTGCACTAATATTATATGTTACCTACACTGGCAAATATTTGAAGTCATATGTCCTGGAAATGATGTAAACTAGAAGATCTGAAGCTCCTCACATTGACACTTGCTGCGTAGGAGTAATTATTTTATTAATGAAGAATTAGAAAATAATTTTGGAAGAGAATATCCCTGCAGATAAAGTCATCAAAAATGTCTTAAATTTACATATAGACAACCTCACTGGGACTGACCTCCATTCACATAATTATTAATTCTATATTACATTTTTACTCATATTTTGGAACAAACAAAATTATAAGGTAAGACTAGGTAAGAATTGACTTTGTGATCTCCCTAGCATCACCAATAGTATTATTGATTTTTTGGCCTTTATGTTCATTGATTTCATTTTGTCTTCCCTGCACCTGTGTTTGTTCTTTTTGCTTTCAAGATCACATGGTATGCATAGTTCTAGAGTTTTCGGCTAAGATGAGGCAGCTTGATTTTGAGAGGTGGAATGAATGTGTGGGCTGCTTTTGGCAGGTGATCAGTACATTGTCAAGGCCAAGTGCAGAGTAGAATCTCACTTATCTATTCTCTGGTTTCAAATGTCTGTAAAGTAACAATGGGCATCTCATTGACATTTCTTTTTGCCCCTGTAAGAACTGTTCCTCTCTGTGTCTCGGGCATGTCACCATGGTGGAATTCCCCACCACTATGTCTGGTCATTTAAGAATGTCCTTGGCTTGCCAGTCATGGTGACAACACACCTGGAATCCCAGCACTATGGAGGGCAAGGCAAGAGGATCACTGCCCTAGGCTTCTTGGTGAGTCCAGGACACCCTGAAATACATATTGAGACTCACCTCAGAAAAATAAAAAACAAAACAAAAAGACAGAAACAAAAAAGAAAGAATGTTCTTGTCTCCACCATATTGAAAGTCGTACTTTTTACTCTCTATGTTTTCTTCAGTCTAATTTCCCTTCCTTGTTTGGATATAGCACATTATCTGCTAACTTCTTGATCCTATAGTGTGGTCTATTCTCTCTGAAAGTAAGAAGAATTTTCTTTTTGTCCCACGGGTTCTGAAATTCATAAAGTTCTTTCTTGGAATAGGTTCACCCCTGTGCATTGGCTGGGAACTCACTTTCACATAGGCAAATTGATGTCTCGAAATTTTATTTATTTATTTGTGATTTTTATCTCGTATGATTTCTCTAGTCTCCCTTTCCAGAATAACTTTTGTTAGAGTTTGAAATATGTACTCTTTTTTTTTTGAAAATTTTCTTTTTAATAACATTCTATTTTATCACTTCAGGAAGGCAAAAATCTTTTTTTATATCCCAAGGGCATTAAATATTTGGGGGTTTTTCTTCTCTTTTGGTTTTAAGTTCCTTTATTAATGATTTCAGTTTTTCTTTTCTTTTGCTGATTTTCATAGCTTTTATCAGATTCCCGAGGACCATCAGCTATGTGTTTATTATTTCCCATTTGTCCCAGCTATTCCTTTGCTGTGTATCTTCCCAAAAGAATTAAAAGAATCATCCCACAGTAATACATGTTCACCATGTTTATAGCAACACAATTTGTAATAGCTGAAACTTGGAAACAGCCCAATTGCCCATCAACTGAAAACTAAGTAAAGTTTTTTTCTTATACAACAGGGTATTACTCAGCCATAAAGAACAAGAAACTAGAGACATTTATAGCTAAGTGGTTGAACATTGAGACTCTTGAGTGAAATTAATAAGTCACACGTGTGTAAATACCAAACAGTTTCTCTGGTGTGAAAAACTAAAAGTGTAAATAAGGAGAAAAGTGTATTTTATTGATAACTGATATTGTGTAATAGGAAGAAAAGGTCTAAAAGACTAAGAGGAAGTGGGAGGGGTAGGAGAAAGGGAAAAAGGGAAAAGAAAAAATATGTGAAAAGGAAAAACATGGAAATAATGTCTTTGTAAACAGAGAAATGTGAAGGGGCTGAAAAGAGGGCTGGGGAATGGGGAAATATAACAGCCAAGATACATCATGTAAAGGTACAAGATCCCAAGGATGAATGTAACTGTATTGTGTACCTAAAATGTACCAATAAAGTTTTAATAAAAAGAGCTTACTGACTTTGAACTGCACTCTAGGTTAGAGTGACCATACTGTATGCCCAGTAGTCTCATTTTATTCCAATTTCCATGATGTAATTATTAAAAGCTGTTATGGCTTGTAGGTAGATGTCTTCCACTAAGCCTCATGTGGTCATAGGTGGAGGTTTTTGGTGGCTGGTGGATCTACAGTGCATGATGCTGGGATTAAAGCTGTGTGATTTCTAAGTCAGTGCACTGATTAATTGGTCATAGCTCTGGGTAGGATAAGGGTGCCCCACCATGGTGAGAGTGCTACCTGCCCTTAAGAGCAGGTAGCCCAAATAAAATATAAGGCACAGAAAGAGAACTAGTGTCATCACTTATTGTTTGCTTGCTGCTTGCTGCTTGCTGTCTTCTGCCTGCCCTGCTTTGCCATGGACTGTTTCTTCTCTCAAATACCCCTCTGCCATGCTACCCTGCTTTGGAGCCAGCTGACTATGGACTGAAATCTTTACAACCTCTGAGCTATAATAAACTTTTTCTCCTTTAACTTTGGGTGGCAGCTATTTTGCCTCAGCAATGAAAAAACTAAGACAATAGCTCTCTATTTTACTACCATTTATGTCTTTGTTTGGAAAATGAATTATTTGATCACCTCCTCATAGAAGAAACTGAGTGGTACAGTTTTTGGATTCATTCTCACTTGTCAACAATTTTAGTCTTTCTTTTCCAATTTTTGGTAAAATTCTCTAGAAATGCATTTCTTAATTTCTTGCCTGGAGGATTCTGATCTTGTTATCACTAATCTTGGAGCCATTTGAAAGAAGAATTCAGCAAATAATCCCTATATTCTATTTGGTTTCCATGTCCTTTACTATGCTTGGTGGGCAGAATAAACTTTCACTTATCTATCAGATTGAGAGGCGAAATCAGTCTGCCACAAAGTTGGGGAGGGAATCTGTAGATCTGCTATTTATCAAACAAAATTAACCCAGTTTTCCTTACTTTCCTCTTTCCTGGGTCACATGGGTTGGTTCTCATCATCTCACACTGTCAGCGTATGATTCATTATTCATAAGTCAGTTAGCATATGTCCACTTGCTTTCCATTCTCCTCAGCTGCATCCCTGTGGTCAACCTGTATTTCCCAGTCCTATGAGAGACAGACGATATGTGATAGAAGTAGATATAGACTAACATGAATGTGTATTTACTTACAGATATATTATATAAAATATATGTGTGTGTTTATGTATAGTGTGCATACCTGTGTAGGTACAAATATGCACTTATACATGCACATAATATTCTAGCTTTAGTAACCTATTTAGGAGGCTAAAATAGTTACATGACAGTGTTTCCTCAACAGGCTACCCCAGAAAACTGTTATTCATATTTAATTCTATAATTTAAGGTCACAGGACCAAATTTCTTTCTAAACGTGTATTTTAAAATTCTTGAAATTCTAGTAATTTTTACTACCAATTCTTGTTTTCCTTTTGTTTAAAGGAAATTCCTAAAGTGCTTATTACTATCCTTCAGAAGAGGGCATCTCATAAGATTATGTGCATTACTGGATCTAATAAGAGAAGAACCGTGTTCATCTGTAATATTTGAATAATAGGTTCTCTCTCTCTACCTATCCATATATTCCATAAATTTGTAAATGTCCAAGTTCTCTCTCCTTTTTTGGTGCTCACCTGCTCCTTTTACACATGCTTCTTTTATAATAAAAAGGAAGATATTCTAGAAATAGCACTATTATAAGAAGTAACAGGATAAGAGTTCACTGGATTCTTTTATCCCTCTGATACAAGGGAAGGAATCTCTAAAACACATTAGCCAGGCCATTTCTATGAACATCTATAATTTCTTTCACCACTAAAAACCCAATTTCCATAATGTAACTGACAATTAGATTCATTTTTGCTAGCAAAATACTAGATTTTTAACATAGATAAATAAAACTCCCACCCTTGTGGTAGTATTCACCTTTGAATACGGTGTATTTTTGTATTCATGTATTTTTGCTTAGGGTGATTAACCAATCTACAAAAACCTTTGAATATATCATTTAACCAATACAATTTAATACACATTCAGTTATGGAGTATATAATTTTGTAAAAGTAAATTACAAACTATTTTACGTACAAATTGACCAACCATCCAGATTGTTTTACCAGATATCTATAAAAAGAACTGTGAGAATATAGACTAGTAAATTTGGAAATCATATGCAAAAGATACTGTCTTTAATACTGCTAGGTTTTGGTAATTATTGCAACACACAACAAAGTTGCTTACTAGTAAGGGTCATCATCAGTGATGTATCTGGGATTATTAACCATACTGCTGAACACCTCCTGGCAGATACCAGCTGCGATCCCAAGCCAGACTGGGCAGCCTTTTCCTTTGCATGTTGTGTGGCTCTTGTCTTCCTTCACAGATGCCCAATTCCACAACTTTCTTTCATTTCTCTCCATTGGCTGGAAGAGAGATTTGCTGATTCCACATATGAATCTAATGTCTCTTCCCTTAGTGATATTTCCACATCAAGGAAAATAGCAGAGGAGGAAGCAAAGTAGAGACAATACTTGTAAACAGATACCTTCATATGTTCTCTAGATCACTCCTCTCCATTCCTTCCACGTACAGAAAATAACAGACCATGTGGTTTTTAAAAGGATCTTCTCTTTTATGCTTTTCTTCTTTGTCTGTGAGGCCACAAGCACTGTTTCTATTAACTGCAGTGCTTTGTTTTACTTTGCTTCCATATCTACTTTGCAAGAAGTCAGTCACTAGGGGGAAATGAGATCAGAGAACAAAAATGATTTAAATGTTTTCTAGAAACAAATTACACGAAGTATAAAGGAACACACCATGCAATAGGTGCTTACTCCCTCTGGAAAGATAATTTCCTATGCGTATCCTGGGCTCCACCACTTCTACTCCCTTCAAAATGTCTTTCCTTTGTAAGGTTCAGATTCTCTTTATGAAAAGATTTACTATCCTCATCCACAATAGTCACTTTTAATCCTTTGAAATCTTGATCTCCATTCCTGTTGATATTTGAAAGAAAAATACATAGCATTTGATTATTCCTCCATTGTTGGAATTTTAACTATATACACGCGTGTGTGTGTGTGTGTGTGTGTGTGTGTATCTGTGTTTGATTAGGGGTGCTTCAAGACTGCTGAAGATGCTATGATGTTGCAATTGTGTGGTCTCTTTGTATGGTCATTTCTTTTGTTGTCAATGATTATAATCTTATTTAGTTATTTTGGGTCTGAAGGGAGATAGGGGCTTCGCTGCTCACAAGGGATTAAAAAAAAGTTGGACTTTCTGGATTTGCAATGATTCACCCCTTCTCCCATTTTGATGGACAAAAATCTAATGAAACATTGGAAAGAACGTCATGGTCTTACTGACTGGCCATCTGACCTACAGTGGCAATGCTATTGAAAGGGATTTTCAGGGACTATTCAGCTTGCCTTTAGGTCTGTGAATATGGCCTTGTTCATATAGATTGTTCTTCCTTTATTGGTGGTGTGAGTAAAGGAAAGAAGAAATCAGTGTTCAAAAGCAAATGCTTTCTCATTCGGGATCCTGTGTCATGGTGTTTAAATAGAGAGCAAGTGTTTTAAAGGGGTTCCTAGTTACAATATTCTTGCTTTAAAAAGGATATTAATTTTTTGTGCTGTAGTGGAAAAGTATTTAATGTATAACTTATTAATGAAATATAAAAACCATGAAATTATATAAGCATGCGAAACTCAACTTTCCCTTAATAGAATGGCAAAAGAAACCATTCATTTAAATATTTTGAGCTTGTATATCACACAATAGCTTTGTTTTCAAAAGAGATGCAACTCTTCCATCATTTATCTTTGCTAAGCTTAGAAAATTCGCAAAGTCTTTGACCTTGATTCAAAGCTCAGTTATACTTGCTTCATTTTTCAATGGCGTTATTTAGAAGCACTTAATATATTTAATACATATTTAGGAAAAGTAATTTCAGAACCAGTGTTGCAGATTTGATTCTTTTAACACAGTCTTTAAGTTACCACCTCCCAGTCACTCCAGTAGGTCCTTAATTTTCATGGCTCCCCATCTATTCATAATTCTGATTATTATGTTCTTTTTATTTTATTTGGTGAACTGCGTGGTCTGATTACTAAAGTTTTCTGGCTGGTGCAATATGGTGGCTCTATGTCAGAGTATGACCCATCTTTCTGGACTTTAAAAAATATGTAGCTTTATCCTTCTGTGGTTTCTTTTAATAGTTGTTTCTTTAAATTGTCTCTGTTTTTGAAAAGCTTTTTCTCATCACAAGACATATTTATAGTGTTTTGTGTCTTATACGCTTGATATCCTTTCCTAGTGCACAGTTAGAACAGCATATCATAAAGCATAATGCAATGTGATATGAAATAATATTTCCTAGAGACTTGATGGAAAACACACTTTGAGAAGTTCTGACCTAACCAAACCCTTATTCTTAATTAATACTATATTTTTGTGAAACCATTAATTTGTGTGGACTGGTATAATTCACAAAAATTCAAAAATCTGAGGAAGGAAGGTTTCAACAGGAGACCTTCATTTTAAAACAAATCAGTTCGGTGGTGAATTATTAAACTGGATCCCAATCAGTTCTTTGGTAATAGTTTATTCATGTTGACTCACTATCCTTCAGTCTCCACATCTATCCTTCAAGCATCCACCTGCTTCTGTCCTTTCATCTCTAACTTGGACTTAATATTTAATGAGCAGTTACTATGTCCTGGGCCATTTCTCTCAGAAAATATAAGCTATTGCAAGTTATAAAATAACCCACAGCACTACATGTTCTCAATGCAGTGTTGTTCTTCCTGGCACCTTCTGTTGCCTCATCCGTTATTAAACCTACAGTCCTACGTGCCAGGTGGTGGTTATTATACCCACAGGATTTAGAGCTAAAAAGAATATTAATCACCTAGTCACACCCCCAGCTTGCCAATGAAAAAATTGAAACTCATGAGTCCCAATTTAAGTGCTGAATTATATTCAGCATTAGGTTGGACATATTCATGGAGTCAACCCCAATAATAATAATACTTTGGATGCTTCCTAAAATATTTTATTAATTTTTTCACATTTATTTTCTAGTAATATTGAGTATACAAATTAGATATTTTGTCCAATTCCTACAAGCACATAATATTATTTGATCATTTTCACTCCTCTACTAACCCCTGTCCCGGCTAGTTTCACACATATTTTGCTCCTGTTCATCCCTCATTACACACCATTACACCCCATCCTTCTTACTCCTAAGTGAACGCTTTGTAAAATATTTCATATTGCTGAACCTCTTTTAGTCAAGTTGCAGATGATTTTGATGTTACATGTATTATTTATCTAATATCTTGTTCATGATTCCCAGTTTAAGTGTATAAACAGCAATAACAGTGATAGCACACTAATGTCTGGCCAGTGCTGGGTCCTGAACATTGTGCTTTATGTGAACTGCTTAGCATAAAGTAAGTAGCCCTCACAATCCCCACTGTGTATAAGGGCAGTAACTAGATGATAGTCAGAGTTAAATGGGGGCATTTAAACCCAGTTCATGTGAGTCTGAAGGCTACTACCATCGTTGTTTCTTTTCTGTAACACCCACTTTGTTGCTAAAACTGAGCCTTAGTCACTTTCCTATCACTGAGATACAATACTCAACACCCGCAACTTTAGGAAGGAGAGGTTTATTTTGGCTCCTGGTTACAGACCATGGTCAGCAGGATATAAGGCAGAGATGGTAAGCTAAAGGGCCATGGTAGAAGAAAGCTGCCCATGTCTTGGCTGTGGGAAGCAGAGAATGAAGGAGCCAGAGAGAGATATGACCCTTCCAGGTCACACTCCCAGTGACCGGGCCTTACCTCCTAAGAGCACGTTCTGCTCTGAAGCCAAGAGTGGATTAATCCACTGATGAGTATAGGTTCTTCATGATCCAATCACATCCCAGAAGCTCTGCCTCTGAACAAATGAGGCTTTTGGGAGATATTATAGATCCAAAGCATGGCACCATGCTAGAGATGTAGACACTGTATAAATGTATAAAAGACACAATTGATATCTGTAATAGATCTTCAGTCTGGTACACAATACAGAGGTAAAAATATTTATTCACCAGATTTAGATGTGAACATTGTTTGGCTATTGTGAAAAGCCAAAGCTGCTTTCATAGGAGAGAGATTCATGATCACTGATACACATCTGAATTATGGTCTAAAGTGTGCTGTGGGCAATTCCATTTAAGAGCCTCCACATTGCTTTTGGCGGTGGCAGAATCTCTGGATAATTACACAGCAGGGCAGGTTGTTTGGTGATGTTTTTCTTCCACAAATAATGCTGACACTGGGCCCCCATAAAGGCAGAATACAATAGCTCAGAAAAGTTACGGGTTAGGGCTTCCTGTCAAAATTATCAAGACATTATCATCAGGGGAATCTCCCTTCTCCCATCCAAATCACATGAATAATCACTCACTCCAACTCGACAGTGATTCAATAGTAACAGCACAGGCTCAGCATAGCTTTCTGATATTAAACAACAACCCAAACTGTTTCTAGAAATATGAATACTGTAAAAGTGTATGGTACGTACAAAGCAGAGAACCTATACATAATTAAAGCTTGTTATATAAATATCTCATAAATTACAGAGAATACAATCATGAAATATTACTATTTGGGCATAGTGTAAGTTATAGAATTTGACTATGTAATTTTTTCTTATGATGTAAGAGATGAACAGAGCTTTTAAAAGAAAAGGAAGAGATAAACAATTTAGCTTGTTAAAATTTAAAAATGTATTGAAATACTTTGCTAAAAGACAAAATATGTATCCAGAATTTTTGTAATAGCTTCAAGTCCCACACAAGCAAATGTCTATAATTGACAGCCAACTATAATAATGAGAATTGTGGTACTGTAAGTTAGCTCTATAGCCTCAATTTTTTATCTTGAACAGTTTTACACTGGTGCTTGAAGATGGCAAGTACTTATTGTGGGAGACATTGAGAGATTACATTAAGTTGGTTATCGATCATACTGTACAGGTTCACTTTACTAAAAGGTAATCTCTGCTTCAGCAGGTCTACATCTGACAAAGTATGCTGTTCTCCTACCTTATATTCCGAGCAAGAAATTTTAAGAGAGATTAGTTTGGTTGAGTCCTCAAACTCTGGGCATTTCAAATACAGCTCAGAGGGAGTAAATCATATGAGGTTTTTGAAAATGTTTTCTATATCTCGAGGTACTTTGAAAAATACAAAACAAATGTCATTGAATATCTTTTATCTACAAAAACTGTGAGAGAGTATCTTAATAAATCATTCAGTCCTATTCAGGTATTTAGCAGTAAAAGAATTCTCCATAGCATTAATAGTTTATATTTGTTAATTATCATAATAGAAAAAAGTTCCATAATTTTTCATTCCTTCTTAATTGAGTCAGCTTTTGTTCATATTTTCCCTTATATAAAATGAATCAATCTGCTCCCATTCTTTCTAAATTAACCCTTTTCTGCCCTAATTGTACAAGTCCGTAACTACAGACAAAAGTTCCTAATATTAATTGAGACTTCTTCATACAAGATAATTTAGACATCCATTTAAGCACTGTTTCTATTCTGCTTACCTTTCATAATCATTTCGGTGATATCCTGATTTTTTTCTCTTCAAAAATTTGGCATGCAAACAGAAAAATGCGTTTGTGTGTTCCTGGAAAATCTACTTAACAGAACTCCAGGAAGTCTTACAATATTTACTGCGCCAGTGATATTCTGTAGGGACCTTATTGAAGAATAAATACTAATAAACCATAAGAGAATGACCTATTAATTGAAAGTCAATAGTTTAATGTGTAAAACTAAAAGGCCAATTAATTTAATTTATGAGAAATAATTACCTATCAACCCAATATTCAGAATTCATTTAACTATTGCATCCCCTCCCTATTACAATCATACCTGAATAGGCAGAAGTCTCAGGGGAAGCAAAAGCTTCTGGACATACAGATGCACATTGTTTGCACAACTCTAAAGTCTCTGAGATTAGGATGCATCTTACTACCAATAGCATCTTACAGTCTCCATTAGCCAAACAAACAGTATGCCTTAGCTGTCAGTGTGAGCCTATTGTTCTAGCATTGAGGTCTCTGGTTTTATAGGAATTTCTGGAAACAAAATAAAAGCTTTAGTAGATGCAGAGAACTATTGTGAGGAGACCAATGATTTGAATAGCAGGGGTTTTGGTGGAATTGGAATACAAGAAGAAATTTGACAGTACCTTAATCAATGTGTTTCATTTATGTTTCAAAATATGTACACGCTTCCTTGGTGGTCTAGTGGTTAGGATTTAGTGCTCTCAAAGTATGCACAAGGTTGGTATAATTAAGTTCAAAGAATTATGTGAGATGTCTCAATTTTTTCTTTCTTAGTGATGCATAAAACAAAATAATGATATCTTATAACCAGTAACCTAAATATAATGAATGTTAAAGTAGTGTTCCATCTTTATACATACAGTAGATATTTTAGAAATGTCTTTGAGCAAGAATCAAAACCTGTTCAGAGATGAACAAACAGTCATTTATTTACTCCCCTGTGAGGGAGGGTTTTAGGAGATCATTCCTTATTCTGAAAGATATAGTGGAATCATTTAAGGATCTGTCCAAATAGCAGGTGGAAAAGTTAAATCCTTTATTTATGAAGAATGATCAGGAGCTGTCCATTTCCATCTAGTCAAACCCATTCCATGGTTTGCATGTGAAAAGGAGTGGTAGAGAAATACAAACTTGTGTGGATGCCAAAGAAAAATAAAACATCACGTTTACATATGAAAATGGAATTTCCTAGGAGAGTAGTTGGCAGCACCACTACAATGTACATGAAAAATGCAGGATTCCTTGCCTCTTCCTCTGCCCCAGCTGATGCTCCTGGGAAAGAAGGTGGCTGCTTTGAAGAGGCTGCTCTGGCCTGCATCTTTAGCTGGTTTTGAAGAGGCTGTAGTGGACCTATCTTCAGCTGCACAGGCTGCCTGCAAGGGAGGCCTTGGCTGAGGGGAGGCCTCACAGAACTGCTTACCGAAGCCCATTCGCAGCTGGCAGCTGGCAGAAGAAGGCTGCCCTGCTGGCTTGTGGTGTTCTTGAGATGGCAGCCAGGACAGGTGCCGAATGATGTGACCTCTGAGTCTCCCATGCTGAGGCGCCTGTCTGGATGTGTGCGCCACCAGCTTTAAGTCGCTGCTCTGCCCACAGCCTTCTGGGTGTACTGCATATGAAACCAAAAGAAGTACAAGTCAAAAGTCATTTCCATAAATCGAATTTCTATGTTTCTGCTTAATCTCATGCCCCCAAATATCAGTCTAAATCAAAGGCAGATATGATAACTTTATATGTTGAATTATTTTATGTCCTGTTCTGCCAGTTATTTTTAAAAAATCACAGAAAATAAATGTTACTATGAATTAGGAATAAAATAACATCAGTGAATAATTTTATAAGTTTAAATGTATATGTATAAAATATATGATATTGTGTATAATATAAAATATATGAAAATAAATATAAATATCAGAAATCAACACCAGGCATAGGTAATGAACAGAGATAACTTGGAATAAAAAATATAAATAATATAAATACTTATAATCTCCTGCCCTTAATTAATTAATTCAGCTTTTAAATCACTTACCAAGCTAATTTTAGTTATTTCCTGTAAAATTCCTCTGATGTTTCCCTCTTCCGAAAGGATACATAGAATGGCAGAAATAAGCCTTTCCCACCCAAATAGCACTGTCTAGAGTCATGCTTACAAAAACCTAATGCTTCCGGGGTCTTTCTAAAGTGCAAGGACACTCCAGTGCCTGGTGGGTCTGTTGCAATCTGCTTAGGCAGCAACAACAGGAAATACCAAGGAAAAGTGGGCAGAGAAACCCAAGGAAAACAGCCCAAAGGCAAATTAAGTCCTTCCTGGGGACCCCCTGAGTGAGTAGTGAATGCCTGCCACCTCTTCTATAAATATTGTTTGTATCTGATTCACAGCATGAAGGGCCAAGACTTGTGAAAAAAATAAAGAAAGTGTTCACAAAACTTTTCTCAGTTCAGAAGTGGTTTGAGGCAAGACTTGGATCTTGAGCACCTAAGACTGGTGAAGACTTATGTGTGTCAGAGAAATTATGCACTTGGGCTTTTTCATAGTGTGCTGTTGCTCGGCCTTTCTCACTGCAAACCTCACTGATTGGACTCCACTGGCAATTAAGAGATAGAGATGAGAGAGTGCGCATACCTGGCCTCTGAGTTAGAGGTACAGTGTTTAAGACTTGGCTATTACAGTACAGCAAATTTTACACTTCTCAGACTCATTTTTCAACCTGATATCATCTGGACTTCATTTAACCCTAAAAGTTACCTAACCTGTTTGTCAACTGTGCTGAAAGCTGCATTTATAAAGGTGAAAGTGCTCTGTTGAAAAATCATTTATCTGAAAACAACAGCAGAGATTTATGG
Organism: Fukomys damarensis; assembly: GCF_012274545.1. Taxonomy (NCBI): domain Eukaryota; kingdom Metazoa; phylum Chordata; class Mammalia; order Rodentia; family Bathyergidae; genus Fukomys; species Fukomys damarensis. The sequence goes on along the minus strand of NW_022900928.1, from coordinate 90,694,519 downwards.
ATACTCAGCAAAATCTTGCTGGTCCATTCTTCTCTGTCCACCTCTCTCCTGAAGATAAGACATCCTTTCAAAGACAAGTGAGACTCAGAGTGGTAGATATTTCAGTATTTCACTTGTAGCCTCGTGATACACATTCAATATAGTTAGTTACTGGAGGCCCCTTCAGTGGATCCGATCTCTTGTATGGGTATGACCCATGGTGAGAAGAAAGGCAAAGAGATAGAATTAAAGAGACAGAGACAAGAAAATGGGATGGCCAGTGCCTGAGCAAGCAAAGGCCCTGACCAGCCAAAACCATTGATATTTATTGGCGACACAATCATTGCTAAGTTGAAGTGTAGGAGCTATATGTAGTTGCTAGGGATATGTTGCTGACACAGGCAAGGCTTGTAAAGGAAGAGATAAAACATTTTTGTGTTAGACTGGGAGCAGAATTTGGGTAAGAGTCATTGTGACCTCAGCTGTGTGTTATCTCATATGCTTTGGCCATACTCCTTAAAATAAGCCAATTGTGGGGTTAACTCTTTACAACTTGCACAGCTTACAGCCTGCTTTAGGTCTGACCAATGGGGTACTTTGCCACAGTTAGCCGGGTACTTGTTTTAAAATATTTTACATTTCTTATTCTTTTTTTTTTCTTACCTTCTTTCCAATCATTGTATAGTTAGAGGAAAATTTGTATTATTTGAAAGTATACTGTGGTGGTTAATTAATCGTCAGTTTGAATGATAATGTTCAGCTGGTTTAAGTCAGCATGGTTGGTGGAAAAGTATAAAAGGAGAACAGGAGGGATGGATTTCAGCTGATCTTCTGTACAGGAGCTTCATTGCAATTGCTTTTCTTCAGAAGAATTTTTGTCAGTTTTTCTTTGAAAGAGGCTTGGCTGCTTTCTTTCTTTGTGGGAGCTTCAATCCCTGTCTTCATCTTGGACGTCATCTCCTGGCTTTCAGTGCAGATCCCTCAGCCTTTTGGCTCAGATCCTTCAGTGTTTTGGCACAGACACTTCAGCTTCCAGCACTGGCCCTTGTCCCTTTCCAGCACGGAACCTTCAGCCTCCTAATACAGCTTTCATGGGATATTACTAAGGGTGCCCAAGGCCTCCACTTAATCCTTCTGGTCTCCAATGCATAGACATCTTTCACTCTTCTACATCTGTCTCTAATGAGCAGTGACTAATACATATACCATATCAGAAGCCAAACATCTTGAACTATATACTGTACTTTTTCGCATTCTGAACAACTGAGTCTAGGAACAAATCAATTTTCTGTATTTGGGCCTTTCTCTTCTTATTTATAAAATGGGACAGCTGAACCACATGAAATTTAAATCTACACCCAACCCTAAATATTCCATAATACTAAAGAATAAAAAATAAAAAGCTATGCAGTTATTTCTGAATTTAAAATTGGTCCCCTTTATAAATTATATAATAATTTTGTAGAATCTCAGACTTTTTTAAATAAGAGAAACATAGAGAGGCACTGGACATATTTAGATATTCTCCAGTCTTAGAAAACCCATCAAAATATTTAAATAAAAGAAAGAATATTTTATAAGGTTGACAGATTTTTTATGAGAAGCTAGTACACTGCTGGTGGAACCTATGGCACATGTGCTATTAGTTTTTCTTTTAAAATAAAAGGTGTTAGGGCTGGGGATTTAGCTCAGTGGTTCCGCTGCCTGCCTTGCAAGTGCAAAGTCCCAAGTTCTATGCCCAGTACCAAAAAATAAAAATAAAAGTAAAATAAAATAAAAGATGTTAATTCATGAGTTGTTTTTCTAAACTAAAATCTCAGCATTCAGGTTGAATTATAGTGTTGGCATGTTGAGATAAATAAATGGATTTGAGGTTGCAGTTTGGGTATTCCCCTCTAAAAGGTTTGCCACCTCTGGACTAGAACTATAGTCAGGCCCAGACCTACGACTCAGAAGTCAAAGTGTAGTAATACCATGGTTTGTGAGCATAATTTAGAAACATGCTTGTAATTCAAAGCATTTATATATCAAAACAAATTTCCCCATAAGAAATAATGGAAACTCAGATGATTTTTTCTACATCTCAAAAATATTCATATAAAAATGATTATAATACTGTAATATAATATAAAATGATAAAGAAAATAATACAAAACATAAAGAAAAATGAACAAATTAACTTGCACTTACCTTTGAAAACCTTCCTGGCTGGTGTCAGGGAGACAAGAAAGAGAAGGGTTATTGTGAAGGATGAATTTCACTATTGCTAACAGAATTATTGGCTCAATGGAATCTTTTTCTTTTAAACTTTAACAAGGAACCTATCCATTGATACTTGCTTTTGCCTCCTTTTGAGGATTTTGCGGAAATGTGACCTTGCATTGTCATTAAACAAATTCATCACTTGCACTGCTATGGCCTTATTCTTGTCTACAATATTTTGATCTGTTTCCCACATTTTATACATCTCCATAATTTCATTTGAAGTAAAGGATCCTCTGCCTTTTTCTCCTCCTTTACAGATGAGATCTCCTTTATAGCCTCTTGTTATTGGGAGACAATCACCCACAATCTTGCAGAGAGACAGAGAGAGAAGTGGGGGGAACCATTGCCTCACTTGTGATCATGTGATCTTTGGAATTCTGCACTACTTGTATTGTAAGATGTCACTCATTTATGAAGCTAAAATGTATTAGAAATGTTTGCTCATCTTACAGAACACTCACACAAGTTATTCACAATCCAATGTTTTATCATACTCACCAGAGACTTGCTGTTACTTCCCAAAACCCAATTCCAAATTTCCAGGCGACATCCAGCAGGACCCAGCTTAGATCAATATTTTTACTCCCAGAAGAGACAAACAGCCTTAACAAGATCACTGGCAATGATCTAGTATAAGCCTCTCCTCCACTGTAAGAGGAAACAGTTCTCAGACATGAGGCCACAATGCACACGGATGGGCCAGAATCTCAGTGGAAGTGGCTATTCCTCACCCCATCTAACTATAGTACCTCCAAGTTATGAGCATTTTAATATAAAAGAAGAAATACTGCCATAGGTTTTCATTCTTGGCTACCCAAAACAATCATCAACCTTTAAATGAGTTTCTTCTCGGTATTGGAGAGCAATTAGAACCAAACTAATTTGATGTACCTATAAGGTTCTCTCCTTCACATCGTCATGGAGGAACAGCTGGGCCCGCCTGGTGCTGAGAGATGTTCTGAGCCTCTTCACACACTGACATTTATGGGAGCCATGGTATGACATCAATAATTCACACACCTCACAAGAGCTGGCAAGCAGCTGCTCTAAAGACAGGGCCTCATCACTTATTCATGTTTCCAACATTTGTACTGGTTCATAGTTTTATTTTAAAGCTTCTTTAATTGTAGGGGTAACAAAAGGAACACAACAAACAGCCATTAAATCAAAAGCACTGCTCTGCATTAGAAGGGGATAAATTGATTACTCTATGGAGAAAATAATCAGCTTCTGAAGCCCTGAAAGTTTTGTCTACCGAAATATAATATTATATGTTAAATGATCTTCTTTTTTCTATTAGATATTTGCTTGAACTGTGAATTTTAAAAATTCTTATGCTGCCTTATTTTATAAAATCACAGACATTAAAAATAAAATATTTCCTTAAACATAACCAAGTCCTTATTCTTTATTTTGTTTAGGAAATAAAGGCCCAGTAAACTAATGCAAATGTTCTATAATTAAATAGCTTATTATTAAAAGTGCTAAGACTCAAACTCAAGTTCAGTGGAATTTTTATCCTTAATTGGGCTTCATACACTGAATTATACTGAGAACAATCCTTACCATATGATGTGATCACTTTTCATCAGTGACTTTTATTTAACAACAATATAGTCAGGGCCTATAACTATATCAGCTCCCCCAAAGAGCTAGAACTTCAGCAATAATACATTTAACACATGGTCCTTCCCATTCTCCCGAGTTCCCCTATTCAAAGGTAACAGGTAGCCTGAACCTTGAACTTTTGTGATATCCCTTATTCACTTTTATTGCTTGTAAATGTATATACTTAAAAGTGTATACTATTATTTTTTAAATTTATAAGAATGTATTATGCTGCATAGACCATAATATTATATTGCTATTCCTCATCCATATTGTTGTATGTCCCAATACCACAGTGTATTTTCACTCTCCCACTAATAGTTTTTTGTTTGTTTTTTTCCTGTTGTGAACAATGCTACTATGAATGTTCTGGTGAAAATTTCCTATTCTAAAGGTACATGAGTTTCTCAGGAGCATGCACTAAGCAAGAATTGCTAGATTATAAATTACAACTGTTCAGCTTTGGAACACAATAACAAACTGTGACCCAAAGTGGTGCTATCATTATACACTCCTGAAAGCAATGATTAAGATCTTGTAGATACTGTATATCGGAGGTCAGCGAACTTTCCCTGTAAAGGACCAGAGAATAAATACCTCAGGTTTTATGGGATGCGTATAGTTTCTGTGGCAGCTACTCAACTCTGGCATGGTAGGTAGAAATATGGTAGGTACAAATAGTCATAGCCAAACATAAAAAGTGAACATAGATGTTTTCCAGTAACACTTGTTTATAGTCACTGAAATGTGTTCGATAATTTTGTCACCTTAGGAATATTATTCTTCCATTTTTCCACCATTTAAAATGTCAAACCCATTCTTGGGGATCATACAAAAACAGGTGGTAGGCTTATGACTCCTTCCCCTATTTATTTCTCCCTCATTTCCTCCATTTCTTTCTGTTCAATTCAATAAAAAGTTATTGATAACTTGTTAGGAGTTATGTATTGTCCCAAATACTAAAGGATTGTGTCAGCCCCTAAAGCCTAATGCTCCTGCTTTCAAGGAGTTTACATTCTAATAAGAGGAAGCAGAAATTAAAATAAATGAAGATGTAATAATCAGTGGTATATTAATCAGGAAGTATTCCAAAGACAAATCAAAGGAAGTGGGTGATGACCCTAAGATGTGATTATTTGCACAGAACTACCAGGAAATGCATCTCTTCTCAAACACAATGACACTTGGACTGAGCCTTTATTTTTAAATAAAGGATTAAAACATACCAATATCTGAGAAAAAATTGCTTCAGCTGGGGTGAACAGCACATCAATGCACCTACTCCAAACATGAAAAGTTGATCATGTTTTATTCTTCTTGAGTCTTTCTTGATTCTGCAGGAGCCTTGAGGAAGTGCCCACTAGCACACTGTATCTTCACAGATCGCACCTGTCCACATGCCCAGTCCTCACTTGGCAGGTAAATTCTCCCCTACTGCTGCAGCCATAGTAAATCACTTGGAGTCTGGAGCCTTTGCAAATTCTTTTTACTAGAAATATCACCTCTCCCCAATCCAGTCTTTTAAAAGGATCAATGAATACACTAACCCCAAAAGCACAGCTCAGTGTCATCTTTGGGAAACATGAGCTGACCACTGTTTTCACTGATCTCCAAGTTAGCTATTCTTACAGAGTCTCCCACATCATACTTTTTTCCCATTGCACCAAGCAGCCTCCGTGTTTGTATTTATTCTTGTATCTTCAGTGCCTAGCACTGCTCCTCTTAGATACCCAGCAAATATTTGGTGTAGAAATGAATGAATATATGAATAAATAAAAAGATTAGGTACAAAAAACTTGTCTGTATATTCTTCCTATACTCCAGTGCCAATATTCTAAACAACTCACTGTAGTTGATTTTACAAAAGAAACAGAAATGGCATGTATGGTATAATTTTAAGACAGTGGATGCATGTACATGTAAATTACAAGTATACATAGTAATAGATATTAAAAATTAATAGGCCCAAATTTAAAAATGTTTGGTGTATTTTTCACTAATGATAAGGTTGTACATAATTTATTTCCTTTTTCCCATTTTCCATATTTTTTAATCTTTATAATCTTATTTTTATGAAATGTTCCAAGACTCTACTAATGTTAGCAATTCTATGAGTATGAGTCAACCCTCATACTGTTTTGTCTTTTACATTGTATTGTTCAAAAATTTTAAAAAACTGTATCTGCAATGAAGAACATTCTACCACAAATCCACGTTTTCATGGCAGCCCCAAAAATGCATGTGAGGCTAAAAGGATAAATTTCTCTCCAACCTGCTGTGAAATTTCCATTAATCCCTTCATAGCTTCTCCAGGTCTTGACCCTGAGGACAAATGCAGAGTCTGATCTGTGATCAAGGGTTACTTCAAGCTAAAATTATCTACTGCTGGAGAGAAACTCTTCCAAATGGCCTCACCCCACTGCTATGAAGGTGAGAGTCACCCCCACAGCTCCCATATTGCAGAACTGCAGGATGCAAAGCAAAGACTTCCCAAAAATATCTTACTCAAAACCTTATTTCCTAAAATTATGCTATTCAGATTATTATCACCTAAATGTTTTTATTTCTTGGTAGTTCTAACAAAATAAAACTTACCTTGCGGCAAATTTACAGAATATTTACTAAGGAGAAATGCACAAAGAAATACACTTTGTCATTTAAGGCAAAGAATAAAACAGTAATGCCATGATTTCTCAAATTTCTCATGTGCTGTCTATCTACATGGCTAGGTAATTGAATTGTGGAGTTTGAGAGATGGAAGGAATCTTATAGATCATCAAGCACGAATAATTTCATTTACAGTCATAGAAATGAAAGCCCAGAGAAGTCAAAGAACTTGGTAAATGCACTAATTTTTCCTTCCACAATAATACTTTGGAAGTGAGCAGCATGAAAATCAGCACGGCTGTGTTGCCAATTTCAAACAGTCAATTTGTCTCAAAGACAAACTCTTCTGTCACAAAGACCTGGATTCCATGTTCCTTTCTCCACATAGCTCCTGTTGACCTTGGATAAAGTATTTAGTCTTTTGGGACTTCCACTTCCTCAACTGAAAGATATTTTAAAGGATCTAACATGTAGATCTGTGCTAAGATCACATGACAAAACACTTCGGTGCTACCACTGTCATTGTTCTTGTCTCTTCTACATGTAACCCCACTGAGATGAGGTGTCTGGCAGATCAAAATTTGAACTTTTGAAGAAAGAAACATTACCACCACCTTCAATATCCCTCTGTTTCTCAGGAGTATTTATTTGTTTATTCATTTTTGGTACTGAGGATTGAACTCTGGACCTTGCACTTGCAAGGCAGGCAGCGGCGCCACTGAGCTAAATCTCCAGCCCTCTCAGGAATATTAAAAAATGACAAAGACAAAGGAAAGCTGAACATCAGCTGTTGGACCTTAGCAATACAGACACATGCTGGTGAAACAGGATGTCTCCTGCATTCATACTTCTCATGTGTTAACCCACTTACTCCTCAAAGCAATGCTCTGTGTTTGGCTGGTGCTATTATCCCCATTTATATATGAGGGCACAAGGGGCCATTTTGGATATATCCAAGTGCATTTAGTTACCACCGTATCACCTCCAGTTTCAGCAGTGGGGAGACAGGTCAGCAATTGCCCACTGGAGTCTTGGTCCCAATTGTCTGCTTTTGGCAGTGTCTCCAGGAATTGACGGTGTCTTCTGATGGCGGAAGCCCCAACAGCCCACTCACTGCCAGTGCATATGTCTCAGGCATCCTACATCTCCCCCAGGGAACAAGGTCTCTCTCAGCAAGCAGGTAGCCTTTCATGAAGGCTTTGAATACCTAGTTCTGAGTTAACAGTCTGTGAAAGATGTCACACAAGATGCTGGAACAAGGAAGTGCCTTGGAATCCCATCTACAAATTCCTTCCAGGGTCACTACCTTCACTCCCATCTTCTCCATCCCTTCTAGGGCAGAGAGATGCTATTCTCCTTGAACTGGGATCTGTTTCTGCAGGGAAGGGAGGGTTGATAGTCCCTGGGATTAGGGGGGTTGACTCAGCTTTGAACTTCAAAGGAGGCCTTTAGAGACCCTCAGCAAATTTGCACTTTTAAAGACAGGAAAAATTTTTTTTTAAATTCTTAAACTGATATTTTATCATAACCCAAAGTATAGATTAACTAAAGAACAGAGTTAAGAAATCTAGTAAAGCAGAAGCATGGTAAAAACAAAGTTCTTGTCACACAGTTAAAAGAAACACCTTTCTGTTTAAGGTATATGGAAGAGGAGTGAAGAAGAGAGAAGGGAGAGGAAAGGAAAAAAGAAAAAAAGTATGGGAAAGAAGGTATAAAATAAGAAATTGTTTTGATGCGAAAAATAAAAAGAGAAATGAAAAATGAGGAGAGGAGAAAAGAGCAAGGTCCACCAGTTTCCTCCTCAACTCATGTTCTACTTGTCAAAATCCAGAGTGCTGGGAGAATTGAGATCATTTTCTGAGACCCAAGACAGGGAGATGGGTAAGGATCTGAGAGAAGTTTGACATCAGTACCTTTAAATAGATTATAAATATTCTTATAAGTGTTCTCTATGTCAGTTACTATCCTATAACAGCCATCATTGGTCATGTTTTATGAATTCCTTTCTTAACTTTGTGACTCATGTCTAGATTTAGTAGCCCTGATCTGTATTTACCATCTCTTAACCTCAGCAGTCAAACGATTCCCCAATTTATGCATGCAATTGTATTGCTATGCCTTATTTTCCAATCTCCAAAGGAGTGTCCTTCATAAATATTATGCAGGTCTTTGGATGTTACTCTATCCGAAATATAACTCATGAACTGAAAAAGCTTTGTGATTTTTTTTAAATAGGGACATTTAAAAATATTAAGTGGCTTGAAATATTCCCAGCTGATGTACATCATCTCATTTGAAATAATATATCTGATAGAAGCAAATTACCCACTCAAGAGCATTCTTCATCTTGCTTTCCATAACTCACAGCCTTACTTCAGTTCTCAAAATGCTTTTCCAATTACAGCCAGCACTTGATCATTTGAGGACACAGCACTTACCCTGAACAATGCCTGTGGTGCTTTTACCTTCCACCTCGGTACCTGTTCTGAGACCCTCTCAGAAGCTGGAGTTGCTGAGAGGGGAGGAGAGAGGGAAAGGAGAATATAGAAAAGACATGCCACTTCTTACTGACAGGCTCAAAAATCTCATTGTCTCTGTTTCCCCAGACAATTCTCTCTTGATGACCTCTAAAAGTTGGAGGCCCACAGATCTTCTGTTAAGATATCCTCTTTTTATCCCTTTCCAGTAATCCCTTTTGCTTATCTCATTCATTTCCCCAGCACTGTAATCTACCTACTGTCCTTCAAATAGCATAACAGCACCAATATTTATGTCCAGTTGTTTACTTGGCATCAACATTTAACTATGTCTCGGGCAACTCAAAGCTCACTATAAAACCAGGAACTTTTGATCTGCCCACTAGCAAAGTTATTCTTCCAATTATATTTATTTAAACCAAAAAGCCAGCAGTCATCTATACCTTTTCTATCCGCCTCTGCCCCCCCCAACCATCACTACATTTTCTGCCAGATTCATCAGCAATTTCTGCTGTTTTCCTCTGTCAAATACACTTCTAAGTCTCTACTTTCCCTCCACTGCCTTCCCCCTAATTCTAGCTCTTATTACTTCTACTTGGTGCTACAAGTTCTTCAACCCTCAGCCCCTCTGATCTATAATGTATTGGTTGTGTCTTTTCCCTATGTTTCCCACATGTGAGCTAGAATGAACTGTTCCTCTGTATAGGCAACGTTGTAAGACAACATCCGCTGTTGCTCACTTTTGCTTAAAATACAAAACAGTAGTTGAATGCTTCCATGATGCATAAATTTGATGGTAATAAAGTACCACCAATGGTGTGAATTAAAACAACAGATATTGTTGTCTCATTGTTATAGAGTGCAGAAGTGTGAAATCAAGGAGTCTGTAAAGCCAAGCTTTTCAGATCATCACAAGGGAGGAAACGTTTTGTCTCTCAGCTTCCTGTGGTGACATTCCTCTGGGTTCCTCTGCATGTGATTGCATCACACTAAATGCCATCTTCCTATCACACATGTTATGATTTAGATCTAAAATGGCATCCAAAGCCTAGCATTTCCAAAGGTATTTGAACTGCAGTGGAAGTTTAGCTGGCTTGCTGTTGGGCAGCAGGATCTGGTGGGAGGAAACAGGTCAGTAGGGGTGTCAGAAGGGTTTATCTTCTCAGCTCCTCCCTTCTTTCTCTGCTTCCTGGCAGCCATGGTGTGAGCAGCTTTCCTCCACCACACCCTTCCACCATGACCTTCCTGTCTTGGAGCCAGCCAACTGTGGACCATGTGTGAGCCAGAATAAACCTCTCTCCTCCTTGGAGTTTTGGGTGTCAGATATTTGTCCCAATGACAGAGAGAGAGAGAGAGAGAGAGAGAGAGAGAGAGAGAGAGAGAGAGAGAGAGAGAGAGAGAGACCGTGACACACTCTGTTCTCCCTGTGGGTCTCTGTGTCCAAATTTCCTTCTTTTTATAAGAACATTGCCCTTTAGATTAGAGCTCACCTTTCACTTACAATCTCAGCTTGATCATGGCTGCAAAGTTCCCATTTCCAAATAAAAGGCCACATTCACAAGTTACAGATAGCAATGACTTTAAGGATGACGTGGTTTTTGTTGTTGGGTTTTTTTTTTTGTTTTTTTTTTTGGTACCGGGAATCAAACTTGGGACCTTGTGCTTGAGAGGCAGGCAGCAGAACTGTTGAGCTAAATTCCTGGCCCCGAGGATGAAATTATTAAAACCAGGATGTTAGGGTTCATTTGGATTCCTGCACATCTAATATCATGCTGATATATTTTTAAATTTTTATCCTTGAAAACAACTTTATACTAATAATAGATCAAATAACTGAGTCTGATAATTTAATACTCCTGTGCAAGAAACTACAAATGTTTGTCATATTCTTTTATTCTTAGACCATCATTTTCCCATTCAGGAAAATAGAAAACACGACTGTGTTAAGTCCTCCTCTGCCACCCTCCACTGAGCTGTCTGTTAACTCAGTCACTTCTCCTGGACAGACTGTCACCTCTCCCTTTCATTCTAAGAGGTGTAAAAAATTGTGGTACAGCAGGGTATTTTTTCTTCCTTCTTTTGTCTTTTCCCTTGTCACTTTTGTGAGAGGCCAGCAAACTTTCCCTATAAAGACCAGACAGTGAATAGATCAGGCCTACTGGCCTACGTGGTCTCTATCACAACTATTTGAGTCCAACTTTGTAGTGAAATGATAACTAGAGCCATTTCGTGCACAGATCAGTGTGGATCACTTCAAATAAGACTTTATTTATGGATACTGACTGTTAATTTTATACAGCTTTACTGTGCCATGAAATATAACTCTTCTTTTGGTTTCAACATCTATTTAAAAACTGCTGAAAACATGCACAGCTTGAGGATTCTGCCAATAGGAGAAGTCAGATTGTCCTGATTCTTGTCACATCTTGTTCCTGGCCACCTGGTCTGTCTGCCTTTTCCTCAGTGGCTTGGCACAGACCACAGATGGGCACAATGCTATGTTCCTGGCCTTTTCTCTCTTTGCTTCCCCTGTTTTCCTTTCCTGTCACCTTTCTTCCTTTCCTTTCCCTCCTCTCCCCTCCTATTCCCCCTTCCCTCTCTCAATGGTTACTCTATTTTTAATTTAATTTTTAAAATTATTAGCATAATATGTAGTATATAATGTTTACATTCTTTGTGTGGAGTTGGCACATGTTCATAACATCTCCTAACCCTCTCTTCCCTCCCCACTTCCTCTGTCTCTTCATCTTTTTCTAAAATAAACATTCACCGTATCGACTGTATTTGGTCATTGCATTTTGATTATTTTAATCGTTTTCTACTTTTTAATTAAATGAGTGTGATACAGGTCATGATGATACACTCAGGAGAGCTGATTTGTTTTATTTAGAAGTGGAAAGCAGGATCAAACTCCCTATGAAAATGCATACAGATGGAAATAATCTAATGGTTATTAGAATTAGAGATGTAGATTTGCTCTGCTGAGTGATCAAATCCAGAAACCCAAAATTAGAAAACACTAAACAAACTTCTGGATCCCCATTCCTCAGCTTTAGCTCATTTCCATTCACAGCCAAACTTGTTTCATTTTTACCTCTCTCTCCTGCCCCAAATGGAATCACTTTGCAGCAAATGCGTGTGTCAGTAAATATTTTAGTATCTGTCTCTTAAAGATGATTTTTCTTTAGAAAGAATATCCAGAGCCACACTATCACACCCTAAAACAAGTCAAATATCTGCAGGTGTCCAGTCGATACACACATTTCCCAGTCATCTCATAACTATTTTGTAGCATGGATGTCCAAACTATCAGCTTATCTGAGCTGCCTTCAGGAAACAGGACTTACCTTGGCTACATATTACATGTATAATATACTTAATGTATATAAGTAACAAGACTTCCTCTTTTTTATTTTCCATTATTATGTTTTTTTTAAAAGAGGGAAAGTGTGGTAGGACAGGCCTCACCTTTTCATTTTAATTTGTTGATAAGTTTTTTGTTTTAATATTAATGTAACATAAGTAGAGATTAATAAAATATAGAAAGTGCTATGGAAAAATATTTTCATAACAAAATAAAGAATTACAGTGGTAAATATACTACATATATCATGATCTTTAAAAATATATTTTCAATTGCTAATCTGTTTCTCAACTCATTTCCTAATAATACACTGTTTTTGCACCAAATGTTTTAACTTTCAACAAATTATCTCACACTAGGTACGATTTTGTACAATTTCCTATTTCACTATATATATATATATATGTATATATATATATATATATATATATATATATATTGAC
>NW_022900928.1:90680413-90681689 GCF_012274545.1 Fukomys damarensis | reverse complement strand
ATATATATTGGAACATGTGTAAATATTACATTGTCTCTGTGGTGTGAGAAATTATTGGTAAATTTTTAAAGTTGTTTTTAAATGCATAATAGCTCTGTTTCTTTCCCAAATCATCATCTAACCTCCAGTATCTCATTTTCTATCATAGGCACCATCTTTAGTATATACATTACACAATTGAGCATTACTTTCAGCATTGTCCATTTCAATGATCATTTCTTTTTATAATTCCTTCCATTCTTCTAGCCTTCCTCCCTCCCTCCTTTTCCCTTTTCCTCTTCCCTTCTTCTTCCCTCTCTCGCATTGTCCCTCTTTCTTCCTAAGGCAAATAACAGCAAGCTTCCTGTGACTGTCTGTTTCCTTAATAGTGAGTAGCAAGTCACACAAAGATTCGGATAACCTCCAGGTCCTTTGGTTCACTAAAGATGTACAGCTAATCCCTATGCCCATTTCCAAAACTTGGAAATTTTTTCTAACACAACTCAAAAATTTATTTCATTCACAATGTTATTAAGAGGCTTTCTTTTACTTCCTCATTTACCTAAGTGAGGGTGGCAATCTTTTTTTTTTCTTTTTATTGAGTTTATTGGTACAATCTAGGTATACAATACAATTACATTCATCATTGGGATTCTGTACCTTTACATAATAGGTCCTGATTCTCATTTTTCCCCTTGTCCCTGCCCTCCCTTCACCCCCTCCTCCCCTCCCCATTTACAAACACTTTATTTCCATTTTTTCAGTTTCTCATATTTTTTTCCTCTCCCTTATTACCTTTCCCCCACCCTTCCCACTTTCCCTACACCTTTAGCCCTTTACTTCCTATTTCACATTATTAATTATCTCATTAGGATCCTGTGTACTATTATAGTTTTTCACACCAAAGAAACTATTTGGTATTTCAGTTAAAGACATCTCTGTATGAACATTACAAATAGGGAATCCTAAAATAAAACTAAAAAGGAAAGTAAAATAGAAAAGGCAATGATGAAACATTAAAATAATCCTTAATTCTGGAGATGAAAATGGTCCCTGAACATATTTAAATTGCTTCTTGCTCTTTTATTCTTATCTTATTTTTTTCATTATTTAGAGAATACTTTATTAGTTTCTGTAATCAAACCCACATAGATATGACCTTACATATTTAGTATGATGTGTTACCCCTGTACACATGGAAAAAAAACAAAGATTAAAAAAATTTCCATTTCTAGACCAATATGTCTGTCCATTTCTGTACAATGCCAACTCAACACAGTAAATTGGAATGACTTTT
>NW_022900928.1:90662404-90679960 GCF_012274545.1 Fukomys damarensis | reverse complement strand
TAGGTGTGTTTCTTGTATACAACATATTGTTGGATTTTGCTTCTTATTCCATTTTGCCAGTCTATTTCTCTTGATTGGTCAGTTGAGGCCATTGACATTGCTGGTTATAACTGATATGTACTGACTTATTATTGACAGATTATTGGCCTTCTGTTGACTCTTTTTACTTTTTCACCTTCTCCTTTTAATTTCTTGTCTTGCCTATTTGACTTGCTCTGTTGGGCCTCATGGTGTTGTTGCCTTCATTGGCTTTTTCTATGATCTTGTTTAGAATTGCTTGTAGTGCTGGTTTAGTATTTATGTAGTCTCTCAGGTGTTCTCTGTGGTGGAAGTGTCTTATTTCTCCATCCATTTTGAAAGAGAGTTTTGCAGGATACATCAGTCTAGTTTGGAGGTTGTTCTCTTTTAGTACTTGAAATATCTCATTCCAGGCTCTCCTTGCCCCAAGGGTTTGTGTTGAAAAGTCTGCTGTGATTCTTATGGGCTTTCCTTTGTATGTGATTTGTTTCTTTTCTCTTACTGCTTGTAGTATTTTGTTCTTCTGTTGGGTTTCTGGGATCTTGATTATTATATGTCTAGGTGTAGATTTTTTTTTATTGTAGCTAGTTGGGGTCCTATATGCCTCCATTATCTGAATGTCAAATTCTTCCCTTCTGTTTGGGAAGTTTTCTGTTATTAATTCTGCAAACAGCTTTTTTAAAGTCATTTGTATTTTCTCCTGCTACTTCATGTATTCCTATCAGTTTTATGTTATTCTTTTTTGTATCATCTAGGAGTTGTTGGATCGATTTCTCATGATCCCTTACTGTTTTTAAGAGATCACTCTTTTCATGGTCACTGACTGAAATCTTATCTTCTATATCTGAGAGTCTATCTTCACATTCTTTCATTCTGTTGTGTACACTTTCAATGGCGTGTTTAATCTCCTGGATATCTGTTTGAATCTGTTTTATGGATTCCATTTCTTTCCTATGTTGGGTGTTTATTTTTTCCATTTCTTTCTTATGCTGGGCCTTCATGGCTTCTATCATGGTCCTGAGCTCATCTATTTTTTTGTCAGTTTCTGCTCTAGAGTCTCGAATCACCACTTCCATTTTGCTCACTATCTCTATGGTTATCTGGGAAATTATTTCTGTTTTGAATTTTTCTAGAGCCTGATTGATCTGTTTTGTTACTTCCTGTGCTTTGAGTTCAGGGTGTCTTGGTGTCTTGGCCTTTTCATCCTCATTTGCCCTACTGTTTGCCATTGGTGAACTGGAAGTCTGTCCTTGTGTCTTGCTTAAGTGTTTTCTCATTTTTATTTCTGTTGTCGGACTATCCTTGGTTTAATATCTGGGTTATCACCCAAATCTTCCTGATATAGTTGCACCCTAGCTTCTTTGTCTCTAACGACTCACAGACATTCTCATCTTCATAAGATCAGAGAAAACAGCGCATCCCATCAACAGGAATGCTTTATCACAACTGATACAATCATCAACACATTAATATCAAGCACAATTTGGACACTGACCACCTGTGGTAGTCACTAGTCTATCACCCTTAAATCATTTCAATTAAATTGAAATCATGAAGCAGTCCAGAACATGTGTTCAGTGAACAAAATTTCAATATAGTGTATTTACCATTTAATGGCTCAGACAGAGTGAGGATACAAGACCCCTGGTCTCATTTAGCCGATGGCTGAGCCCCATGATGCTGACTGACCTCAGGCTGCAAGGCCCAGCTTGAGTTCCCCAACCTTCTGAATGGTTGAACTCCACAACGTTCTATTACAGGTTTCCCACACCCTTTCTTTAAAGATGTTCAAAGTTGGGAACTCAGAAACATACCCTTGATGACTACCTCTGCCTCTGCAGAGTGGGTCTAAAGACTAGAACAGTCAGGAGGTCTGAGAGTGCATGGTGGGGGGTACTTATGGGAGTTCAGGGGTGCCCGCGTGGCTACCTTCCTGGTGCTTGAGCGATGGAGGCTGGAGCAGGAGAAGGCGTGGCTCTCCTTTCTGAGGTGAATTGGGGCCCATGCTACCTCCAGATGCTTGACCAATGGCCAAGGTTGGCAATCTTTTAGATCACAGAAATAATTATCATGTTCCATAAAAGAATTGCCTTAGCATTGCCAGAATACTCAAGTAGTAGTGACAAAATTAATGATTTTATAGTCCCTTTGCTGTCTCCTTGCAAAGAATTGACAAATTCATTCATTTTTTTCAAACATTTCCCCTATAAAATTGGATCTTTTCAATTTTAAATGAGGAGGTTTGTTAGCATTAGGGGTAATCGTAACCCTATTTATGCAAAAAATTCAACCTATATCTGCTTGGGCTTCAGGGGGCCAGATGACTGAGGACCACACCTTTATTTGTTTTGCTTTTAACATTACTTCATTAATTCAACTCCTATTTGTTGAGCTCTTGAGTACCAATAGGAGGTGTTGATATCAGCCAATAGAGATTAGGCACTGAAAAGGCACCCATATTGCCCTTGGGCATCTTCCCAGAGTTGTGGTTGCAGCACAGATGTTATTTGCACAAATGCTCACAGGGAGGTAAACTGAAGTTTTAGGGCAGCAGATGAGACAGTGAATCTGAAGTTGGCCTGGAATTGAGGACCTGGGAAAAGAGCAGTTTTTTCTAGCAAAGAGCTTAGAAGCTGAGACTTAAGGAATTACAGAAAATGCTAGCACAGTTCGGGAGTATTCCTTGCATGTGGGCAGAATTTGCTGGGGTGAGAGGTGCATTTATATTTGCTAAGCCTCAGAGAGAAAAAAAGTGAAATCACCTAATACATTTGTAGTGCTGTTAAAATTAAAGTAATAACACTAGTTTTAGGTCCCTTGAATATGTTCACAGTGCTGTCTTAAGCGTTTTTCTTCTCTGAAAAGTTATTTCTAGCTAATTATCCTCACTAAGGAATGTAATCTGTCAGACTGTCTTGCTAATGTTCCTCAGATGGGGGCTGCTTCAGTGAATAGAAACTGAGTTAATGGGAAGAATTAGAGACCTAGAGGAGTTGATTATTTGGGGATTTTCTTCCAAGGTGAAAAAAGGGTATCTGTTTCATCAAGAAAATCTTTAATGAAGTTTGGTGCCTGGGTTGGAAGAGGAAGAAAAAAGCTATGACCCCTCTCCCGGGAAGTCACCTCTACCACAACCTTCATGGTCCCCAAGGACATAAATTACTTGGATGTGTTTGATATTTGGCGTGACAGGGATGTGAGCCAGGTTCAACATGAAAGGAAGATCCATCTGACAAGACTGTCCTGTTCAGCAAATCCAGCTGTCATTGCAATTGTGTGCTTTCCCCTACATCAAAGCTTTTCAGATTGAAATGACAAGGAGCAGTGTAATTTCTCAGATTAGTCTGTTCAGACTTAAGTTTAACTGCTAAGTGAAAATAAAATTCTCCAACAACAATATATGGATACATGTGAAATACAACACTAGAATATTTTTAAGTATTACATGTATTAAGAATTTGATGTAGGTTCTAAGTGAGTTTGTAATTTATATGCTAAATCTCATTCCTTGAGTTCCTGTGGCAGTTATCTGACAACATATGTTTACTTTTTGAGATTTACTGCAATTATTTTGTCTACCTTCTTGTCACTAACTCTTTGCTGGCGGAAAATGCAGTGTTTGTCTTCAGGTGCCAAGGACCTAGCACTGTGCTTAAAGTAAAGCAAGTTACTCAATAAATGCAAGCTCAGATCCTCTGGACTCTGCCTCCCTGTCACTAAGGAGCCTGTCCACTCGTCACTGTTTCACTGTCCACCTCAGAAGGAAAACGGTGATGTTTTAAAGTGTCGCTGTCCCCTGGACATCTTTTCATGTTGTTCTCTTAGAAATCTTTGCAGTTTCATAGCTTGTAAATATTGTAAGTAAAGCAACACATATGCCGGCATCCATGTCAAATACTTGATACTGTTATTTTTATCAAATTACTATCAAATTTGAAAGACTTCCCATTGTTTCACCTGTGAACCCTTTCTAAGTTGATATTTTTTACTTTTATTAGCGCATATTTGTACTAAGTGATGATTATGTTCACTGTAAGGGAGTTGTACATGTACATAACACATTTCAATTTCTTTTGAGGGGGTGTTTGAGACAGGGTTTCTCTGTGTAGTTCAGGCTGAGCTTGAACTCAGTATATAGCCCTAGCTGGCCTCAAACTCACAGGGATCCTCCTGCCTCAGCCTCCTGAGTGTAAGGATTACAGATATGAGTCATCAAGCCTGGATCTCAATTCTCTTCTCTCCCCCATACCTAATTTTTCCAGCATCAGATACATTTGTCTTATAAGACTTTATAAAGTTAATTATCATATATACATATTGAAAGCCAGACTAATAGACCAGTGAATATATAATATAGTATATGTAAGACAATAGTACTAAGTCAAGGTACACTTTTAGATACAGTGTCCACACAGGATTACAATTTTTTTCTATTATCTTTTATTTATATATATTGTTTTCATATAAGAGAAGCCATGCTTGTGTTTGAGTTACTTCCTTTAACATTATGATCTCAAGGTGCACCCTTGCAGTGGTTTTTGAAATTTAATATTGGTGGGAAACTATAATCTCATGAACACAATTCGAATGTGTGTTTTATTGGGATCATTGGTGGTAGTGAGAGAGAGATTTCTTGGAAACTAAATGAAGAAAGGTTAATGTATCTTATGAGCACAACATTTATTGAACTTCTGCAGACTGGTGGGACTATTCTAGGCATTGAGTGAACTAAATCTACAAAGGGAAATAATTAAATTCTAGAGCCTGGAGTTTATAGCTCATGAGGAAAGTGGTAAGGGAGGCAGATACAAGACAAATAACACAAATAGGTAATTATGTACTATGTTAAAAGGTGGTAAGTAATACAGTTAGTAGGTGATGGTGCTATGGGGAAAATAGAGAAGGGCTTTAGAAGTTTAATACAATGTATGGAAGGGTGGACTTCACATTCTCTGAATCAAGAATACACAGGCGAGGGAGGCTACCTTAGAGCCTTCAGGCAGGAAAACCTTCCAGAGAGAGGGACATAGGGACAAGGCCCTACCCCAGGGGCACTCAGCATATAACACCTAAGGCTAGGAATCTGTCATGGAGGTGATATTTGGAGTGGGTTTTTTGATGCTGCTGTTTTGTTTATCTCTGTTTTTTAACCAAATGTAAACAATAGGTCCTAAAGTATTTTAAAATAATAGGGAATGATACCTTTAAAAGTCCACAGAAATCATAAGTCAAAGATTAAAAGTTCAAAGAAATGGTTAGATCCAAGATGACATTTCTTTAGCCTCCACATCTGAATTCAGATTAAAATCTAATTACAGATGACAGCAACAAGAATCCAAGAGTAACTGTCCTTGTTACACAGGCTAGAAAACTTCCTGTCCTGCATTTGAACTCTTAGCCACCTAAAAGACCCAAATTGCATCTCTCCCCAGTGTGAGGGAAAAAGCAAACAGAAGCTGAGCTTGTTGAAGTATTGATATAAATGTAGTCAGTAGTTCCAGCTGTATTGTAAAACAATTTTAACACTTCCTCAATGGAACAAAACATTAACAAATACTCTTCTTCCCAGAACATAGCTAATATCTTCAGAGAAAAAGAAAAAAGACAGATAAGTTCCCAATTGTTTTTCAAATGGGTGAGAATGATCTCCTATTATGTAAACGTATTCAGAGGCCTGGCATCACCTTCTCTGGACTGGAATTGTAAGCTTAAAAATAATCAACACTTCTACCACCTGAGGAACAACCTAGGCGCTCAAGTGCTGGTCTCCTCCAAGCATCCTGTGGCGTTCCATCTGCTTCCCACACGTGGTTTCTGCACAAGGGAGTAAAGCTGCTGACACAGCTAGGTTCTGCCATGACCCTACTACCCCAGCCTGCGGGAAGGCGGTTTTCAGATTAGAGTCCAGGCTTATAGTTATACATGCAATGCTAACACAATACATATCTGGGGAGAAAAATAATGCCAGCTGCCGATTTCTAATGGTTTCAATCACGTTGGCAAGATCACAGTCATAGAGTTAATCTTCTAGACGAAATAATAACCTTTATATTTATTATACAATAAACTTATGTAACTGGGAAGACTGATAAAACTTTCAAATGAATCCTGTTACAAATGACTACAAAAAATATATATAATCTAATATTAGTCTGGGTTCTTACCCAAATGTTTTACAAGCAGTTCTGTAGGAATTAATTCTTTCCATGATTAGAAATGCTAGCTAAGAAATTATTTGGTCAATTATTCAGTAAAGTACACATAGCTTTTGTTAAGTTACCAGTATTTGCTCATTATTTTTGTGAATCTGTGTGTTTGGTTATGTGAAGTTTAACTGAAGCAAGGCAATCTCATTTGCTTCAATATAAAATATTTCTTGTTTGTATCAGACACCCAGATTAAGAATGACAACTATAAAATAAAAGCCCAACCTAATCCTTTCTAAATACTTACTATATTTTATCCGTATTTTGTTTTTAACCTTTACAGCAACATTATATTGTAAATTTTCCATAATGCTTTGACTTTGAAGTTAATTCATATTAATCAATATACTTCCAGGTGGTTTATTTTCAATTTTTAAAATATTTAATTGTATGACAACAGTTTATTTTATCTTCTAATCTTTTTAGATAAAATTTTAAGTTGTTTTTAATTACTACAACAAACATCGTATATTCTTATAAAAAGGTTAAAGAATTTCTCTAGAATATATAACTAGAAATAATTGTAATTGCAGGATATTCTCATCTTCAAATGTATTAGTTATTGCCAAATTGTCTTCCAAAGAAGTTGCTAGAATCATGATGTGAAAGG
The DNA here is from genome assembly GCF_012274545.1 of Fukomys damarensis. Classification (NCBI taxonomy): domain Eukaryota; kingdom Metazoa; phylum Chordata; class Mammalia; order Rodentia; family Bathyergidae; genus Fukomys; species Fukomys damarensis. The sequence continues at coordinate 90,673,126 of NW_022900928.1, read as the reverse complement.
ACTAGATGTTTATATCCCCCAGAATTCTGGAAATTTCAAATATTTGTCAATCAGACAAACATGATGTAAATCTTACTGTTTTAATTTGCATATTTCCCTAGCTACAATGAAGACATATCTTTATATTTTAGCTTTTTTACATATATATATATATATATATATATGTGAGTATGTGTACATATATATATATATATATGTGAGTATATGTACATATATATATATATATTCCAATATACATTTACTGATATATATAAATATATAATATATATTGCCTAATTTCTTTCTGTTATAACTTTTAGAAGTTCTCAAGGTAGCTTAATGCTAATCTTCATCAGATCTATATTTCAAAAATAACTTTTCTTCTTCTGGGGTTAATTTCTTACATGGATTATGGTACCTTGACAAAGACGAGAGTTCAATTTTAACAGACATATAGGCACTCCCCTTTTCCCTTTAAATATGTTCATTTCTTTCTTGTTTATACAAATAATGGAAATACTATTTTATTTCCTCTTCTATGTATTTAGATGCTGTGCTTTATTGCTAGGTCTTTAATCCCTTGGCAATAGATTTTGTGTAGGATTAAATACTGGACTACATTTTATTTGTCTAATATAGATAAACAATTACAAACTTCTCATAGCTATCTAATACAAACTCTAAATTAAGATAAAGTCTCCATATACACATAGATTTTGCTTCAAGTTTTAGAAACGTATTTCATTATTCTAGTAGTATATACCTGTACCCAGCCAACTTAGTCACATTTTCTGATCAGCGCGTTCTCTCTGCATCATTCTTCAGGAATGCCTTGGCTATTCGTGACAGTGGCCTCTCTTTATGAATTTTTGTATCAGTCGCTCAATTTCATTTACAGAGACACACAAACTGATTACTGTGATTTTGACTGAAAATACATTTACTAGCTTATTTTTAAGGAGTTGATATCTTTATTTTACTCTTAAACCACTAATATAAAAGATTTTTTCATAAATATGATTCTTATTAATATTGTTAGACAAGATTTCAAAGTTTTGTTCATGCAGATCTTGCATAGATTTTGAGAAGGAAAATTTTACATCATGAATTTTATCTAACATTATATATTCTTATTCATTATTATTAGGAACATGCTTGATTTTGTGTATTGTTCTTACTTTATATGATTTTTATCAAATTCAAGATTTTTCTATTATGCTTGAAAACTTAACAGCTCTCTTCTATCCAATTGTTAGAATCATTATTTTGCTTCACTTTTTATCGTCATGGCTAAGAATTCAGCATAATGTTGAATAGCAGTGCTGATTGTAAGCATTTCCTTTTTCTAATGAAAGATTTTTATACAGTAGTTCATAAAAAAGATTTCTAATAGTATATAGCTAATAGTTTGAACTAATAGTTCTCCGATTTTATTTCCACCTATTCAATTACTTAGTCTTAAGTCTCCTTATTGAGATCTATTCTTCTAGAATCTTTCCTATATTACTAAATGGCACCATCATTTTCATTCAGTCAAACATCCTCACAATAATCCTTGTCTTATTTTTTCCTTGACAAATGTTATCCAAAACATTACCAAGTCTTACCGGATCTGTCTTCAAATTATGTTTTTAATTCCTGTTCTCATCACCTCCCCTGCTACCATCCAAAATCAAAACGACCATCAAATTTCCAAACATACAAAGATCTTGTTTTTAAGTTTTAAGGCCAAGTGACTGTGGCTTTAGGCCAAGTGACTATGACCAAGCCAAGTAACATTGAAAATAAAATTTGAAACCCCTAATGTGAATTAAAAGTAAGTGCAATCTCTGGTCCCTGTCAACTGTCTTGTATCATTTCCTCCTCTTCTCCCTCTTTATTTACTCCAGCAGAATTAATCTGCCAGATTATTCCTGTCTTGCAGTTTGGGCCTGGCAACTAATGCAGGCTAAAGAACTCTCCCCAGCTAAATTTCAAATGATACTGAATTGGCTCAAATACCCTTTCAGAAAGCACCCCTTTTTATCAGTCTCCTTATAACAACACTTTTCTCTCCTTAATTATTCTCTTTTGTCTTACAAAGATTTTGTTCTTAGAAAATACTAAAAAAAATAATTTTTAGCTTTTGTTATTTGCTTGCCTCTGTTTTTTCCTTCCTACATTTTAATTCTAAATTGTAAACTGCTTAAGATGATGAATTTTATATCTTGCTCCTTGCTATATGTGCAAAACTTAGACAAATGGGAGGCATATTATGAGAAATTAAATATGACTGCAATAAATGAATATTAAAGAAACCCTGTTTGTTTTTGAAAACATGAATTAACCTTCTGTCTCCACAAGATTTCGGCGCCCATACCTCTGGCCATGCACAATTGTCACAGCTCTGCAGTATTATATTTCTCTATTGCACACATCAATTTCCAATCTACCAGGATCCCTAATTTCCATTTTCTGAATCCTTTTTGTGGTCAAGGTATTTGGTCTAAGCAACAAAAAGGATAAATTACTCTTTTCACCTCCTCTTTCTTCGTGGAGCTGTCCTAGAAACTATCACCAGTGAGTTGCTTCATGGTTCTCTAAGAATGGGTGAATATACTTTATAGATCCACAGACTTTTACATTTCTGTGTTTTAGTACTTTTCTGTTATTTGTAATTGTGAAATTAATATCCCATCATTTCTGCTAAAATAGATGTTCATTGAGGACAAGATCTCAAATTTCTTTGAAATCCCAGAGCCTAAAAGAGCATTAGAACAGATCAGAAACTCAGTGAATGTTCCCTAAATATATGATTGAAGTGCATTACCAATCTATGACCCTTCTCTTAATGTAATGGTTTAAGAGTTATTTAAATAATGTTCTCGAATGTCTAAGAGAGTTTGTTTATGTTGCTCTCCCACCAAAAAATTATTGCAGTTCTCTGAAGAAGACAATAAAAACTTTATATCTTCCTAAGGATATCATCACCAAGGGTCAAAAAATGCAGAGTAGTAGAATGAAAAAGGCCCAAAAATCTAGAATAGGGGGAAAGATTTGTGTCATTTTAATGCTAACTCTTAATATTCATTTAGGTAAAGCACTTATTTCTTCTGAGATTTGGTTTCTTAATATCTAAGAGGATAAAGTCAAAATAGATCCTTTCCAGATGACATTATATTGGTATATTTAATATTCAAACTTTTCACTTCTTATAAGTGGTAGTTTTATTTCCTTGACTGACTGTTCCAACAAGACTGCAAATTTTTGAGTTTTGGAAAACAACTCTTACTCATGCTATAGCATTGAACTAGAAATCTTTGCTCATATCTTGTTCATAGTTTATGTCAAAATGCTGTTTGATTGAATCAGGATAATAAACATTCAGACTTGTAGGCTCAAAGAAAACAAAGTTATTAAAATACAGTTTAGAAGGTGGAGAAAAAAATTAAAGATATGGGAAATACTGTTTGAAAGTTTTATCCAGCAAGCCAACCCTTACATGCAATATAAAAAAATTTAAGCAAGGCATACATTATAGCTTCATTCCTGCTGCATTGCTTTAATAATGAAAGGGTCAAATTCAGCCCTGAAAAGTAAGTAAGATAAGAGAACAGCTGCAGTGATTTGAATCTAGAATTTCTTCCAAATACTTAAAAGTTTATTCCCCAGAGGGAAGTAGTAGAAACTTTAAGGGGTTAGGGCCAGAAGAGAAGTTAGGTCATGGGGCATGTCTTTAATAGGGATTGTGGGTGCTAGTCTCTTTCTCCTCCCTCTCTCCTTCCAGCCATAAGGTCAACAGTTTTACTCACCACATTTTCACCTCAGTGATTTGTCGCTTTTCTACAGTCCCAAAACAAAAGAGCCAATTGATGATGGACTAAAACTTCAAGAACTACAAGACAAAATAACCCTTTAACCTTTATAAGTTGATTAACTCAGGTATTTTGGTACAATAACACAAGGCTAACTAATAAAGCAGCTAAGGAGTTTCAATGAAATGTTTATGTTGCCCATAACTGGTTTAACAAGTTTTGTATACTATTTTAAATCTAGGTAGTCTGTGATACAATATTTCTCTTTTCTTAAGGATTGTTTCAGAGGAAAGGTTAATAAGTAGAAAATAAAGCTCCGGAGTAACAAATTAAGCATTAATTAGCACAGTAGTGTTGTTTGAAAAGTGAGAAATAATACCTAGCTGTATATAGAGAAACATACAACACCAGGAAGTTTGCCATTAGACCCAGGCCCCACTGACTTTTATGAGGACATACTCTTTACTGACTTGATCTTCAATGTGAATTTTAGATTCTATATGGACAACATGAAAAGTAAACAAGAGTATAGACATATACCTAACTAAGAAACTGGTCATATTCCTCAAAGGATTGTTTTTTGCTTTTTTTGTTTTCATTCATCACTGTTGGCCTTTATCATCCCTGCTTATAGCTCCAGCAAGGCAAAGACTTATGTTCTCATGAAGTAAATTACTTGAGAATTACAAGTGAAGTGTGGATACAGAATAATCGGTGTACATAACAAGAGAACCTTTCTTTTTTATCATTTCTTTTAAAAATTTTTTTCTCATTGAGTTTATTGGTACTTTTTAAGTGTACAGTATGCAAGAGAACCTTTCTAATACAGCCATGTCAGGATAACTAAGCTGGTTCATATTGAGAGCATCATTATTGGCAAGGACAGTGATGTGTCTCAGTATTATCCATGTGTGTCTAGTGTGGCAAACACATCATTAAATCAGTTGTTTTTCCAATAATATGCAATATGACAATTTTTAAGTGTTTGATAATACAACACAATTAAAAAGATACTAGGTTCCCAGTAATTACAGAGATCATTTTTATAACCCAGGAACCCAAAAACCATTGAAAAGCACTAGTTTATTAATTGTTTCTTTGTAAACATGGAATTTATAAATTCAGAAATTTCCCATCTACAGTGGTTTTTACTTGCATTCCACATTTATATGGTAATACAACACACAGTGTTAACACACTGTGAATGTGGGAATAGGATGGTTAGCATTACAACTTATGATATTAGCAAAGGCAAATCTATCTAATGTAACAATCTTATTTCATCTAAATGCTAGATACCTACAAAATTAATAGCCATTTTTCACTTAAGACTTAATGGCTCCAAAGGAACCACTTTGTCGTATAATAAAATATATGAACATTATGAAGTAATTTGCAGAATGCATCAACAGTAATTGTTTTCTGCCATCAAAATAGAGCTTACATGTTGTTTTTTATATGTGCTTGCTATTCTCATAGAAATGCTCTTAAAATGTCATGACACTGTAAAAAAATTTAAATGTCTTTATAAAATCCATATAATCCATGCACCTTTATAAAATATATACACATGTATGTAGGTGTGTGTTATATGTGTATATATTCTTTTCCAAATCTTTCAAAAACATAATTTTATTGATCCAAAGAATACTATGTCTATAAGTAAGTTAGAACATGCTATTTTTCTGCCTAAACCCTTCCAACACTGACAGTATTTCTTTGCTCTTTGAGTACAAACCATATCATCTTCTGTAACACACAAAACTCTAACTTCCATTCCCACCCTGTTCCATCTCAGACTTTAGCCTTTCTATAACTGAAAGATTTTAAAAATATGGATTTGCATTCCCTCTTTCTGGAAAGCTTTCCCCCAACATTCATATGGCTTACTGGACCACTATTTTGCTCATTCAAATTTTACCTGTTTGGTGAGGTTTTTTTAAATTTTCCTCTGTATTTAAAGGTACAGTCTCCATAAATAGGGCCTATCTTCTCTTCCTAAATTTAGTTTTTCTCCTTGCTATTATCAGTTGTTTATTATATACAGTTTTGCTTGTTATGTTTCCCCCCACTAGGATGCCAGAATGTAAATTCTGAATATGTTTGAATGCTTTCCACTGTGATCTTTCCTGTTTCATAGATCTGTTTATCATATAGAGGTGACCAATAATATTTATTGAATGGGATGAAGAAGATGGCATCCTAAGCTCTGATCCTGAAATGTGGAAAAGGTGGAGACAGATTGAGGCCAAGAGGTCACTCGGCCCAAAATGCTAAAAGCCCATGAATTTTTTTGTTTGTTTGTTTGTTTTTGGTACCAGGGATCGAACTCAGAACCTTGCACCTGTGAAGTAGGCAGTGGAACCACTGAGCTAAATCCCTGGCCAAGAAGCTCACCAATCTTGACAAAACAATTAATGAATTCAAAGTCACTGAAGTTATCTAGAATGGATACCATCAATGGATAATCACTATTTTATTTTTTTGCTTGCTTAAATTAATGTTAGCTGATAGACTTTGGATCTTAAATATGTTCAAGTCCTATCTGTAATACACTTGATCCCCAGCCCATGCTTTGTTCTAGTGGGAAGTGATAGAAACTTTAAATACTGGGACCTAGCAGGAGATTTTCAGTCATTGAGGCTGCACCCTTGAAGAGGATAGTCAATTCCTCATTCTCTCTGTCTCTCTCTCATCCAGGCTATAGAGTGAGCAGCTTTTCCCTTGGATGTGCTCCTACCATAGGACCACATCAACCCAGTCAATTTATTATGGACTGAAAAACCACACAAATGGGAGCCAAAATAAACCTTTTATCTACAAGTTAATGACCTGAAGTGTCTGCTGTAGTAACAGAAAGCTGTGAATACATTAGCCTTTAAAAATATTATTTTGAGTATATTAGAAAGAGATTCATGAGTCTTTAAAGCAGTTGGGTTGCAATGCTAGACCATCATGGGTTAAATTTTTAAAAAGAGTTCTGGGTACTGCTAGAAAACAAGACTCTGGATAGATTTGTTTAAAAAGGGAATGGAAAGAAAAAGGCTAAAGGTGTAGGGAAAGTGGGAAGGGTAGGAGAAAGATAATAAGGGAAAGAAAAAATAGGAGAAAATGAAAAAATGGAAATAAAAAGTCTGTAAATGGAGAGGGGAGGAGGTGAAGGGAGGGCAGGGACAGGGGGAAAAAATGAGAACCAAGACCTGTCATGTAAAGGTACAAGATCCCAATAATGAATGTAACTGTACTGTATACCAAACACGTACCAATAAACTCAATGAGGAATAAATAAATAAATAACAAATAAAAAGGGAATGGAGTTACGTCAGACATGTGAGAGTTCCCTGCCAGAGGCTTCTTGTAACTGAAAAGAGATAGAACTTACTTAACTTAATTAGTAGACCTTTAATTAAGTGAAGGTAAATCTTCAGGTTGAGATATAAATTACAGTTTGTTGAAGTCAAGTCAGAAAGAGACAGACTCACTAAAATAGATAGGAGCCCCTTTGCCATGCCAGAAGAACTGAAGGAAGCCATTTGCAAACAGACTGAAATAATTGCCCCATAGAAAACACATTCTGATGGGGACAACATAACCTGGCTTGTATTGTCTGACTCCAGAAGAGCAATCAGGAGGTGATTAGAATAGAGAAGTGCCCCATCACAGTGGCAAGGACATCAGAGCTTAGAGGATGAAGGGACTTGTCCGAGTCTCCCATCCCTTCCTCTTTTTTCCACCTTCCTTTGTAATTGAGAAGTTGAAAAAAAAATGAGATTGATCTACAGTTTCGTACAACATAGAGTTTGTGGATTCCTTCCCCTTGGCACCATTTGATAAGTTCCCATCTCCTGCATGCTTCCTGGAAACCAGTAGTTGCATCTCTAAGCTTGATTTATGTTGACATTTCTGTAAAATGTGCAATGTCAGCTGTGTCCTCCCATCTAGGACACCTCATCTCTAACTTCTCTTTTGATTATAGTGGCCACCATTATTAATCATTGCTTACATCCTACTAAATTAGAGGTTATGAGATAATGGGACTTTCATTCTATCATTTGTGAGTTGAAGTATTTCCACAGAGTATTTATTTGTTACAGTTCACAAAGAAAGGATAGGCTGAATGCTTCCTGTGCCTGTATTTACCAGTATTCAAAACAGTTTCGTTGTCCAGGATCTCTCAAATTTGAATTTGTTTTTTAGTTTAATAAACTATGACCATAAATGTACTTGATGTGTTTTAATCCATTGCCGGAAATTCTTATTGCTGTCAAAGTTGTTTCTTCTTTGGCTTGGAGATTTTTGAACAGCTTCAGTCTCCAGTAGCTTGTTTGCTTCCAGAGCGCTATTTTTCCAACTCCTCTTTCATTGTATACATTTCCAGCTCTGGAACTGTGTTCTTCCTAAAGTCTTAGTTTTCCACTTAATGGAAAAAGGTATTTAGTGATGGCAATATGGTACTAAGCATTAGAGCTTTTCTGAATCTTTTTCAGGTACAGAGTTAAATGTATGTCTACATTTTAAACTATAACATCTTAGGTTCATAGTGATGCTTCTAATTAAAATTAATATTTATATCAAATATTCATTTAACCTTATCTAGCTTATATATGCTTCTCTTTTTCTCATAATGAAACGTTTGGGGCCCAAAACACCAAGATAATTATTCATTTGCTTTGTCTCCCCATGTATAGCATATTTCAATAACAAATAATGTAACATCGAATTTTGTCTGAAGGGTCAGGATGGAAAGAACAGGTGTTGACAAGATGAGGATGTACATTCTGAGTAGAACAAACAGCGTGTAGGAAGACCCAGTGCCTTGAGGAGGTGTAGTTCACGTAGGAAAGAGCGAATCCTATTTCTCTGGAGAACTGACGGGTCATAAAGTCAGGATAGAATCATAACATATTTGATCTCATATTCAATCTGCAGACATGAGAACACCGACCAGATATACAAGTTCTTTTTGCTTCATGTTCAGGAGGTATCCTACATTTATTTTTAATAAAAACATTGCTTTCTACTTTGTCTTTCTAAGCCTTAGAACCCAAGTATATGAAAAGGGAAAAGATTACTTTAAGAATTTCTATCCTTAACTCTGTTCTACCCCAGTCCAGTGAAAATACCATTGAAAGTACAGCTCAATTATTTCCTGATATTGGAAGAAACATTTGCATACTAATGAGCCATTTGTCGTGTTTGTTTTTTCTGCCCACAGAGGACAAAGTGTGGACCATTGTGTCCCATGACTTACAGACACCAATGACTGTGATAGGCTACACCCCAGAAAAATACTCTGTGACCCAGCTTGTCTACAGCGCCTCTATGGACCAGATCAGCGCCATCACCAGCAGCGCTGAGTACTGTGAGCAGTACGTCTCCTATTTCTGCAAGATGTCCAGGCTGTTGAACACCCCAGGTAGGCTGCCAATGGAATGTTACTTTTAATTACTATCTCAGCTGGTGTTTGGAATGGACTAAACAATCCAACAGGTGTAGTTTATTATCTTAAAAATCCCGCCTTCTATGTACAGACAGCTATAAAGAAGCAACATATAATCACTTTGGCTTGCTTTCTGGAGAATGGAGCTAAGAATGCATGATTTTTAAAGAAATTTCATTATTTTTGGTTTCTGGATTTTTCTAGAGTGTATGTGTATTCATGTGTGTATGTTGCAGTGTTCGCGTTTCTGTGCAAAACTGCTTGAGGTTGTTTAAAATTCAGAGATACCAAAGAATATATCAGAACTAACTTTATCACAAGAAAGATCCATGTGCTCAGGGGGTCCTGGCACTAAACTCAAGATGAAGACTTAAAACTACATTATTTGGTCAATAACACAGAAGCAAGCATGTGCTCTGAATCAAGAAAATAGGGCTTTATAATTTATAGTCTTGCTATTTCCCAGGTATGGACATTGGGAAAGTTAATTGAATTCTTTTTTTAAAATACTATTCATCTTAATTGATAAATAACATATTTCTCATGTGTATCATGTTTTGAAATATATGTGTGCTTATATTTATATACTATTGGATGACTAAAGCAAACTAATTAGCATATATATTATTTATCTTTTTGTGATAAGAGTGCTGTAACTCTACCTCCTTAGCAATTTTCAAGAATACAATACAGTTTTGCTAACCAAGCCACCATGTTGTACATATAAGAGATCTCTTTATATGAAGTCTCAATTTCCAGTGTTTTCTGCTTTTCAAAAAGAGATCATGGTGGCTCTTTCAGGAGGACTGTGAGAATTTAATGGAGTAATATATTAAGCACTTTAGGGTCTCATACATTTAAAGACATAAGTAGGAAACTGATTTTTGAAGACTGTTAAGCAACTTTACAAATGCTATTGCACTGTGTCAGAAACAAATGGGCTGTTTGATGCCCAAAATGAATACTGAATTGGAATCAGTATTTTTGGGTGGGGTGGTGGCTTACAGAAATAAAACAATAAATAATATTGTGAAGTATTTGTTGCTTTCTGCGTGCAAAATCTTGTATTGTAATTACAGTCAGCTTAGCCTAAGGACTCTAAGAAAGTAAAATATGGAAATTCTTGGTTCCTAAATGAGTGCTTCTGTTGTTTGGGAAAAGAAATGATTGTGCCTGGGATGTTGGGGTAATGTCTCATTCATGAGGTAGAAAGACAGATTCAGGTTAGTGACAGAAAATGAGCAATGGTCTAGAAGACAAGATGAATCATAGAAATGATCCTTCAGGTCCCAGTGAAAGTTAGCCCCAGACATAGGAGGAAATTCATGTGAAAGTGCAGGAAGAAATATGGCAGAGGCATAGACACAGAGGAAAGTAAATGCTGCAGTGAGAGCTGCTCTATCCTGGAGGCCAGTGCTTCTCAGAACTTCATGTGCATCAGAACAAGCTGCAAAAATTAAAAAGCAAAACAAAAAAAAACAAGCACACACACACACACACACACACACA
>NW_022900928.1:90616770-90662259 GCF_012274545.1 Fukomys damarensis | reverse complement strand
ATTAAAAAGAAACAAAAAAAAACAAGCACACACACACACACACACACACACACATTGCTGAGTCCCATTGCCTAAGTCTTTGATTCATTAGATCTATGGTGGGCTTGAGAATTTGCATTGGTAATGAGGGCTGTAGAATGTGTTGTGCTCCCCCCAAGTTCATATGTTGGAGCCCAGACACCCAGAGTGGCTGTATTTGGAGATAGGGCCTGTAGGAAGTAATGTTAAATGAAGTCATAATGTTGGCCTCCTACTCAGATAGCACTAGTGGCCATAAAAGAATAAAGAGCTCTCTCTATAGGATTTTGTTGGGCAGTCAAAGCAGATAAACACAGAGACCTGATGAGGCAATGCTGATCTCACTGGTCTGAAGACCCCTCTTTAATCCCACTTGTCTACTGCAATGGACAGTGCCACAACTCTGAAGATTTTCTGTTGATTACTTCTCACAGATTTTTATATGGCACCCTGTTTTCAGTGCTAGGTAGTGTCAGCCAAGGACTGTGGAAAACCAGTGACAGGAGGTGCCATTGATGGATCTCACCAGGTTATCTTCTGTTCAGGAGTGAATGCTGACTGCTGAGTGCTCCTATCTAAGACTCTGCTCACAAATCTGTTATGAGTCCTCCATTCTGGAGTGGGAGCAAGTTGCTGACCACAAACAAACAAACTTTGTACCTTTAGCTTTATTTTTATTATTTGTTCCTCTCTTCTATTGAACTGCAGTTAATTTTTTTATCATCATAGTTTGCTATAGTGGTGAAAAAAAGAAACACACTGTGGCACTCGAGGAAGTTCAAGGTGCAGTTTAGGCACTTGACGAGCAAAGTGGAAGGTGGGAAAGAAGGTGAGAAGACTGCTGGTCTTGGGGTTCAGCTCTTTCCTTCCCTCACTGATGTCCTCATACACTGGCTCTTCCTTCCGGCCCCCAAGAAGCATCAGCTATCACTCCTTTCACAACATACAAAGCTTCAGGAAAAATGAGATGTTTTAAAACATGTTTCTAACATTTTCTAATATATTGTGAACATGCTTTTCTTCAACCTCCAGAAATCCTTTATATGGGAAGAACTGGGCTGAAATCAAGACTGACTTTTCAATCTGCATAAAAATGCACTCTTTTCTTTGTACTTCCAAACGTGTAGATTATTATTGTACTTTAATAACTCGCATTGAAAATAAGTTCACCACATGCTTCCTACCTTTTGAGACACTCTGTAGGTATCCAATTCTTTCATTCACATACCATCTGTTCCTAGCTGTTTCCTAGTTTGAATAAAATATAGACTTAAACATTAACTTGTCCCACCTTCAGGCAGTTGTTTCAAGGGAAGACTGAATCAGGATTTTAGGGGGCTTAACATGTGGCTTGCTCTGTGGCCCTACTCTCAGGCTTGATAGAACTTGGTTGGGGCCTAGGAATGGCTGCTTTTCACAAACATCCATAGGTAATGGTGCGAGCTGCAATTGAGAAAGTCCTTAGTTGATGGCATGACAGTCTTCCGTGTGGGAATTCAAGGTTGTAGTCCTTCATATGGGAGAAGACCAGAGAAGATACAAGGGTTTGTCTGACTGAGTGGAATAAAATTGAGTATATAATTACCTATTTTTCAGCTAAAATATGTTGGTATCTCTAATCCTTTTCCTAGAATGGCCTCTAGATGCTTTAAAGTGAATTTCAGTCTTCACTTCTGAGTCATTTCCACACTCCCATTTTCTATTTTCTATGCTAAATAATCTGTAGAACAGCTGATGCAATGAAAAGAGTGGTTGATGCAGCAAGTTCTGCATTTTACAGTATTCTGCATATGTCAGAAAGGGAAAAAAGGCAATTTAATAAAAATCCTTAATTTGTTGTTTTAAGGAGGTAATGTTTGCTGTAATTGGATTTTTCTTGCTCCTTCATGGCAACATTCAATTTTAAATACCCATTCAGTCATTCTTAACTAAGACTGAATTATATTGGAACTTCTGTAGAAGTACTTGTGACATCTGCTTGAATGCAAAGTATATTCATTATAGTCATTGCAATTAAAATGAATATCAAATGGGTTTGTAATGGCTATGCACTTAAAATGTTATTCTTTATTTTAAGAACCTTAACCCTCCATAGTTAGTTCAGAGCTCTGTTGTTTCTAAGACAGGACAAAAAAGTTGAATTACATATAGCTCTCATTTTTATTTTGATAGATGTTTATTTGTACCATTAGCTAGCAAATGTAGAATTGTTCATTACTGGTTTCTTAGAGCTTTAACAAGGATGGTAATAGATTGCTTGCAATGTCCTCCTTTTTACTATTATAATAGTAATAAATGGAATTGATTTTAAAATGACTTTTGCTATTTATCATTGTATCTAATCTTTCATTATGACTACTAGATCAATTGCTCTTAGTCAACTTTATAAAAGACATAGAAATAACACAAATGAAAGTATTATATTTGACATAAAGAGGCACTCTGGAATAAGTCATACTAATTTGGGAATTAACAAATTGGTTCTATCACATTGAGGATATTATGCTAATATGCTTTATATTTATAGCCTCAGAACCACAGATGTAATGTATGAACCTGTAAAAGACAAAAATCATTAAACAATGAGATCTACATTTGAAATGAGAACCTTAAGAACCTGAATTTGACAAATGTGACAGTGAGAGAAAGTTGTGTTAGGTTTTAATTGAGTAAAGTATTTGCAATCCAAATGCTTTTAGATGGCTGAACTGTTTCTCCATAGTTGGACCAAATTTATTAGCCTATTTTTAGAGTGCTTATTTGTATATGTTGAAATGCACTGTAGTCATAAATTTATTGTACAAATCATATACTTTCTAATTAAGAACTTCCTGATGAAGTATTTATACCTCTGTAAACATTGATTTTATTGCAGAGATATCAAGGTGTTGTGTTTACTATTTTTCTGACTATATTTAATGATGTTTCATTAAACCCTGGTTTCCAGGGTTTCATTTCTTTTAATTTCTCAATGTAGGCTAGTTCTCATAAGTCATACTTTTATTGTTTTTTTTTTTTCTAGAAAGAGGACATATAAATTATCTATCCTTTTGGGTAGTTTACTATTAGATTTTGTATCTATTGAAAAGGAGTTATGTTCACAATTTTCCCCAAAAAGTAAAATGTGTAAAATTCAATATACTTTGATGTTAGTAAACTGTGATTTAGTGGCAACCAAAGGAGATGAAAAAATGACTGTGGCATTGTAGCTTATAACCTATTTTGAGCAAAGCTTCTAAACTTTGGCACAGTTATCAAGCAAAGGAATTTTCCAACTTTGTGCTGTGTATTCTAAGAAACCATGCTGTTTAACTCTTACAACAATTTAAATCAAAACTTCTCCTGACTCCAGCTAAAGATTGTTTTCAGGAAATGAAATTTATGGTGACTAATCAGAATGTTAATCAAAAGATAATCATTTACCTCATTAATTATAGGGTCTGATCATTTTGTAAGATTGAGCAGTATAATTAAATGAGACAGGCAAGAGACTAATAACTAGAGGATAAAATTAAGAAATTAAACGTAATAATATCCGTCACCCACGCAGCTGGAACCTACATGGCGAACACAATAGGTGAAAGAGACAGAGTGGTAGCAGAGAGAAGCACAGCTATTTCCACCGTATAGATAGGAATTGATGAGATTCTCAACTGAAAAAACAGGTAGAAGAATTAGCAAATAGTGTGATGCACAGTCTAAGATGGGAAGGATTCATATAAGTTAACTGCAGAAAAATGGAAGAGAGGACCTTCAGTGAGGGAGAGATGTCATTTGTTCACTGATGCTTAGATAGAAGTCAAGAAGCACAGAATTTTCCAGGAAAGGAATACGTGAAGTCCAAATAGCTGGAGGACATGGTGTCTGATTGAGAGTCTGGAGGTGATGTCACTAAATCTGTAGGATTTCACTAAAAAGGGAAAAGGGCATGATTGCAAGAGGTGTACTATGGCTGCTCTATGGAGAATAGAGCGAGGAAGGCAGAGTTGGTACACAGAGACCAGCTGGCAATGTCACAGGCATGCCGATGAGCCTGCTTGACTGGAAGGCTCACTGGGACTAAAAGAGTAAGGTTGTGTTTTTAAAGTTTAGGTGGAAGAATCAACAGGATTCGTGATTGCTGATACATTCAAGTAAAGGCAGAAGAAAATTCAAGGGTGATTTAAGTTTCTAACTTGAAAAACTGGGCACCAATTCTAAGGTTGCCATAATAGGGCTGCTTATTAAGGAAATTCTGGAAAGTAGTCAGTCACTTAGCTTTAATATGTGAAGGGATGGTACTGAGATTCAGGTGCTTGTGTGTATCTGTGATGACCCATAGGATAAAATTCTTTTAATACACACCAAAAACTTAATGAAATAAAATATTTCCTTTGCTGAAATTTAAACATACCTAACAACTAAAATAAAATGAAAGAAGTAAGAGTGTCACAAGCACTTTGATGATCTCTCTTCTAGTATTTAGAATGAAAGGCCAAAAGATACAGGAACAACTGACCCATTTCAGTGAAGAAACAAATGCTTTTTTTTTTCCCCCTCATGCAAATCGTCCTGGCCTTTGCTTCAGCTTCCCAGTGTGGTTTTGCTTTATAGCACTTGCATGATAACTGCAGCAAGTTTGGAGACAGCTCTGGAGATTAAACACTCAAGTCAGGAAAACATTGCATATGCCCACACTGTGCAAGTCACATGCTTTGCCAGGACTGAAAGAATGACTTCCCTGTTGCTGGTACAAAATACCAACGCTTGTAACTTAAAGGAGAGAAGTTTATATTGGCTCATGGTTCTAGTAGGTTCACTCCATGGACAGCTGGCTCTAAGAAAGAAATGGCATGTTGGAAAGGCAGGACAAATGCAAAACCCACGGCAGTCAGGAAATAGAGAGAGAAGAAAGACAGGAACGAGGGACAAGAATTCATCCTTTCAAGTCAGGTGCTCTGTGATTTATCTTCAGTCAGTCCCACTTCCTAACATAGTCAGCTATGAACTCATCAATGTATTAATCTTCTGATGAGACTAACACCAAGATCCCCTTTCAGAAAACCCCATGTCAGAACACATGAGTCTTTGGGAAGACATTTTAGTTCTAAATCATACCAATGCCTAACTCATAGCAGGGGAAAATGCAATCTTCTTGTGTACCCAGAGGAAAGATAAAGACCTACCTACTTAGCTATTAAGCAATAGGATGGAGCTAACTAATAGGACTGGAAGTTGATGATCAGATATGTATAAAGAGAAAGAATCAGATTAGAGAAGCCTTATAATGGAGAAGTTATGGGAAATCAGTGTTTTATCAATAAACAAGGGAAAAAATGAACAAAAACAAGAAACCTGGCATGAGGCCTGTGGATGTCTTAGAGAGGAAACATCCTGGTATTCACTGTTAAGAGCTCATTAAAGAATGAATAGAGATAGAAAACAGCAAGTAAGAGATTGCATGAAATTGACTGGTAAAGGAATAGTGAAATAGAGCAGCATGATCAGAAGGTGGAACAAAAGCAAGGTTCTGAGAATTTTTGATGTTTTTTATGATGAGGGAGTTGTAAGCTTATAAATTGAGAGATAGGCTTAGGAGAGGACAAGGCTAAAGATAGAAAATGAAAGGGGTATATGACAGATCCCAGGAGAGAAAAGACAGCAGGCATTTGCCAGCTTTGAGAAGATAGATAAAAGGGCAGGGGCATGATTTCCATACATTTCTCTTGACCAATGCCATTCTTGACATTTTATCTCTCATTTAACTTTCAAAGTTACGTGGAGTCAATTTTATTATCTCCATGTTGCAAAACAGGTCTCAGAGGGATGGGTAAACAAGCTGAAAGTCACTATAACTAAAAACAAGAAGCTGGGGCTAAAATGCAAATCTATATTAAACCCATTCTTTCTGACACACTGAAGAAAGTATGAATACAGAGAGAGACAGCACTAACACCAGAATGGTCTATACCCACCTAGATTTCTTCAACCACGATGAAAAACTATTTTATTCTTATCATTACCATTGTCTGTGTTATATGACTAGAAATGCTCTTTGTGAGAGACCTTTAGTCAAATTCAATATTTCTGATTCATAAATAAATATTAAGGTAACATTTATTTAGGGTAATGGCCTCTCAGCCTTTTGGTAAGGTCAGGTGTGTCAAGGACAGCTTGACTCCTATTAACAGGGTGCTCTTGCATTTTCCAAGGTGCAGGCTTGTTGAGCTTAGAAGTGAGACACTAAAGAACACTGGCCCTTTAAAGTGTGACAAAGACTGTGATTTTTCTCTGACATTTTACTTTGATAGTGGCAATGACTGTCCATGAGTGTAGTTGTTTTCAGTATTCTGAAAATAGGAATGTATGGAGATTTTTCAAGGTTGTCCTATCACTCTGTAAAGCTGGCATATTATTTTCCAATACTTTTTTGATTCAAATAAATACTGATGCTAGCTAAGAATTATAAAGTGAAAGTGTAAAACATGCATGAGAATTACTGAATTTGTATTTCATTTTCCTTATAGCTATCTGGTTATATGTTTCCTCAAGTTTTCAGACTGAGCAGCACACTATTATTAATCTCTTCTAAACAAAAATTAGATATGAAAATTGTAGCCCTATGGAAATTATATTGAAACTAAATATTCTTTGAATATTATTATATCTTAATGAACAGATTTCTACTAGTTTCTGAGATGTGTGAATTTGCAGAGTTGTGTTACAACTATTTAAACTTTGAAATATTATGAGAGATTTAGGCTTTTAACTCTGCTGGGATGAGTTACTTATAAAAGATTGTGAAAATGAAGAAGTGGCTGTTATCCAATTTCATACATTAAAAAACTAGTTTTTAACTATTTTTTAAAATTCCATACTCTTCACGTATTCCTCCACTCTAGAAATAAAAGGGCACTTATTAAAATATTGATGGATAAAACAAAATATACTTTCATCTTTTAAAATGATAAAACATAATAACATTTAAAAGAAAATAGACATGAAAACGTTGCCAGTGACTGTGTTACATTCTATCATGAATACTCCTCTTTCACAGTGAAAAACACAGCTGGATTCAAGTTCATGTCATAGTCTTTTCTACCTAACATCAAATCAAAATATTTTTAGATTCTTGTTACTCTTGAAACTACGCATTTGCATGATATCATAAAATAAAGAAAATTTTACTTTATCACATTTCATAAACTAAGTCTTAGATACATCACCTAAACAAGATATTGACAAGAATTTTACTGTAAAGTCCTTTGTGTCTAAAGTATTACAAAAATTGCATGATTATTCATTCAGCAAACATCTAATAGTATGTTAGATGCTATGAGAATATAATGAGCTCATAGACTACTTTTTTTTGTTTTTCCTGATACTGGGGATTGATCTCAGGTCCTTGTGCTTGCAAGGCAGGCGGCAGAACCACTGAGCTAAATATCCAGACTACTTTTAACAAACATTCGCTTTAAAACGTAGACTGAAACTTATAAAATAAAGACAAAATCATTTGATATATGACATAAATATGAACAAGATTATTTCTTATATAGCATAATTTATTAGAATTCATAATGATTTCTATGCATATTTTTCACTGAGTAATTCTTCCTCCTTGTTTACAGAGGTTATACCTGGGGCAAAGGTCAAGAATTAAGGAGGTTTTGGAGTGGGAAAAGATGAAGTGTAGAGTTCTGTTGCCAAGTGTAATCAGTTCAAGTTCATCCAGGCCGAACTGGTAAAAGATATGGAAACAAAGTCTTGGTAGATTGGGAGGGAGGGGTTGAAGAGAGCGCAGGGGAATGGGGAAAATATAAGAACCAAGACTGATTATGTAAAGGTACAAATTTCCAACAATGAATGTCATTATATTGTATACATTAAATGTGTGGATAAAAATAAAATTTAAAAAAAAGATGTATTCAGGTTTTTTGTGAGGAATTAGCTTATATGATAGTGGGCCTGGCTGGGCACACCCAGAAGGAAGTTCTCTGTCAGGGAAGGCAGCTAGGACTCCTAGGCACATGGTCCAACTGCTGTCTCTGGGTAGAATTTGTTCTTTGTAGAGTCTTAGTTCCTTCCCAAGGCCAGCTGAAGCAGACTTTTCCAGACTACAGAGAATAATTTCTTATTTAAAATAAACTCATCATAGACTTTAGTTACATGACAATCTGAATTGTTTGGCTGAATAACTGCACACTGTAGACACACTGGCATATCCCACCAATCATTCCACCCAGAAGACTATTGAGAGATCCATTTATTCGAATAGCAATGATTTACTTCCTCAGTTGACGTTCACATTCTCTCTATGCCACCACAGGCAGACATTTAACTGTTGAAGGATTTTCCATTCTTACATCTCTTTCCATGTCTGATGAAAGTACAGGTGGGCTGTGCATCAAATCACCAAACACAATGTCGTTTCTTCAGGTGGTAGTCATGATTTCAATGAATCTAGTAGATTGACCGTACTCAGAGAGATAAGTCAAAAGACAGTCTTTTTCTTGGATTGCTTAAGAAAATGTACAGAGGCTCTATTTCACATTTTCACCAATACGTCTTGGGTGCACAGAGGTGTGGCATTCGCTCTGTAATTGTCTCACAGTTCTGCCTAATACTCAGCATCACCATCAAGACAAATGAGCACACACCCCTGTATCCACAACCTTAGGAAAGCTAGGATGTCATTCTATCACCTCACCAACACTACTGTGCACTGTTTATCTCCCTAAATCTGATATTTTAACTCAATTCTCTTGCTATGTAAATAAAAAAATAGTGTTAAGCTCTCAGTAAGAGAGTTGTAGGAATTTATTTTTACAAAATTTTCTATACACAGATTTCATTTCAAAGACTGTTTTCTAAAATATTGTTTTTCCACCAACAAGTGATAAAACTTCACTAGTTTCTATTTATTGTTATGATTACAATTAACCAAGAACACTGACTGAATAAATAGATTTTATGGGACAATAAATAATATTGTAGAGTTTGGCAGCTGAGACTGCCAAAGATACTGTGACCCTAAGCCTGTGTGTTAAGTCGTTTTTTTGTTTTTTGTTTTTCTCCTTTTGGTTCTGGATCTAGAATTTGGGCTAAATATATTGTCACCTGTATAGTTGAATCAATAATGATTAACAGCAGTTTTAGAAAAATTAGATTATGATATAAATAAAGGAAAAGGCATTGGTATTTATCAAATGTTTACCTGGAAATTTATTTATATTGGTTCATTTAGTCCACGATGAAATGGACCCATATATAGCTATTTCCATTTCATGTCTGAACAGCTATGACTCCAACAGGGTTCATTCACTCACCCAAGGGAAAAACAAAAATACCAAGCTAGAAGTCCACATTAATATTAAAATCTATGATTATGCACTTTTAGTCTCAAATATTTTCTACCAAAATGTTCAAAGGGAGGGAAGGGAGAGAGGAAAGGAAGATAAGAGGGAGGAAGATGATGCCACTCCGTAAAGTTTAAATTTCCTCCAAA
This sequence comes from Fukomys damarensis, assembly GCF_012274545.1. Classification (NCBI taxonomy): domain Eukaryota; kingdom Metazoa; phylum Chordata; class Mammalia; order Rodentia; family Bathyergidae; genus Fukomys; species Fukomys damarensis. The sequence continues at coordinate 90,652,754 of NW_022900928.1, read as the reverse complement.
ATGCGGAATTAATATGTGCCTTAGCATAATAGAAGTGAAAGCTAGAGCATTTTTCTTGAGTAATAGGCCAAAGGGGATATTTATAAGTGCTGCAAAATCTTTTCTCTGAACCCCTACCTTTATCTTTTCCCTCAAAATTGTCTATTTGGCCCTGACAAAAATACTATGAAATATAGTTCAGATGACAATTTGTTTGAAACCATACTGAAAAACATTTAATGTGAAAGAAATAAAAAGATGCCTGTCTACAGAGCTCTTGACTTTCATGTTTTAATATCAATGTATTTCAAATAGAACGTGCAAGTTGCATACTGATGAAATTGGAAAAAGTTGCAAAATCCCTTTCATTTCAAATGCAAAATATAGAAACATAATGTTCCTATTTTCTTTCTTTCTTTCTTTCTTTCTTTCTTTCTTTCTTTCTTTTCTTTCTTTCTTTATCTTCTCAGAAGAGACGCTTATGCATAAGACTAATGCAAGTAACATATGCAGTGTTGCAATCTTATCTTATTGATTTGCTGTTGACAGTTTGTGTAGAGCTCCTGCTTGAATAAGCAAGGTCAGACATTAGCAGCACCCAAGGGCCAGGCTGCAGGACACTGACAAAGACATAAATGTGACCTTCAGAGATAGAAAGAGGTTTTACTCTAGTGTCAGGGACACACCTAGAACATACACCCCACAGCATGTCTGTCCATCAACACTATTGAGTACAGTGAGTATTTCACAATTTTTATACAACCATATGCCCTTGATTGGCTCAAATGTTAAATTAGTTCATCTTTCTTTACAGAAGGCGGTCATTTAAGCCTATGTAGAAACCAAACACTTTTTATTTTGTTCTGTTTCACAAGATCTGAATGGCAAGATATTCAAAGCAACAAAATTAAGAGGATTGACACATTGTGAGATGTGCAAGTCCACACAAAGAAGCATAAAACATTATTAAGGACTGACAAAGATTTCAGCTCTACTAACCAAAGTTGTGAGTTTAAACGAAGAGAGCTGGCAAAATAATTTATAAGGTTCTGATGCAAGACTTTGAAATATTAGAGAACTATCACCAGCCAAAGCTGGGAAGCATTTTGTACTTAACTTCCTAAATGACAGTCATTACATAGAATCTCATAGATTTCACAGAAGACTTCACTTCTGCACTGACCAGGCACATATTATTCAAACAAATAAAAGGCAGCAGAAAAGGAGATTGATATAGTGGATCATATCAAAATATATAGTTGGCTTTGGAATGTTTTTTAAGAATTCTTTAGATATAGGTGTGATGTATATCTGAAAATACACTCTAAAACTGATAATGAAGTTACAAGATAATCAGTGGCAACAAATTCTTTCCTCCTTTTATCCCTAGGCAATTTATTATTCTCCTTCCAACCTGAAAACTCATGAAACTGTTCAGGTTCAGCAAAGCATTCATCATCTATATCTGTATCTAAATCTATATCTAGCTCTAAATCTATATCTGTGTGCATGCATGTGTGAGAGAGAAAAACTATCCATAGGAATATACACTTGATGTTTTTGTTTTTGTGTAGAAAAATAATATTGCTACATCATAACATAGCTTCATATTTCTCAAAACAGCCAGCTAAGCAGGACTCTTCCACTCAAACTGCCCCTGATGTAGAAGTCAGTTCTGACGGCCTTCCAAACTTTATGGAATAGACTTAGAAAGGCAATTGAATCAAATTGCTTATATGCAATAGGTGTTTGCTGTTAAGTTTAAAAACAGCATTCATGGGAAAAATAATCAGGCTGGAGATACTAAAAAGTTCATTATAAATAGCTAAATCATTCACTACAAGTGAATTTGAGATTAAGGTGACAGAGCATGCAGAAAAAATAAAATTAAAATTCAATGTAATGTTATACAGCTAAACCAGAGTACTTTACTAAGAACAGATAAATATTTAATGGGAAAGGGCTGAGTTTTGTTAAGTATGGGAGATAAAGATTTAACGTGACATAGAATAATTTTGAATGAACCAACAATAATCTGAAAATATGTGTTTAAAGTTTTTAACAAACTTCTAAGTATTGCTGTTATTCCATTTTGAGTATCACCTCAAGACAGCAATGATACCACTCAAATAAAATGTATAAAATATATATAGCCATGGTTCAGAGGGGGAAAAAAGAAAGATCTGAGAGAGAGAAATATAATTGGGGTTATACTTATAGGAGAAAGGTCTATAGAAAAGAAGTCCCTGAAAAACTAAAAATAATGTTCACCTGTCTTGGAAATTTCATTTTTAATGAGAAAGTAGAAAAAAGCCCAAAGACAGTGGGCTTCACTTATATTAGAAAGGATTTAGCAGAGATTTTATCTATAGCAACTTCTTAGGATAGTCTAGATGAAATACTTGCCCATGCATAGGATTTCAAAGTTTCAGAAAGGAAATGAAACCTAGTTTACAGCATCAGATTCAGGTAGATGAAATTACATCATGTGGAGAAGTCTCAAATGCTGTCTCTCAAGATATCTGACAAGACTTTAATGAGTTTCTTACGATTCAAAGTCAGAATCTTTCGGTAGAACTCAATTTATCAGCACATTCTAGTTTGATCTCAAATATAATCAAAGTCTGTAAAATTGTGATCTACAATCAAAATGTCATTAAGTTAATTTAAAAAAAGAAAAGTAACTTCTGAAGGGAGAGGATGGTTTGGCCAGCATATTCTGGATAAGCAAGGTACATGGACAGTCACATTACAAACTCCATGAGAAGGTAATAATCTGTAATGAAGAACTGTAACCCTGAAGGGACTAAATGCTTCAGGTATCTACACCACCAAGTCTCAACCCACAGGACTGCCAGATGGAAAGTCAAAATCAGAAAGAGGTGTCTGCTATTTAACATAGAATTGAAACACAAGGAGTGAATAGGTGATTTGTGGGTGCAAGATAATAGCCCGTCTATGGATCGTGGTTATAGCACAACATTGACCTCCTTTGGTCTCCTTTTTCTCCCACCTTGGTTTGTCTTCCCAACATTCTTTGCTTCCCTTTTTCTTAGTTCCGTTTTTGTATTCACTTGGTCTGTCATGGAGTCTTGCTGGCCTGGATCCTTCTGGTCTCTGTGATAATTTTGTTCCGATCTTCTGTTCAGGGTTGATGCTTCAGTTTGACTAGAAGAGGAGAGTCTTTGTTTTCTAAACTCCTCAGGGAAGCCTTCTGGAATCCAGCACTGAAAAAGAAGGACAACAGAGAGTATTTCTTTAAGTTCTTTTTGATTCTATGTTTTAGCAGGAAAGAAAAGCCAAAAAAAAATGATATATGTTGCATAGAGATAATGACAAATAGGAAAGAGAGAAAAAGAAAGCTAGAGTACACTAGAAAGTTGTGGCCTACATATAACTAAATCCTTAATCTATTTTATAAGAGCAGAAAAAATGACAATGCTTGAGATGTTTACATTTTTGCTAGGAAACTTGAATTTTAGTTCCCCGTGGGGATAAAATGGAATATGCAGATATAGTTCTTTATTTCTTAGGAGCCTTTATAGACATTTTGATCATTTTTTTCTTGTTAGAGCTTCCAGTTTAAAACTGTGAAGATGAAGAAACACTTGCTCAGCAAAAAAATTCTTATGACATGTTAAACCATCTACTCCCTGAAAGCTTTTGGGATAATAAATACTGCCAAGATACAGAAAACCACTGGGGTGAATAAACCTTATTCCCTGTCTGTACATTATTGTTAAAAATGCTAGAGTAAGTCCTGTCTTTGTTGCATGGGACTTTATTAGAAAGTGATCATGTGACACTTCAAATGAAGATAAAACAGAAGAAATGATGAGCAAGTAATGAAATTAATTTACAACCAGACGTATTAATTTGTTTAAGATTGACAGTGGACTTATGCCTGAGAAGGAGAAAGAATACCTTGTATTTTATTTTAAAGAACTGAAACCTACCAGGAAGATGCCTAATGAACTGATGTAGTATAAAGCATCTCTTGTGCTAAATTTACATAATGCCTTTTTTTCCCTAAGAGATTTCTTTGAAAATTACAAAGGAACCGAAATGAGGTGGAAAACAAAATAACAAAATACAAACATGTTCTCGGTGTTTGCAAATATTAATAATGATTTCCTATTCTCTGATTCATCAGTTTTTCCCAAGAGTCTACCTGGATGTCCTCAGAATGGAAAATGATGCTAAATTAATGAATACAATGGGATTTATATTTCCTTGTAGCTATGTCACTTGTATAAAAAATGATCAGATCTATTTATTAGCCATGCAGATCACTAGTGGTGTGAGCTCTGCTGTGTTGCTCATAGCCAGGATAACTAACAACAGTCTATAAAAGCTGATGTGTTATAGAAGGCCTTAACAAGATTTTTCAAATGATTCTGTTTTCATTGCCTCAAAGTAAGTTTTTCAATTTGTTTTTCTTTTCCAATTTACTCATTTTTCCTTTTAATGTAGACACTTCTCTTCTTTTACCAGTTTTCTGACCAACAAAGATAAAGTTATGGGTCTCTGACTTTCAGTTCACTGCTAACCAAGGGTCTAAATACCTTCCCCTCATTCTTAGCTACTCTCCCCATCGCTGGGACACTATACCCAATGCCAGCAAATTAAAGGGGGAAAACTTTTATGTTGGCTCAGTTATTAGAGCTTTCAGTCCATAGGTGGCTGGCTCCAAAACAGGGTGACATGGTAGAGGGCTCGGCAGTAAAGAGCTGCTTACAGCATGGTGACCTGGAAGCAGAGAGCATGAAGAGAGAGGCAGAGGAAAAAGACAGAGCCTTCCAAGGCACACCCCACTGATCCACCTGCTCTTACTAGGCTCCACCTCCCAAGATTACATTTAGCTATAAACTCATCAGTGGGTTCAGGTGGGTTGGAGAATCACACCTCCATGATCCAGTCACCTCCCAAAAGCTGCGCTATAAATGCATGAGCATTTGGGGGAGCATCTAGATATAAACTGTAGCACACTTCTTGACACTCCTTTCACAATTTTGTGGAAGATCTAGTGCTTAGACTGTCTTGCCTTAGAATGCTCCCTATTCCTCCGGGCAGGCAATACTATGCTGCCAGATATTTGGGCTTATCACTTAATTAAATTTATTATAAGAAGTTTTAGTCACTATCTCATTTTGTAAATAATGTTTGCATTTGAAGCTCTTCACAATTTGCACTTTGAAATTGCTCATTCATTCATCTTCCAACCATTGTTTATTGATGATCCACCCTCTTTGAGACATAAGCTAATTTTTGTGAGAGGTTAAAAATGATTAAGGCCTGGGTGCTTAAGATAATAACTTCCTGTGAAAGATGTTATAAACAGCTGAAGTAGGATGGTCAGAGACTGGTAAGTGTCTGGAATCACAATAGTCCTAAAACTATACTTTGCTAAAGAAGATAAGGGGCAAATGGAACCACATCACCTTTCCCTGCCAAAATTCTGCCCTATCTATCTGCATATCACCCATCAAGCAAAACACATTAAGGTCCAAACACCTCTGACTACTGTTTTGGTTGTGGTTATTGAAATCCATTGCCCAGTGATGTATCTGTCTATCCTCAGCTTCTTTCCTATACTGCACACTTCTGTCCTCTCCCAGAAAGTTGTAGATTGTGGCAGTTATGGTTTATTGTCAACTTGATTGATTATGAGATTGGCCTAAGGTATTGGTGGAGCATATTTATGGGGGTGTCTGGGTGGGTCATGGAGGCATGGCCTTGGTGTATGGTCCTCTGTCCCTTCCTCTGTAGTACTGTTTTCCTGCTCTACTTCCAAGGCATCAAGAAATCAGCATCTTTATTTTATCATGCTCTTCCACCATGATGTTCTTGCCTGTGAGCCAGCTAACCATGGACTGAATCCCCTGAAACTATGAGCCGCATTAAACTCTCATGATACCAAATTATTGGTATTAGCTATGAAAGATGACTAATACACAGATATAATAACCCTACTCCTTGCTTCCCTAATTTCACTGCTTTCCTTTTTTTGTCTCAAAAATCCAAATGTTCTCTGTGCATGTTTAATGCATTCTTTGAAGGATATAGTATTAAATTCTTTCTGTAAATTCTCTAAATTCTTTCTGTAGCTCCTCTTTTCTAAAATGATTAAATTTTAATTTTACATTGTGTATTTCTATTGCTAGAATCAGAGCTTTGGCTAATGAAGTATTTAATTCAAATCAGTAAAGTTCAGTTCTCCACCTGCAGTCCAAGAAGCCCTCCTGAATTATTGCATAGAGCACTTTAGTAGTAGTATTTCAATACTGTTATGTTACCTCTAGATTTGGAAAACATTCCTCGGCTCTGATATTTCAATTCAGCTCTTTTCTCTGGGTACAAGCACCCTCTGTTCTTTTGGTCTGTGCCATAACATAGCTCAACCTGCTTCACCAAGCCGATTACTCTTCTCATGTCACTAATAGATGAACCAAGGACCTCTCTTTACGTGGTCTATCATCCTAACTCTCAGGAGACAAACAACAATCTTGGTGTTCTTATAATTTTGTGAGATAAGCCAAAATTTCCTAGAAAACTCAGCACCAATTTTCAACTTATTTCCCATAATACCAAGGTAGTATATGTGCTAACCCAAAATACAACCCCTCCCCCATCTGACTTATATAACATGCAGTATCACACACTTTTCCAAGTAATACTCTCCCCTTTTCAAGGATCCACTGTGCTTTACAAACTCTGTTCCATATTCTGCATCTCTAAAACAGCCTGAAGGGTAATGTTCCAGTGTTTTCAGAAGTCATTTAGCCCACCGATGAGATGGCACAGTCCCTACATCTGCTCCCGAATCAAGGGGCTGATTAACAATGCATTGCAGCTCTTGGCAAGAGTTAGCATAGGAAATAAAATTAAGGTGCCGGGATTAGGTAGGAAATTCAGATAAAACTACTTGGGAAATGTAGCTAAGCAAGATATAATTATCTAACTTATAATTAGACCAGAGCATCAGGCCTACCATCCCTAAAGGCTTCTCTTTTGCAAAAAGATAAGCGATACCATCAAGTAGCAGATGGTATTCTTGTATGGGTGCAAGTGAATAATGAGCACTTCTCACCTTAACAGTAGCCTGGTTAGATTTGGTTATAGGAATTATTCCTACTGATGCTAACTTGGTAGCTTAATAGTTCATTATGTCTTTCGTTCCTTTGGGCTAGTATCATTATTACATTTTAAAAAATAGTACTAGAGTATCTCAGTAACAACTCCATAAGCAAACTTTTGGCCTCTACCATTTGATCACCTAAAGCTACCTTGCAAACCCATACAATCAAGGAAAGCCAACAATTTACACTGATTTCAGTAGAAGTCAAATAAATTTGTTGCCTTTTTATTTGTTAAAGATTCTGATATATTTTAGTTTGCAGAAAAGAGAAAGTCATTGAGGTCTAGAGTGCTGATTTTGCTCCAGGGTGAGTTCTTGATCAAAAGGAGCTCCACTGTGGCTGTGTAAGTGGACCTGTGATTGCAGTATTGTTAGAAAAAGCCAAATTAAGTCCCCATGATTGAAGGAAGGGACTGTGTAGAGAAGGCAGTCTAATACCAGGAAGGGCTCCTGGCTTCTGCTAACATAGGATACAACATTAGATACAAAAGAAGATCTATTCCATTATTTCCCTCAAATTCCTTAAGAGGCATTTTAGTTGCTACAGCAATGTGATCAAGAATTTCCTGCCTATAGGGAATGATTTCTAGAATTCTAGAAGATTGCAGTGCCATCTCTATAAACACAACTGATTATGTTTCCCTCAAGAAATGATATCCTGTGACAACCATTTGGCACACTGTTTCCAGTTTTTACAAGAAAAAATAGTTTAGTGCTTTTCAATGTTAATGAATATAATAATTACATAAATTCATGATGTTTTGATATCTTATGTAATGTTCAAATCAGGATATCATATCCATCATCTCAAGTGTTTATTTCTTTGTGGTGATGAATTCAAAATTCTCTTTTCTGGTTACTTTGAAAATGTAACACATTACTGTTATCTGCTGTCACTCTACTGTGACAAAAGAACTTATTCCTCTGACAGTAACTGTGTACCTGTCAGCCCACCTCTCTCAATTCCTCTTCCCCAACCATGTCTGGGCTCCTGCAACCAACATTTTACTCTCAACTCCTGTGAGATCCACTTTTCATATTCTACATATGCGTGAGATCATATGATAGCTATCTTTCTGTGGTTGGCTTATTTCACATAACCTGTCCTCCAAATACATCCACCTTGTCACAAATGACAGGATTTCATCGTTTTTATGGTAGAATAGTGTTTTGTTGTGTATATCTACCATATTTTTCTTTATCTACTCATATGTCAGTTCAGGCTAATTTTACATGTTGGTTATTGAAAATAATGTTAGGGTGCCGGGGATTTAGCTCAGCGGTTCAGTGGCCTGCCTTGCAAATGCAAGGACCTGAGTTCAATCCCCAGTACCAGTAATAATAATAATAATAATGTTAGGTGTTGATATCACTCCAACATACTGATTTCTTTATATATATATATGTACTGTGTACAAAATGATGTTTTAATGCATACATGCATAAAATAATGACTATAGACAAATTATCAATCATCTCACAAATTAGTTTTCAAAACATTTTACTTCTAAATGTGGAACTGTTAATTTATTTACCCATTCATCCAACTCATTCTTTGTACCATTACTGAATATCTATTAACTATCAATGAATAGTATAAAATACCACTGAATAAACTAAGCAAGCCACTTTGTTAAATTCTGTGGAGGATAAAAATGAAGTACAATTTTCTGTGTAGTAAAACATGTTTAACCACTAAGACATTAACAGAATATTAAATTAATATGTTTTCCACTTTATGAAGAATGTGAAAATGTGCAGTATTAAAACAATAAGTAGATGTTTTTGGTACTTTTCTCATTGCTGAGACAAAATACCCAACACTCAAAGTTAAAGGAGGAAAGATTTGTTTAGCTCACAGTTTGTAGGGATTTCAGTTCATAGTTGGCTGGCTCCAAGTCTGGTGGCATGGCAAAGGGGCATCAGAGAGGAGAAATGGTTCATGGTGTAGCAGACAGAAGGCAACAAACTGGCCAAGAGGCAAAGCAGCAGCAGCCTGCCTCTCCCTTTTATCCCTTCCTTCCAGGTTGCCACCCTTTGGGTAGTACCACCACCTAGGCTGGGCCTTCCCATTACCCACATCCAGAAGTACACCAAACCAATCAGTGGAGAAGTAAATCACCCACCCTTAATCCTAGCATCACACATGCTAATCTAGCCATCTCTAAAACTCCCCACCTATGATCACATGAGACTTTAGGAAACATCTAAATGCAAGCCATTACAGTGGGCAAGATTTTATATAATTATGTACATGTGTATGCAGATCTATAATTTATATGTAAATGGACATTTGTGTGTGCATACACAGATATAGTCAATTTTAGATGTAGTAAACATGATTTCCCATAATTACTTTTTTAATGGTGACAAGTTAAATATCATTGCACTCATAAGTTGCAAGATACCCATTGGTAAGCTAATCAGGTAGGGTAATTATTCTGTTTATAGTACAAGGAGAAAATTAAAAAACAAGGTATTTTAAGCTGTAAATTAGGGCTTCCTAACCATTTTACGGGTTAGGAATGTTAGCCATCTGAGGAATAGGAAGTTGTCTTTCTAGTTCATCACTGTGTTATCAACATTGAGAACCATATCTGACGCATAGTAATAAGCATTACACATCAATGTTAGAGCCAAAATCCCTACACTGATAGTAGTAAGAAGATGCTAAAAGCCTTAAGCTTATCTGCTGGGAAATGGTAAAGGTTCACAACATTTGGAGGAAGTGATGGAATCTCCTAAAGCTGAGCTTCAGTTTCTAGGTTATGCACCTGTCTCAGAGGAAGGGAAAAGAGGAATAATGCACACAGAAGAGCATCAGCCCACAGCAGAGAGAGCATCTGCCATCCTGAAATGTCTACATGACATTTGGAAGTAATGCTGCCTATAGCAGACTGATGTGAACTAACTTATTTTTCAAAATCAATTGTAAGTGATTCTCCAAAATTGTTCCAAATACTCATAATAAATACAACAGAGAAAAGGGTTCATCTTTGGAAGGGTAAGAGATAAGTCCGCAGTGATGTTTAGTATTTGAGCCCTTAAAACCCCAGGAGAAAAAGAAAACATTTCTGCTAAGGTACCATTTTGTTCCTTCTCAGGATTAAAATCATTTAAATGGTTAAAAATACTGATAGTATTCCCAACCTACTTTGACACACTGTGATTTGTGTGACTATGGGCATCCGTATACATCTTAGGTGTGTGTACACACACATGCACATATAAACACATTTATGCAACATAACACATGACCTGCTGGTCTCTTTTGAAGTAGTCCTCTATTATGGGCTAAATTGTTTTCCCAAAATGTGTATTTTGGAGCCCCAGCTCCCTGTACCTCAGATTTTGACTACATTTGTAGATGAGGCATTGTGAGAGATAATTAAGGTCAAATGAGGCTGGGAAGGGGCTAATACAACAACGCCTTTGTCCTCGTAAGGAGAAGCAGAGACACTATTTTCACAGAGGACAGACTTTTTGAGAACACACCAGGAAAGGAGCCACCTGCAAGTCAAAGAGAGAAATCAGGATAAACCAAGCCTAGTGATACCTTGGCAGCACAATAGGAAAATTAACTTATGTTATTCAAGCCATGCTGTCTGTAATATTTTCTTAATATTTTGTAATATTTTGTTATGGCACCCCTGTTTCATCTGAGCAACACATTGTCTTTAAAGAAATAAGAATAAGAACCATCCTTCCCTGAATCAGATAACTTTTGTGTCCAGTTACTAAGACTGTGCCATGAAGAGCTGCTGTCTTGACAGGAGTATGGCAAGTGACACCACTTTTTGTAACATTTTCTTTCCATACACAAGGGAAAGAAAGAAAATTATATTAATACCATGTCAACTATTTGCTAGGCAACTTCACATTATTTAACTTTTTATTATGTTTTATTCAAAAATATTACAAGATGGAAGTTGTTAGTCATGTTCTGAAATGAAGAAAAGTGAGGTTCACCTGGGTTCCGTTGTGCTAAGGTAACATCTTAGTTGTGTTTAAAAAAAATTGCTTTTTTTGGTGCGGGGAGTGTCAGGGATTGAAGTTGGGTCTTTGTGCTTGCAAGGCAGGCCGCAGAACCACTGAGCTAAATCCCTGGCTTGAAGAAAAAAAATTTAAATCCCTGGCTTGAAGAAAAAATGCTTCTTAATAAAAATGTGAATGGTAGTTGTCCCTCGGCATATTAGTTTGCTGGGGCTGCCACACAAAGTGTCTTAGCCTGGGTGGATGAAACAATAGATATTAGTTCTTCTAGGTTTGCAAAGATGTAACCCAAGTTTAATTCGTTGGCAGAGTGGTTGGTTGGTTTGTCAGAAGCTTTTCTGGGCTCAGAGATGGCTATCTTTCCTCTGTGTCTATGGTCTTCCTTCATGAATTTATCTCAAGGTTTCTTCATCTATAATAATATCAGGTCATAGTGAATTAGGGCCCACCTCCATGACTTCATTTTCACTTAGTTACCTTTGTAAAGGTCCTGTCTCCGAACACAGTCACATTCTGAGGAACTGAGATTTAGTGTCTCAATATATGGATTTTATGAGGGTGCAGAACAATTCAATGTACAACACTTTAATGTGTTAAGAAATGGTATTAGAAATGTAAAAGTAGATATCTTTCTTACATGTGAGGATGTCTAACATAATGGTGTGTTGTTTTTTCACCAAAAGTTATCACCAAGATCTAATAAAGTAGTGGATATCTTATTTTATAATATAAATGCTCCAATCTTTATGAATATAATTATAAACCCTATTTGTTTTCAAGAGAGTAATGAACAAGTAAGAGCATTCTATTTGTTTTAAATGCACTTCTGGCCAAGGAATAATGTAGATGATTTTAGGATCAGGGCTAGCATAAAGAAAAGAATATTTCCTTTGGATATCTCATTATGTTAATGATATCAAGATGAGTGTTTTGGTTTGGGGCTTTTTTTAGGAGTTTAGTTTTTGTTTCTCTTGTTTTGATCTCAGGTTAATATGAAGAATGCAGAAGAGAAATAGGTTTCCTCTCAGTCCAGAATAGCATTTAACCTTCTTTGAAAGCTACTGCCAGGTCTGTAATTCCTTATATAATAGGAGGAGTCTATCTCAGAAATACGTCAGGATTATATGGTCTTGTTCTTCCTGCAGGTTTTTGGTTTTTCTGCCATAATTAAGATTTATCCTCAGAATTTAATGAAGTCTTTTCCCCCATTAATATAAGGATATATTATAACTAGAACACAAAATGAGTCATTATGAGACTTTTTTTCCTGTTACTCTTCCTCTATACTATTATGTACAGTTGCTGCTCTTCCTATGAATTCCTTTTGGATCTATGTCAGCAATGACAAATCTTTTAGTGCTTTCAGTGATACAAACAGCCCTACATGGAATGTGTGCCATAGGCTTGCCACCATCTAAACTTTTAATAGAAATGACTCCTATTGCACTTACAATAAAACCCCAAATCCTTTTCTTGTTTTTACAGAATCTCCCATGGTCTGGCTCCAACTTTATCTTTGGCCTCATCTAGCACTGTTCTTTTCACTTACAGGGATTCATATCTAGTTCCGGCCAGCTCTAAACCTACAGGTTAGTAACACTAGTTGGTAAAACTACAATATCTTTAAGTTAGGCCTCTCGCCCACCCTGTAGAGGCCGGAGGCCTGCAGGGCTCTTGTCCCCAGCCTGAAATCAGCTCTTCTGGAAGTCAAATATATTGAAGTATAATATCCATAGATGAATAACTGAAAAATAGATGTAAACCTAATTGCTTTTAAGAAAATGGACACATCCATGTAACCAAGTCCTAGACAAAAATATTAAAATTTTACATATGCCCTATAGACCCTTTATGGCCCCTGCACAACTTCCCTTCCCAAAGGTAAATACTATCCTGATATGTTTTCCTGTTTTTGAATTTTATGTGAGTACAATATGTACTCTTGTATCCAGCTTATTTAGCTCAATTTAAAACTGCTAGATTCATCTAAGATGAAGATAATACAGTTAATTAACAGTGCTGTGTATGCAAATATACTACAACTCATCTTATCCTTTCCTCTGGATGGACATTTGGGTTATTTGCAGTTTGGAGGTAAAAGAAATGCTTCAATAAAATTCTTGTGTATGTTTCAGTGAAGAGCAAAAAAAAGCACCATAGATAGATATGGATAGGGATATAGATAGACGGATAGAAGATAGATAAATAGATGTAGAGATATAGATAGATATAGGTTTAGATATAGATGTAGGGATAGGGGTAGAGTTAGCAGTACAGATACAGACATAAATATCCAACTTACATTACTAGCAGTGATTGTAAGAATAATACTACCTTTTCTGCATCAACACTTGATAGTGCTTGTATCATCTGTGCCATTCTCATTAGTATGTAGTACTACTAGCTGGGTATTTTTTTTGTTTATATTTTTATTTTTATTGAGTTTATTGGTAAATTCTAGGTATACAGTACAGTTACATTCATTACTGGGATCTTGTACCTTTACATGACAGGTCTTGGTTCTCATTTTTTCCCCTTGTCCCTGCCCTCCCTTCAACCCCTCCTCTCCTCTCCATTTACAAACACTTTATTTCCATTTTTTCATTTTCTCATATTTTTTTTCTTTTCCCTTATTCCCTTTCCCCTACCCTTCCCACTTTCCCTACACCTTTAGCCCTTATCTTCCTATTTCACATTGTTCATTATCTCATTAGGATCTTGTGTACTATTATAGTTTTTCACACCTGAGAAACTATTTGGTATTTACACATGTGTGACTTATCTATTTCACTTAGGCATATATCCTCAAAATGTATCCATTTTCCTATGAATGACTCTAATTTCTCATTCTTTATGGCTGAGTAGTATTCCATTTTATAGAAAAACCACATCTTCTTTATCCAGTTTCCAACTGATGGGCAAATGGTCTGTTTCCATGTTTTAGCTATTACAAACTGTGCTGATCTGTTTTTAAAACAAAAAGATATATGTTAAGTATAGGGAAAAAACAGAAAACCCAAACAAAAGAAAGATGTTACATTTCGGAAAGTAAAATAGGAGATACGTATTGAAAATTACCTAAATCTAACACCTGGAGAGGACAATAGCATCTTGCATGTTACTTTATTAGACTTCTATGTGTTTGTGCATTCTAATATACAAAATAAGATGTTATGACTATTGCGGTACTTCATTTAACAATTTTCAGCAGAAAACAGCCAGGTATGTAGCTCAGTGGCTCCGTCCATTCCTGGCAAATGCCAGGTCCTGAGTTTGATCCCCAGTAACAACAACAACAACAACAACAATAAAAGTCAGTAGAAAACTTTCAACACAAATACATATATTTCTATGAAATACACATTAATTTCTAAATAATATTTTGTCAGAAATCATGTTATAATCATGTTTAAAATCATGTTAAATAATCATGTTAAATTAACAGCCTTAGAAATGTATCTTTGCTTAAATCTTTGTTAATTTTATTAAAAGGGGTTCTAAAGTGCAGTGGCTATGTCAAAGATTATGTACTTTGTCAAGTCTTTGAAGAATATTGTTAAATATATTGTATCTCCACTCAGTATGTGTTACCATCTTCCAGCATCTTCTCCCATGCAGGGTGGAATAATTTTTATGGAACTCATTGTGACATTCATTTATCTGTAGGTTTCATTATTGGTGAAAAAAATAACTCCAGTTCAATTCCCCTTGGATGTACTGGAGGGTGGATCTGGGTGCCTAAGCTCACTTCAACCAGTCTATGAACTCAAGCCCTCAGCTCTCCTTTGGCTTCTTATTAGCAATGTTATTTGTCTACTCTCAGGATTCCTTAATTAGCTTTGCCCACCTTTTTTGACTATTACATCATGATAGTATCAAGCTGAGACCTATTCCCCCTGAGATTTCTTCACCACCAGAAACTAAACAAGTTCTCCACCATAAGCCTAAGTACTATTAATTTTTCTTTTGCTAACACACATTCTCACTTCACAGCAGTGAGCGGGTACTCAAGGATTCTTCTTCCTCTGTTATCTTCTACAAATATGGAAATTTTGATCCTTCTTGGATCCCATCATTTAGAGATAACATTATTGTTTCCTTATTCTTTTTCTCTGTCAGAATTTCTGCGATCCTTAGCATCTGACTAATGTGAAAATGGTAATCTATAAAATATATCGGACAACATATTACCCATTTTATAAATATCTGAAACAGTCCCTCATGATTCTGGATTTTTTTTTTCTTGAGTTCTTGGGTCCCTAACGCGTTCCTGCACCCTGAATGCATGTCAGGAGTGGCAAGGAGATATGAGGCTCTTGTCCTCGTACACAGGTGTGTGACTTCCCTGTCACTCTCCTTTCTCTTGTAGTGTGTGCTCAGTCAGAGCACACTGAGAATGAGACAATATGAGCAGGTCTGGGGTAGACCTAATCTGACCTCCTTAGAGAGACTGGAGCTCTCTGAACAACTGAAAAACCAAAAGCAACAAACAACCCACTTTTCAAAGTATATACCAGTGACAAGTTAGTGCCCAGGTAATGTCCATCTGAGAAAAGAAGTTATTGGTCAAAGTAACTAGGATGATTTTCCTTAGACTTCCTAATAAGCATTTAGAACTTTCTACAAGTAAGGATATAATATAGGATGTTTCCCAAGTTGTTTCCATGGAACAGCTAATGACACGAAGAACCTATTATTTATTGAGGCATAAGGGTAAAGCTCAAGTCTGGAAATATTTTATGGGGTCTTAAGTACTCTGGCCTCAAAGCTGATTCTTGACAAATAAATAGGACACACATGTGTCAATACCAGATAGTTTCTCTAGTGTGAGAAACTGAAAATGTAAACAAGGACTAAAAGGTATAATAAATAATGTGAAATATAAAGAAAACATGCAAAGGGTAAGGGGAAGTAGGAGGGGTGGAGGAAAAGAAAGAAGGGAATGTAATTAATATGAGAAAAAGAAAAAATGGAAACAAAGTCTCTGTAGATAGGGAGGGGTGGAGGGGTTGAAGAGAGGGCAGAGGTATGGGGAAAAAATAAGAACCAAGATGGATTATGTAAAGGTGCAAATCTGATGATGAATGTCCCCTCCCCACTGTAGGAAACCATTGTACTATAGGGATATGCAGTTTAACCATATTCCTGATAACCAAAGGCAAAAAATATCACTACAAATAATATACTTAATCAAATATAAAGAATACATAAATACTGTTTAAACTTTCTAAGTCTGATTTGGTTAAAGATAACAAGATAGCAAAATAAAGAGTAAAGTCACAGAAAATGGCACCCATTACAGGCATGTGTTTAAAAAGCTCTAGTCTTGCTTATATATTCTAGCATTTTTTTAAAGAAGGTTCACATAATTTGGAAAGTATTGCTTGAGAAAATTTGAACTGAATTCTTAGCAAACACTATGATGGGACTTCAAGTAGTCACTGACCTGTTCAGAGAATAATAAAATAATTCAGGGAGTTTTCCTCTTGTTTCTCTAGATATTTCTCTGTTAAAATATAGCTATCAGACACGTCACAGTTGCAGATGCTCTTCAGACTTCAAAACTCCACCACCCTGGTATTCCAGTCAGCTTCCATATATTCACTGCAGACCCTGCCATGCAGGCACAACCATGACAAAAAATTCTCAAGATAGTTCCTATTTGCACTGGATTTTTCTTTTATTTGATCCTTCACAATGTTACTGATTCCATATCAAATGTCTCAAAGCTTTGATTTGGTTTCAGCTGGAATTAAGGGAATCCAAGTTTGATCCTGGATTCACAAAATCAGAAAAGTGTTTTCATGCCAGACCACTATTCAGTGGTTGACCTTATGACAGTGGACAACAACCATTTCTACAGCCAGCTCTTATCTTTCCTCCATCAGACATTTTGAAAATATAATAGGAAGAAGATTTTTATCCCAGATTATTGTACATTTACCAACACCCAGCAGTGTAACCAAACAAAGCAAGTGGGCTATATCTTTTAAAGTTCTCTCGTTCTATCAGTTCCACATGAGGTATGCTTTACACAACCAAACAGCTACTCCACTACACTACTGCAGTTCCGCTGTTGGATTTGTCTTTTCTAAAAGAAGTAAGCAAAGTCGTGGGAGTTTGTGAGCTCATTGGAGGTAATTACCACATAACTGAGTATTATTCAGGTTCTGAGCACTGTGCTATCTATTGCATACATTATCTTATTTAATCCCTGAAACATCTTTGTTCTCATTTTTCAGCCAAGTAACAATTGCAGCTCAGAGAAGAGAAGTAATTGCCCATGGAGAGGGCAAATCAGCAGTTAGGATTAAGTTGGAAGGAATATAAAGCTCAGTCTCTTTCCACTCCAGCATGCTGCCTCCTAGCTAGACCAGGAAAAAGAAAAAAAAAAAAAATAACCTCATTATTCTCCTACCCCATTGAGAATCTCCTGTTCTCTTGTGCTCCTTCCTTTCGCTGTCTGCTTTACTTAGCTCCAGTTGAACCTAAATTAAATGTTTTGCTGCTGATGATGACTGCAGCCCTAGGGTGGCACTAACCACAGTTCCAGAGGATAAGTGGGAAGAATGACCGAGCCTGGAGGGAGAGACATTAAATTTTTAGATGCAGACCAACAGGAATGAGACTGTGTTTGCTGTTAACAATGTGAGTTTAAATGAATCATAGACAAATCAGAGGAACTTTTCTGAAAAGATGCAAAGCAAATGCTACCATTTTAATGATTTTTCAAAGTAAAAGACTTTTCAGTGCATGTTAAATGAGACTATAATCAGTTGAGGCTATTAAATTTTTCAGGCTTTATGAGATAAAAATAATAAAACATGTGCCAAAAATATGCCTCAAGGGTATTAAATGTAAATGGTATATCATTAGCTTTGCGGGCTGTTTGGAAGAGGTATAATAAACAAGCAATATAATGTAGGTATGGCTACTTATTTTTCTTATTCTGAAGGAAATTTCAAACTGAAATTACATAAATGAGTAATGCATCCAGCTATCCTGAGATTCTAAGTCCCAGTCCCACTGTGCACAGAAACATAAAAGAAGAGATTTTGGTGGGAAAATGTGGCTACTTAAATGGAGGATATATTTTTGTTGAAAACACAGCAACATCTGAATGCCAAATAAAAGACTTCAGTTTCATCTCTCCTTAGAGAACTTTTTTTTTTTTTTTTAGTTATTTTGTTTAGGAGAAAATTGCAGTTTAAGATTTACAAACCACTTAATTTGCAAACTGCTATTGCTATAGTTTCTGCCTCTGAAAATGTTTTAAACTGCAGGCAATGAAAAGACATGGTATTAGAGTGTTCCCTTAAAAAGCTTCCTATGTATTATAGAAAAAATGGGTGGTTTTACAATGCGATATTATTTATAGAGAGTTATTCTTACAAGCAGCATTTCAATATGCCTTGCTGAGTTTTTGAGATATTAGAAAGCAGAATCTTTGAGAAAACACATTCTACATCGTGTTTAAATGCCATAGAGTTCAAGTAACTATTTTCATCTTGATAATATTCAAAGAAATGTATATTGGTAGTTGAAGTTTGTTTATAAAATTCATTCCTTATCACAGTAAAAATTATGGGGTATCATTTTTTCCCAAGTAAAGTAAGGTTACATTTTTCCCCATAAAAGTTGAAATTTTCTGGTTAGTAATTTTAAAAGTCCATATAACATTTATTTTACTTTTTGAAGATTTTCCTAATTACAATGTATTAACATAAAACATGTATGATCAGCTGTTTTCTTCCTATTTTCTTTTAGTTGTTTATCTTAGATCTTCATCCAATAGAAATGTACTAGTTTCTTAGGACCTCCACAATATAGTACTATAAACTTCATCTTAAAACAAGGAAAATTTATTTTCTCAAGTTCTAGAAGCCAGACATTCAATATCAAGGTGTTGGCAGAACCAGTCCTCCTCCAAGGGCTCCTGGGTAGAGGCCTTTCCTGCTGTTCCGGTGACCCCCCAAACCCCATCTCTTGTAATGATGTTTCTTTGGTTTCTGCTTCCATCTCCACAAGGCCTTCTTCCTTTGTGTCTCAGGTATCTTTTCTCTAATCAGGACACCAGTAATTGTATTGAGGGCCCATCCTGGATTTAGGATATTTTATTTTGAGACCTTTAACTGTATTTACAATGACTTACTTTCCAAATAAGTTTCCATTCAGCAGTACTGGGATGTATTAATACATTAAGGATCTCCTTGAGACACCCAAACAATAGATTATTTACACTTCCCCTATAGAGAGTACTATTTTAAATCCGATTCGAGGTCTGAATGCCTGAAAACCCAAACTGTTGAGGCCAGAGGGAGGAGACCATGGATGTCTCAGGTTAAACACAAGTGAATTTACCCTTCCTCTCCTTTCCTTTTTTATTTAATCCCTCCATGGATTGAAGATACCCACCTTCTCTGATGACAGTGACCATCCACCCTATGTACTGATTTAAATACTATTATCTCCAGAAATACTGAGCAGATATAACCAGAGATAAAGTTTTACCAGCTGTCTGGCCTTCCCTAAGACAGTTTACTTTAACACATAAAATTAACCATCACACTGAGGGTTAGAAGTCAAATATAGCTTTTGGAAGGACATGAGTCAATCCAGAATGAGGGCTTGAAAATTGTTTTAGGAGTTGGGCAAGGCTGCACCAGAAGTCTTGTTCTTCCATTCACATTGGGGAAGTATCATGCCCCTAATCCTCAGAACAAACATGATGACATTCTGATAACCATACCAGATTCATGCATTCTGCATGAGATATGGATAATGTGCTGTCTCGGTCTGCAGGGAACATTACTACAACTTCTGAAGTAAATCCTAGTCTCCTGCAAGCCAGGACAGCACAAGGGAAATTAACTAATACAGAGACAGAAAGGTAGAAAAAATGAGACTTAGGGCAGAAGCTGAGCTTTGGGCCTGATCAATGCTGCTCTGAGTGGCAAAGATGAAAGATCCTGAGCTTGCCACACCTTTATCCAGTACATCAGGAGAAAACAAATGTAACAGATGACTCAGGGGTTAGATGTGGCGGCACATGTTGGCAAAAATCCTAGAACAATGAGGAACTATGCAGATGAGTTTGTTCCTAGCAGGATGTCTTCAGCTGGTGTAATCTTGCCCTGGAGCATCACAGCATCACCAGCTGTGACCAGAGGCCAAAATGGAGTCATGTCTCTGCATACCATAGCTGGCCTGTAGGCAGGAGAACTAGACCTGATCATAATTTTAACTGCGAAATGATTTTCCTCCCAAATAGTATAGAATTACTCCTGACATTAGTCAGTTTGCTCATCACTGGGAAAAAATACCCAATACCTACACCTTAAAGAAAGAGAGATTTATTTTGGCTCATATTTTAGAAGTTTCAGTCCTTTCATGGTTTATGGTCTCCTGGAAGGGCCTGGACAGAAAAAAAAAGCTGTTCTTGTAGTGAAGAGAAAGCAGAGAGTAAAGGAAGGAGCCCAGTTTGAGAAACACCCTTTCAACCACACCTCCAATGCCCTGTCTAATCCAATGAGGGCCCACCTCCTTACATCAAGCCAGCTATAATGCCCCATAATCCACTCTCCTTCCAAGCACATGAGGCTTTAGGGGGCATTTTTTTAAATCTAAACCCTAATATGTACCTCCCAAGGTAAGATATGTGAAGTCTACTATCTTGCTAATAAATGGGGTTGCTGTTGTTATTGATAGTATTATTTTTCTCTAATTAATAGTTCCATTGCCTTCCTGTTCCTTTCCCTAAAGTTTCTCCTTTCTTCCCATGGGGCAGACGTTACAAAGAAACAAGTTGTATACATCATATCTGTATTGAAAATTCAGAAATATCCTGTTTAATTTCATTCTAAATGAAAGATATTTTCCCATCATACTGTGGTAAGTATTGAATCGGAAAACATACATTAAGTCCCTAGAACTTGTGTTTAATGCTAGTTCCTATTATCAGCAGTTCCTTAAAACCCACTAGTTTTGTGAGGACCATGATAGCATACACTTTTGTTTTTCAGACATGGTCTCACTGTGCAGCCTAGGCTGACCTTGAACTCATGATTCTCCTGCCTCGACTTCTCCATTGTTAGGATTATAGGCACATTGCTTTTAAAAACTCATCATCCTTTCAAGTATATAATAAAATTACTCATTGCATAGATATAACTTTGAGTCTTTCCAGTAATGCATATGTATTCCAAAAATGGATACCCTCCCCAGCTATAATTTTCTGCACCAACCATGGTCTCTACTAACTTACCCTGAATCCTGTTATTTAGAGATATACTTTCTTGAGATACTCCATGAACCTTCTGTTAACTGTATGGAAACTCAGATCTCCAACATTCCTTTTACCTTATATAAGTCTTTCCCAATACCAAACTACATTTTGAAAATGCTCTGAAATTGG
This sequence comes from Fukomys damarensis, assembly GCF_012274545.1. Classification (NCBI taxonomy): domain Eukaryota; kingdom Metazoa; phylum Chordata; class Mammalia; order Rodentia; family Bathyergidae; genus Fukomys; species Fukomys damarensis. The sequence goes on along the minus strand of NW_022900928.1, from coordinate 90,631,230 downwards.
ATTTCCTCCTGAAAATCCTTTTGCACAGATTTATTGAAATATTAGTTATGCTAGCATTATTCTACTGATAACTACACTTTCTTCTCCCTTAATTGTCCTTCTATTTGATAATGATTTCTTTCACGATATTAGTCAATACCAGATTTCTGAGTTGATTCTTTGCTATATTAAAATATGAGTTTAAAGACATGAGTATTGTTAATATTGTCTTAAGTGACTGCAGATGAATTCTTCTAACTTGGAAATAAAAATTCTGCCTTCCTTCTTCTGAGCAGAGTCCAAAAACTGGTAAGCTAAGAGAAAGGGGAAAGGGGAACCATTTGCCTGCAGGCACTCTGGTTAAAATTATTCTCCCTTACTTTTCATATCCATATTGTAATTTGCATTTTAATTTTAATGTCTTTAGAACCATGAAAGCATATTTAGGTAAATGTGCTAATTAGATCTTTGTAAACAACCATATGTTATTTTGGTTTATGAAATTTAAAGAGCAATTAAAAACACATATATTTTACTACTTGTAGGTGAGGGTGGGGATGGATTCAATCTGCAAAACAGAAGTGAATCTGAGGAAAAAACTAAATTAAAGATGTGCTTAATGATCTTATGAGAAAAACTGAAAGAAGCTTGAAACATTTCTTCAGAAAACCATATAGGGCCAAGCAGTGCTACACATGGAGGCTTGCCATAATTAAATCGAAGTGTTTGAAAATTACATTTCAAACTGCTTTCTACTGGTGTACCTACATTAGAGGAATTTTCCAAAGACGTCTGTGGTATGTCTGTTTTTAATGAGAGCTTGTCATCCCTTCTCTGGTGACTTATCCATTCTTATCAGTTTAAATGTGAAGAGCAGAGTGATGTATGAGAGTGGTAACTTGAGGTGACATCTTACAGTGTGATCCATTATCTGAAAGATGTAGGGGAAAAGCTCTCTGAAAAACATAATTAAGGAAACAAATGTTTTCAGAAATATAATAAAGATCTTTTATGGTTTTGGTTCAGGAACATCCATTTCTATAATATCATACACAAAGGAAATGTTCATCTCAGCAACACTGTATTTTGATTTTCCATGGTTTTAGTCTACCCACAGACAAAGAAACCAATAAGCAGAAAATAAGAAAAAAAAGTCTAAAATTTTCTCAGAAGTTCCTTCCTAAAAGCTATAACTGAAAATTAAACTGAAGAAGTAGATTTAAAGTGCTCTTAGAAAACAGATAATGTTTTCCACATACATATCCAGGTGGTAAATTATTTTCTCACTGATAATAATAACCATATATCATTAATTATCTGTATTATCATTCTCTTGACTTTCTTTTTGCCTCCTTACTCTTTGGCTAGGTCTAAGAAACCAATAAAAAAAATTTTTCAGTGTTAAATTCCTCCCCTTTGGTTCCAACCGCGGTTCCATTGCTTCAAATTATTATTATTTATCAAAGCAGATTGATTATTATTTATCAAGGCAGAAATTATTAGAAATGAACCCCAAATCTAAAATTAGTATGAACCTGAGTTAAATCAAGCAAGGTAAGATTAAAACATGCTTTCTGAGCTGTGCTAATTAAAATTGGCGAGCTTGAAATATCCTGCTTTCCTTTAAGAATTCTACTCATAACAGATCCTAAATTTGATCCTTTCCTCTCTGCCTGAAGCTGTGATCTGTAACTGGTGTCTTCACTCACGTCTCCAGTTCATTTGCTTTATATGATCACCACCAAATAGCAATGGGAAGTAGGTATATTGTTTCAGAACTGCAAAGATGAGAAATAGAAATGGGCAAGGCAAGTTCATAGGAGCATGAGCTGCATTGCTGTAAGGCACTGGAGTGTGAGGTACACAGAGAAGACATTGGCATCAAGCCCCTAGTCATCCTGCTCTTATTCCATTATAATTGTTTGAAAGTGTAGGAACTCCTTTGTATGTTTGTGTAATGGCAATGGAATTTCTAAAGGTCATTTGACTACAACAGAGAATCCCTTCTGTTTTCCTTGGTGACAGTAGTTTGTTTATTTATCTGCTTTTGCAGTGGTGGGTTTGGAATCCAGCATCTCACACACTCTAGGCAAGTGCTTTATCACTAAGTCACTTCCCCAAGTCCAGTGATGAGAGTTTTAATGAAGCAAGTCAGGACATAGGAGGAGGAGTATTTAAAATATTCTGCCACCAATATGCATGGGCACTTGCATACGCATTTAGAATGTACATTGGCATAAGGGCTAATGTAACATTTTGGTGCCTCTGGCAATTTATATATATTTTTTGAGACATGGAGACACGGGGGGAGGGCCCAGGTCATTTGGCACAGTGTGTACTGGGAGTGGATTCAAGGGATATAAACAGTGACTATCAGTTGTAAAGAAGCATTGCAATGCTATGACTGTTACTGTGTACTGGACAATGCAAAATCTGAGGAGATCAAAAGAAGTTGTCATAAATCATTCTGATCTCTCTCAGTCTCTTTCTCTTTCTTTCTCCCCTCCCCCTCCACTTTCTCCTCTCTACATAATGTAATATGTATACTATAAATGAATAATAATAATAGTACATATAATAATTACACAATATTTGTAAAACAAAAACATATTGGAAATCTTCTCATACTCTGTTGCTGTGGTTTGTACGTTTCCTCCAAAATTCGTGCAGAAATTTGGTTGCTTTTGTAGGATTGGGAGGTGGGATCCTTGGGAGGTGATTGAGCCATGAAGCTTTCACCATGGTGGATGGGATTAATGCCATTATTAGTGGGTGAATTTAGTCCTCTTTGCCTCTTTGACCGTATGCCCACTGCCTTCTGATGATGTAGTAAGAAAGCCCTTGAGAGATGCTACCACCTTGATCTTGTGCTTTCCAACCTTCAGAACAGTGAGAAAATATGTTTCTGATCATTATAAATTCTCAGTCTCAAGTAATCTGATATCTCAGAACAGAGTGGGCTAAGATTCCATTTGTGATTTTTAATAGAATGTCTGTACTCATGAGGCTATAAAAATAGATGACACCCAATAGCAACACTATTAGCATATTATCTTCTTGTTTGGAATTGCATGCAAAATCCATTTCTGGGACACATAAGAATGTATGTTTTAGGTTTTGGCATTCCTGACTCATGGGTAAAAGGGCAAGTTGTTTGTGTATGAGATCAGACTAAAGATTGTATTTTTATCTGTCATCATTTGTTTCTGTGTCATTTAGTTTTTATAGCAATAAATTTGATTTAGAAACACATGAATCCTAGAGAATGATAAAGACATTTTCTCACAACTCTAAGCTGCTTAGAACTTCCTGATGCATCTCAACTGTGCCTTCTCTCAGTACCTAAATGAACAACTCTTTGGTGAAATGTCTGTCTCACTGGACCATTTTTGTGCTCTGGGACATAAAGTTCCAAATGTTAATCCCGGAAGCCTAAAGGCTAGAACTTCCTGAACTGTATTCCTCATGCCAGATGAAGTTGGGGCCAAGAAAAATTACACTTTTCTCCCCAGCTAGTCTCATTTTAGAACTCTTCAAGGCACCCATCTTCTCCAGTTCACCTTTTGCTGACATGTACACATGGCCTAATAAAGGTTTTCTGAATTGTTATAATTTGCTTAATGAAAATTATCACCTGATGAACTGAGAAACTATCTTCTCAACAGAAAGTTATTCTTTTTTATTGAGACCTAATATTTGTGCCTCTTTCTGGGATGCATCATGGAAAATCAGTACATCACACCATGTGAAATAATCCACAGAGCACTTCCACCTCCTCAAAACTTAATCACGGTTGTGTGTTGGGAATTCTGTATTTTTGCAGTCATTTTGATACATGTCATAGGATGTTTTAGGCAGTAGTTACCCTGATGTGCTATAATGCAGAAATGCAGAACCCAGTCCTCTTCTCTCCCTGTGTTTAGGTGCCCATTGGTGAATTTTTCCCAGTCCTCTTTTCCTCTTGCATTTCTGTCTCTTGAGGCCAGAATTCCATCCATTTCATCATCTTTTATGTTTCTATAGATGATTGAGAACAAGCAATACCTGTCTTTCTGTGTCTGACTTACTTTGCTTAACATAACGACTGCCAGTGTCCTCCATATTTTGCAAATAATGAGATTTTATTCTCTTTTATGGCTGAAAAATATTTCATTATATATCACAAATGTATCTCATGTTTTTCTTTCATCCTCTGATTGGCATCTAAATTGATTTCTCATTTTAACTATTATGAGTAGGGCTGAAATAGCATGTGAAATAAACAAGTATCTTTTTGGTACAATGATGTCATCTCCTTTGGATATACATCTAATAGTGGAATTGCTACAGCATATGATAGTTCTATTTTTACATTTTTGAGGAATCCTTCTACTGTTTTTAACTGCTTTGCAAATTTACATTCCCACCAACAGCAAGAAATTTTTTCTTGTGTCTGTTTTCCAGATTCTAGACACTAGATTTGGGATGAAGGTATGATATTAGGCGAGATCCCCTGAAAGGGGAAAATAGAGTTCTTGTAGAAAAACACAATATTTTAAAAATTTTAGAAATCAAAAGTTACTAGAAACTGAAATTTGGATATAATATAGGTTAGTATATATCAGAGAAAGTCACATATTTGGAATGAAGTGTTATCTTCTAGCCATTACTTTAATACATACACTGCTAAAAAATAATATATATCAAGCAGTGTAATAGAGGATTACAGTGATGAATTTTATGAGATTAAGCTACAGTTAATTTCCTTATGCATTTAAGATTAATAAACTGCTAATTAGAATATGCAAATAAGGGGTTTTGAAGCCTAAAAATAATATTTCCTAGCACCTTCCCCATAAATCTCATTCATTAACTATTTTGTTACATAATTTGGGAATAACAGATTGATGAGCCAAGCTAATTATGTGAAATTTACATGTGCATGGCATTTTATAATGAAGGACATGAACTAATGTTAAAGTAAAACAGAGTCTTTGTAACATTCATTATAGTTATTAGTTGCAAAATTTAACTATGTTGGAAAGTACTTTGTGCCATACAAACTATAAGCCACATGAGTACTCTTACTACACATCTGTTGGTGCATAATTGCAGGGTGAGACTGAGCCCATCAGCAATTACAGCAATTACTTGGACTCTTCCATTTCCTTCCCCACACATCAAACCTTCCCCACACATCAAACCCAAGAACATATCTCTGGAATATTGCTGAACATTCAGAGACATAGATAAGAACTAAAGGCCTCATTATGCAAAGTAGGGAACAGTATAGTACTTGTATTTCTTAGATCCTTCTACATTTTATAGACAGAGATGCCCATATATGACAAACACCACATAAAAGCATATTAGAATTACTTTTGTGACCTAGTTGAAGTTTATTTTTGAGCATTTTCTTAATAGAGTGAATATCCTCATACAGCTGGAGCAGAAAAGGCAGCTTTGAAACTATCATGGTTAAAAAACTTCTCTAAGGTTCACACACACACACACACACACACACACACACACATGCACATGCACACATACTCTGAAGGTATTAGAAGGGTCTCTCATGATCATACCACTACAATATATTATTTACTTATATTTTAACTTCTCAAATTGATAAGAACTAGGACCCTATTTAAAATCAGGCATTTAAGTATAAATATCGCATTGTCTCTCTAGTATGAGAAACTGAAAGGGTAAATAAGGACCAAAATGTATAATAGATGATAGGAAATAGGAAAAACCTGTTCAAAAGAAAAGGGAAACTGTGAAAGTTGTAGAGGGGAAAAAGGAAAAAAAAGTTGATGAGAGAAGGAAAAATGGAAACAAGGCTTTTGTGAATGTGGGGGAGGGAAATTAAAGGGAGGGGAGTGAAATGCGAGAAAAAGTGGAATTGAGTTGTATTATGCACAGGCGCATACTCCCTTGGATGAATGTGATCATTTAAATCATTAAATTTAAATTATAGCAATAAAATTAAATAATAAAAAGAACCCTATTGAAAATTAATTCAACTGAGTGGTCTGAATGTCAAAAAATTAGAACTTTTCCCTTCATTTAATGTGTAACTTTTATTGGTTTATTCAAATAACATAAATTGGCTTTATATACTTTCCCACTATTCTATATATGCATCCAGCATTCTCCTGAAGAAAGTGACCCATTTAATCCTAGTTGAAATAGGTAAAAATCTAAAAGTTGAAGACATGCGGATTTGATTTATAATCGAGTGAGAAAAGGAAAATTACAGCTTGGCAATATACTAGTTAGTTCTGTACTGCTTCTACTGAAATTTCCACCCAAACAGTGTATATAAATAAAACCCAACTAATAAACACCAAAGGAATTGATTGTACAGGCATTTTTAGCACACAATAAAAATATAGTATCATCAAGCCTAACGTATTGGGCTACTTTTATCTAATTTTCCTTACTCTAATCAATATTTTATTATATTTATTTTTCTTTCTTTATGTATAAAGGTGCTGAAATGAACAATAACCTGTCCAATTTATGCCTTTTGCCAGTTTTCTCAAGACAGTATGAACAAATAAATAAAATTTTGCAAAACATAAAAGATGGCGACTAATAAATTGGATAGTTGTGCATTAATTTCAAAAGGAAAAAACCCAAAAATATGTAGACATATTCAAACTTTTTTGAACATTCAGTTAGTACAACAGCCCTGTAGAATTCAATATTATTCTCTCTTCAGTGTGGACAGATGTGCAAATGTAGCTTCTACCTGTTTCTTGTTCTTCATAGTTACCCAAATCCATAACATATAATTGATACTCAGTTAATGTTAATGAATGAGTATAGCCATTCTCTCCTACCCATGAAAGATATGTTTTAAGATTCTCAGTGGATACCCAAACCCTCTGATAATACCAAACCTTCTCTGTACTGTTTTTCCATATATAGAGATACAATAAAAAGCTATGATGAATGTTTAAAAATTAAATTTCAGTAAATGACATATTATCATCTACCTTCCTCAAAACATCCCCTGCTTTGTACACACATTTCGTTGTTCTGCCACTTTCTGAAACAGTTCTGGAAGTCCTCTTTTATTGGTGTCTTTATGAGGTGTGATTTAAAAAGACATAGTGAATGCTGCTGCCGGTGCCATCCGGTGGAAAGGGAGCCTCATAAAACATTACAGTGTGTCCTCATCCATCTTACTCACTGGATCTGGATCCATGCAACTTCTGGCTCTCCCACAGAGTCAAAATGATCAGGAAAGGTAAACATCTTGGGTCAATTCAGGATGTCTGAGGAGAAGGGGATTTAGCTCAGTAGCACCGCATCTGCCTCACAAGCACAAGGTCCTGAGTTCGATCCCTGAGGCAGGAAAAAACAAACAAATAAACAATTTCATTGTAATTCAGAACTTCTAGACAGCCACAAAAATGCAATTTTTAAAAATGCAACTAAAGATACCCATGAAAGAGGACTTCTAGAACTGCTTCAGAAAGTGGCAGAAATGGTAAGATAAATGTATTCAAAGTAAGTGAAAGTGTTTTGGGAGGAATTAATGGCAATTTTTCTTTTCAGAGCAATAAATTTTTAAAAATGTAAACATTCACCATATTTTTATCATAGCTTGTATGTAAGTGTGAAATTAATAATAATCCAGGATAAAATTAATTATAATAATATACTGTACTATAACAAAATTGCCAGCACCATTATTCTTGTATTTTGAGACCATTCGTAATTAAAATAAGAGTTACTTAAACACAGGCACTCTGGTACTTCTACAGTGGATTTGAAACCGAGATGGCTGCCAAGTAATGATCTAGCCAGCTGGTAGCATACACAGAATGGATTCATTAGAAATGACTCACACCCCAAACAGGATGGAGAAGGATGACACAGGATTCATCATGCTACCCAGAACAGCTTTCAATTTAAAACTTATAAATTATTTCTGGGATTTGCCATTTAATATTTTTAGAATACTAATAAGTTTCAATAAAGTAAATCAGCTCTAAATTTTACAGGCATTAAAAAATTAAAAGCATATTCTTTTATCCTTTGGTGGTTTCTCTAGCAATGGGTAATGAAAAAGAGATCACAAAGATTTGAAATTCCAGAGAAAATTTTAAAATCATATTTTTTTCAGGCTGTTACATTATTCTTTTAGTCTAACTGCGAAAAGTAGTAATGTGATCATTCTATTTTAACAACCATCACTTTAGAGAGAACATAGCAGATATAATTTTTCAACAAATTGGGTTATTTTCTGAAATGCTAACCAAGTTTGCCATTTTAAAATAAAATGTTACAAGAGTTGCTGTAGGCTTCTAATGTGCCCTTATCAGTGTATGTGTCTTAATGTGGTGAGGTCCAGCATTCCTTCCTATTCGCTTACAGCTTGACAGGATGCTTTATCTCCATCTATTTTAAATACATTGCAAACTAATTTCTCTCAAAATTATTTTAACTTTCATAAAATGTTATCAAATATAAATATTACTTTATATCTTGACTTTCAGATCCCTATAAAAGTCCATCAGGCAGAGCTGGAGTTTTCAAGGTGTGACCAATGAGTCAAATAATTAGAGAGAAAGAAGCACGAAATTTCTTACTTTATACATTAAGTGTAAGCTAAATGCATCCAATTTTTGCACAAGACACTGGTCCTGCCAGTCATAGATGTTCTCCAAGAATATCCCAGCATGACCCCTGTACTCCACAGGCTGGAATCCTGCCTAAGTAGAGGCAAAAACAAAACAAAAGAAAGAAAAACAAAACAAAACAAAATCCAGAAAAGAAGAAACAGGAAATAGAGTGAGATAAAAAGAGAAAAATGGGAGGAAAGGGAGAAGGGAGGAGGAGAAAAATTTAATAAATGGAATTTCTAATGGTCTTGTTTCAGGGTTACTCAGAGAGAACTAAAAGTCATGTTGTTATTGTCACCTTCTTCCTCGTAGTCATCCTCGTTGTTGTTATTATTGGTTTTCCTTCCAGATTATGTAGCCACAGAATAGAAAGCTGTGGTTCTAAAATTTCTTTCTTATTAATGAATCTCATGCCAGTGTAGGGCAGAAAAGGTTTGTTTGAAAGTGTAAAAAGGAGATTAATGAAGTTTGCTGTTAAAAAAAAGTCCATGAGGCAAATTTGATTTAGTAGAAAACTTTTAGTACCTATGAATATATTATGTGGATTCATCTATTCATTTTTGGACTAAAGGTATCCTCAGGTATCTGTCTACTTATTAAGGTATATTAGTGATAGTGGGCCATCTGTTATCTAAAATTATGCCATTGATTACTTTAGCAAGTTCTGATAGAATGATTATTAGTGGCCCTGAGATAGCACATGTTCCAGAATAACTGTCTAAATTATCACATATATTCGGGAAAGGTACAGTGTTAACTCTAACATACTCTAGGCTAAGCTTTAAGAAATTGATAATGCAAATGTTACCATTAAACTAGTAGTCTACGTAATTATTTGGTCATTTGTGACTATATTGGATGAGAATTTGTCATACTTGTTTTCAAGAAAAGAGGAAATATAATTAATGATAGATGGCAGCTACTGGAAGGTATAAGTCAATTTATCACTGAACATTTTAGTGGACACCAGGTTCATTCACCTTGATTTTTTTTTGCTACTCGTCGAGGATTCTGAGTTTGTGGATGAATAGGTTATTTCCTTCCCATGTAGCTTTAAAAAACCCAGCCAGAACTATCAACTGAATGGAGGACATTTTTGAAATACGTTTTAGTTTATATTCTTGACATATGAGGATCTGAAATATCATTTCTTCACATCTTATTTCACATGTCATTGTCATTTCAAAAATCTATTTTCTCCTGCATAAAACCACAGTGTTTAAAACTATAAAAGCAAACACAGCAGTAAAGAAATTTTCCCCTGGGTATGTTTGCTATAAGCTTTGGAACCAAACTGTTTGAATGCCAAAAATTAGCATTCCTGAACTTGAGTGCAAAGACTTTTGGATTTTCACTTTTGCTTTTGTTTTTTTACTGCCTACCTCAAGGAAATTGATTTGAAGAATACCCTTCATATTCTAATACCTTGCTGAAAAATTGCTTTTACACTGCCTGATAATGACTCTTGCCACATTTTTATGATTGGCAGTGTTTAACAAGAAAGAACAGGATGAACTTGACTTCCTAGAAATACAATTTAAAAAGAGATAATTAGAGGTGTGTGTTCCTTCTGTGACTTTCTAATACTCTATAGTAATTAAAATATTATTCACATCCAAACAATAGTTACATCATTCTTTCATTCATTCAACTATTAGTTTTCTATATTTATTCTGTGTTAGACATATTCTTTGTACATCAGAAAAAGTAGTAAACAAAATACTAAAAACCACTGCCTTATGAAACTTATTTCCATGGGAGGAAAAAACACACAAACATGAACACACACACACATCAATTATATAGCACGACTGATTGCAATATTGTTACAGGGGAAAATGAACCAAGGTGAGGAATGGTGACTGCAAAATTAGACTTTGAAGTTTGAAATTTGAATAAAAATGGGAAGGAGATGAGAATACAGAATATAAACTATTTGGCAGAAGAACTAGCACATACAAAGGCCCTGATGTTAGATCACTGGCTAGGGAAGAGTTATGAAGACAAAGCCCAGTAAGCCAAAAGGACAAAGATGCGTAGGGGAAGAACAAAAAGGGAAAAGAAAAAAATGTGAGAGAATGAAAAGATGAAAATAAAGTGTTTGTAGATGGGGAGGGGAGGAGGGGGTGAAGGGAGGGCAGAGGTAAGGGGAAAAAATGAGAATCAAGACTTGCCATGTAGAGGTACATGATCCCAACAATGAATGTAACTGTACTGTATCCCTAAAATGTACCAATAAACTCAATAAAATTAATTTAAAAAAAAGGTGATGCAGACTTACTGGCTTGATGTTCAATTACAAGGCTTTAAGTGAAAGATAATGCCATCCATGCATTGGAAGTCCTCTGTGTAAAAAATATGTGTAAATTCACCGAAGCTACTATTCGCAGACAAAGAAAGAGGTTAGGAGACTGTGGAGTATTCCAGGAAAAGATTATGGTTTCTGGACCTGAATGATAGTGTACAAGTGACAAAAATTGGATAAGCTCTGGATGTGCTCTGAAATCTGTCCAATTGGCTATTTGTATGGCTTAGCTATGAAATATGTGCTAAATGTTGAGTTAAAAGTAACTTCAAGGTGGTGAGCTTGAACAAGGTGAGAATTTCTCTTTGGTAAGATGTAAAAGACTATGTAGAAAAAAGATGCTTTGGGGGGAAATATCAGTAGTTAGTTTTAGAGACAGTAAATTTGAGATTTAAAATAAATACCCAAATGAGAAATTTGAGTAGACACTTGCATACCTAAGTCTGAATTTCAGAGAAAAGGACTAAAGATATATTGATGTGTTTGCAGTGTAGAATTGGTATTTGCATCTGTGGGTCCAACTAAGATCACCAACAAAGTAATGCAGATAGAGAAAGGGAGATGTTTGAAGATGAGCCCCTAGAATACCCAAGAGTTATTACAACTTATGAAGAAAAAAAAAAAGAAAAGAAAAGAAAAGAAAATGAGGAAAGAAAAGCCAGATGAGTGGGAGCAAAAACAGTAGAGCTCGAGTTTTACTGGAAGGAGAAATGATGTTTCTGTTGGAGTTTTGCAATGAAATTGTGAATGTAATGGATGTGTAAAATACCAGGGAAGGAATTGGAGTGGTGAAGTTTTTCTTAATAGAAAAGCAAGAGAAAAGGATGAGGTTTAAAAAAAATGTATAATTTTTAAAGTTGGGAGAAATAGCAGCACTTTGCTGGAATAAATCAGTAGAGAGAAAAATAAGTGATGATGTACAAGAAAGAAGAATTTCTGGAGGATTGACCTTGACTGTGCAAGAAACCATGGAATATAATGCACAAGAAAATGCATTGCCTCGTAGAAAGGCCGGGACTGTGATCCAAAGTGATAGGAGAGGTCTATGGGCACATTCAAAGGTCACTTAATGGATACTGTGATGAAAGCTTTGCAATAGCTCTTCTCATCCTTCTATTTTCCTAATGAAACAAGAAGCTGTAAATGGAAAATTGTAGAAGCTTCAGGAAAAAAAAAAACTATGTGACAGTCATCAAGAAATGGAGAGAGGACAGTGGATGGGCCCAATGGACATAACAGAATGGGACTAGGCAGCGAAGATGCATATGAGTTTGGCAGGCTTGATGCTCATCCTTAAAATTGTTATTTTTGTCAAGAGCTGATGTAGACTGAGGAATAATTTAAGCATTATACAGGAATGCTCCAATTGCATACCACACAGGAAGACATGATCAATGGAGTTGCATATAGGTATATACATGGATCTATTGATTAATTATAGGAGAGGAGAGAAGTGGGGACGAGAGGACTAGCAGAGGGAGCCCAAAGGTTGTCACACCTGTGGATGGTCAGCTCTGAAGCTGGTACTGTGGTTGTAGAAAAATGAACTCTCATCTTAGAAGGAAGCATGTGTATGCAAATGTTATGATACACCACAGCATTTTCCATTCTCTACTGACAAGGATTCTCATCCATCTGTTCCATGTCTCATTTTGAAGCAGGGCATTTTGATGTTGGGAAATCTTAGTAATTATAAATGCTCTGCATGTAGTCTGTGCTGGTGGGATCCAAGCTTTAGGAAGGAAGAATTGAACTAAATTACAATTTAACAAAACATCTCCCCACCCTGAAAACAGCTTCTCTCTCTCTCTCTCTCTCTCTCCCTCTCTCTCTCTCTCTCTGACTTTTAATATTTTGCTTTTGGTACAGTATTTAAAAGCTTCTTACTATTCAACCTATGAAAATTCCCAAGAAGGCTTCTTTTAACAGCAAATGTTGCTGGAAATAGAAAATTGAGGGGACTGGCAGAATAGAGACCAATCATTAGACAATACAATGCCTATAATCCAAAGGGGAGATTTAATTTTAGAACGCAAAATTAAACCTACAATAGGAAAAAATCAAAACCTCTAAAATCATAAAAGCCTAACACAGTGTGTTTTTAAATGGAAGAACGCATGCTAACTTCACATTTTCTTCCCTATTTATCTCTTCCACACTTAAGCCTCACAGCTCCCGTATTCAACTCTCTTCTTCGTATGACACCCAATTCCCAGCACAGTCTATCAGTTCACAAACCATAGCTGATCATTTTTGTGTGCTTCTTACATTGTATTTACCTGGCAGCAGCTTCTCTTTTAACATTATTTTCCAGCTAAAGATGCAAAGGAAAGGAAAAGAATAAAAAAGTTAGTCTAAGGGTAAAGGAGCAAAGACACCGTGAGCCTAACATGAGCGTTAGGTCAGTGATGGAGACCACGAGCTTCTGTGGTGGACCCACACCTCAGGAAGTGGGCAAATGATCAGGGCAGAGGCCTCCCAAGCTTTTTGGAATGGCTATAGGCTCGGGTTGTTGATTTGCCCAAGGATTCGTTTTACATAAATGCCTCCATTTGTCTTAACCAAAATACTTCCAAATCATATAAATATATCGGTATTTGGATATCTTAATGATTTTCTTAAATGACAAACTATGAAGGGGCCAATTAAAATGCACAGTTTGAAGTGTTGTAAAAAAAGAAGTATTCCTCTTATTTAAATTTTCCAACACAAGGTGTATAACTCCAAGTTTCTGAGTCTTATCAGACTTTGTGAGGAAGACAGAGCTTAAATTAAATATAACGCTCTTCCTTACATGTTACAGAATACTCATTTTTTATTCTTTGTTCACAATGGCTTTGATCCATCTGGAATATATTTTAAAGGAAAGCATCCTATTGTTCTTCCTGTCTCTCATGTTTTTCTCTATACATATTTGTCCTATTTCTTTTTGCCCCTGTGTAGTGACCTAGTTTTATCTCTGTGTATCAGTGTATCATGATAGACAGTGATCAAAACATTTACCAAAGCAGACTTTGCACCAAATGCCTTACTGTGTACTGTGGCTGATTACAACAGAAATTAAAAACACAGCTTCAGTTCCGAAGGTGTGAAAATCTAGAGGGATGCTATATGACGTAAAGAAAAATAACAGTGAAAATTCTGTTTATAAAATACACCTGATTAATGGTGGGTGAGACTATGGAAGAAAGTAAACTTCCTAGAGGGGTCAGGATTTGAATAAGGGAATAGTCACAGAAAGAGTGAAAACAAAATTTCAAATTCAAGGAGAAGACAGAAGGAAGAAAGCTGGACTTGGCTATGATAATCTGCCATTTTTTAATTTCAGCAACATTTTTCCTTTAAAACAAAAGAGAACAGCTGTCTGCGATCACCCGGCGGCGTGCGCGCGAGCTCCCGGCCTGCGCGGGAAAAATTTCAATCAAGGAGAAGACAGAAGGAAGAAAGCTGGACTTGGCTATGATAATCTGCCATTTTTTAATTTCAGCAACATTTTTCCTTTAAAACAAAAGAGAACAGCTGTCTGCGATCACCCGGCGGCGTGCGCGCGAGAGCCCC
>NW_022900928.1:90588515-90611969 GCF_012274545.1 Fukomys damarensis | reverse complement strand
TGTGGTTTTTCTATAAAATGGAATATTACTCAGCCATAAAGAGCGAGAGAATAGATTCATTCATAGGAAAATGGATACATATTGAAGATATACTCCTAAGTGAAATAAATAAGTCCCACATGTGTAAATACCGAATAGTTTCCCTGGTGTGAATATTCTGCAACAATGCATAAGATTCTAATAAGATTACTGACATTTAGAAATGGGAGGAAAGGAGCTAAAGATGTAGGGAAGGTGTGATACGTAGGGGAAGAACAAAAAGGGAAAAGAAAAAAATGTGAGAGAATGAAACGATGAAAATAAAGTGTTTGTAGATGGGGAGGGGACGAGGGGGTGAAGGGAGGGCAGAGGTAAGGGGAAAAAATGAGAATCAAGACTTGTCATGTAGAGGTACAAGATCCCAACAATGAATGTAACTGTACTGTATCCCTAAATGTACCAATAAACTCAATAAAAAAAAAAAGAGAGAACATAGATGGAAAATATGCATATGAAAAGTTGCCAGTAACATACTGTTATGATTAGTGTAACTTTGTAGTAGCTTCTGAACTTGGGTAGTGTGAGTCTTCCAACTTTGATAGTCTTCTGAGTCTTTTGTCTCTCCATGTATATTTTAGAGTTAGTCCATAAATACCCACAAAATAGTTTGTTTGGAATTTGATAGGGATTACATTGACTCTATAGACCACAGTGGATGATGAACATTAAGACAATATTGAGTCTCCTGTTCAAGAATACATATCTCCATTTATTTTTTTTTATTTGGATTCTGTCATCAGAGTTTTGTAGTTTGCCTTCTGTAGGTTTTATAAAGATTTTGTTAGATTTATTCCCTAGAATATTTTGAGGAGTTCTGACATAAATAGATTGTGTTTTTAATTTTAAATCTCACTTGCTTATTGCTGGCATATGGGAAAATGGTGAGCTTTTATATGTATAACCTTGTATCTTACCACCTTACTAAAATTACTTATTAGTTCCAGGAAATTTTATTGATTTATTTTTTTGTATTTTCTACATAGACCATCATGTCACTTACAAATAAAATCACTTTTTATTTCTTCCTTCCCAGTCTCCATAGCTTCTATATGTTTTTCTTGTTGAATTAGCCAGATCTTCCAGAATTATATTGAAAAGCATCAGTGAGAGGTGATATCTTTGCCTTGTTCATATCATAAAGAAAAGGCTTCAAGTTTCTTAATTTTAATATGAAGCTAGCAATAAATTCTGTTGTGCATATTATTTACCACGTTAGGGAAATTCCCTTCTACTGCTATTTTGCTGGTTGATTTTTTTTTTTTTTTAATCATGAATGCTTGTTGGATTTTGTGAAGTGCTTTTTCTGTAACTTTTGTTGCAATCATGTGGTTTTTCTTCTTCAGCCTATTGCTATAATTGTTTGCATTACTTGAGTTTTGCTTGTTTAAGCAGCTTTGCATATGTAGAATAAAGCCCTCTTGGTTGTACTGTATAATTTTTTATGGAGTTAATATAATAATATTTTGGTGAGAATTTCTGCAACTGTATAAAGAAGGGCTCCTCCTCTGTAGTTTTCTATTCTTATAATGTCTTTATCTAGCTTTGGTATTAGTAAAACATTGGCCACAGAAGGAATCAGGACACATTTCCTCTGCTACTTTAAGAAACAGATTCTAGTGCACGCCTGTAATCCCAGCACTCAGGAGGCCGAGGCAGAAGGATCACTGTGAGTTCGAGACCAGCCTGGGCTACATAGTTCCAGTTCAGTCTCAACTACATAGTGAGACCCTGTCTCAAAAAAACAAAAAAATAACATAAAAAAGAAACAAATTCTAGAAAATTGATATAATTTCTTCTTTGAGTGCTTAGTAGAAGTGATCTGGGCTGTTTATTTTGGCTTTGGAAGATTATTAGTTATTGACTCAATTTCTTTGATTGATTTAACACTACTCAGATTGAGAGTAGTGAGTAGTGAGAGATCCTCTTCTGTGACTTTCAGCAGCTGCATTTTTCAAGGACATGGCTCATTTCACATAGGTCATCAAATTTTGGGGTTATAGAGTTCTTAATATTTCTTTTGGGGGCACTGTGCATTGAACCCAGAACCTTCTCACTGAGCTACATCTCTAACCAGTTTTTTTGTTTTGTTTTGTTTTTTTTTTTGATACAAGGTCTTGCTAAGTTTTCGAGTTGTCCTGGTTAGGGATGAACTTGAAATACTCCTGTCTCAGCTTCCCAGAATGCTGAGATTACAGATGTGTGTAACCATGTATGGCTTGCTGTCATTTTAGTATCTGTAATAACTGCTTCATTTTTGTTTCTGATATTAATAATTGAGATCCACATTTTTCCCCTTAGGCATGTTGGCTAGAGTCTTATCAGTTTATTACTCTTTTCAAAGAACTAGCTTTTGGTTTCATTGAATGTCTCTATCTACTATATTTGTTCCCATTTTTTATCTGTGATCCTTGTTCTTTATTTTTATTTTTGTATAGCACGTTGTTTTTCTGCCTTTTTGTCTTTTTAACTAAGCATTTTATATAATTATATTTTCTCTGTTTTCTTAGCATTCCAGTTATACTTCTGTTCCTTCTTTAGTGGTTGCCATAAAGTTTGCAATACATATTTGGAAATAATCCAAGTCCACTTTTAAAGTATTTCATGTGTGCCACAAGTACCTTATAATAACAAAATACTACTAATTCCTTCTCCTGTCCTTTGTATCACTGATAATGGATATAGCCTGCTGTATTTATAATTTGGGGTCTGCATTAGTGATTGAGAATTGCCTAAAATTAATGTGCAGTCTTGGAGGTTCCTGTTGTCACATCCTCATGCGCAGAGAGCCCTTCCTCAGGCATGTCTAGTTTAATAATGAAATGCCATCAAAGACATTCCTCATTTCTGTTATAATATTTTGATCCTGGGAATCTTTTTTAATCATTTCTTAGAAACTCTCTCTTTACATGTCCTTCTGTTTCTGAATATTTTCTGTCATTCCAATTAAAAATTCCTTAAATCCAGCACCCACACCATAACTGACACTGTTTCTGATGCTCATTTAATGTCCTTAAACTGTGTTTTCTCTTTTTTTATTGTAGCTTGTAATTGTTTTATCTAAAGGCAGGCATGACATCCTGGGTACAAGGAACTGCAGTAAATAGGCCTTTAATAATATAGTGGCGAGGTCAGAGGAGAAGAAAAAGATTCTGTCCTCCGATTATTAAGGCTTAGTGAACTTGTGCCCCTGGGAACTGAACTACACAAATTCCTCCTCTTAGGTAGGACTTTAGAGAGGCAGAAGTTGTGTATTTCCCTTTCCCTAGGTAGGTGAGACTTTGATGCAAGATTAGACTTTGATAAAATAATTTCTCCTGTGAGCAGGTCTTAATAAAAATAGAATGTTCTCATGTATTTTAAATTTCTTAACTTTTCTCTTTCCCTACTGTACACAAGAGAGATTTTTTGTTCCTATTTTGTGAACCTAGTAGAACTTCGGTGGAAAAACTCTCAAAAGTCTGAGAGTCCTAGATACTGGGACTCTGATACTGTTTCTCTTTTAGGCTTCACCGTACATTGATCAGTTCACTTGCTCAAGGATTCTGTTCTAACACTTCCTGATTCTCTGCACCCACTCATCTCTCTCCCCAATTTTCCCCTGTGATTTTCCCTGAGAATGTGTCTCTCTGATGGATTTTTTTTAATGAAACAAATTAACATTTATCTTAAAATATTTTTGAAACTACAGGATAGAAAACTTGAGGAGTGATTTAAACTTCTCATTTCTTCCTATTTATCTAATCTTGTGTTTTACTCAATCTGTACTTTCTCATAAACTATGCAATATTTAAGCCTGTGTGTCTGACTTATTTCACAATGGAATGCTATTCTGCCATAAACTATGATAAACTTGAGGCATTCAAAGGCAAATTGATATACCTTGAGAACATAGTATTCTCTGATGGATTTAAGAAGACTTCTTCCAATTTTTGATCATTAAGACAGAGTGAAAACTTCTAAGTTCCTCACATATCAGACTACAAATCAGAAGTCTATAGTTTAACATTTAATAATGGCCTTATTTGTTAACCAGCCATCAAATTTTCTTTAATAGTCATCTCTTGTGACCCAGTTTGGGGGGGAAGAGAGAAAGGACTCCAACATGTTATCATCTACATGTTTTACATAGGACATTTGCATATCTATTATTTATGATTTTCTTTAAAATAGTATTTTGTTATCAGCTTTCTATTAAAAATCAAAAGATCCATGCGTGTGCTCTTCTAACTCTTAATCACTCCTAAGCTTCCAGATCGCTTTGCTATTTAGGACCCTATAAGATCCAAAGACAAGTCACCGACACACAGTATTGCATATCATCTGATGTCCTGGCCCATGTAATTAGAGGAAAGAAACCATGAAGAGAAAAATTTTCATCAACAACAAACTTACCAAGTGATAGAGGGGGAAAGATCTTTCCAATGAGGAAGCAGAATCCAAACATTATAAAGCAAAAGACTGGCCAGCTGAGCTTAGGGAGGAACCTAACAAATTTAACTAAAAATTAAAGAGGAGAAGAAATAGTGCCTTTAACCATTACTTATAGCTTAATCCAAAAAACTGTAACTTGACGATGAGAAAAACAAATATATAGATGGTTACCCATGGTGCCTTAAGTAAGCACACAGGGATCAAAGTTTATGCCTCCTCCTCACTAAAATGTCTTATTAAACAATAAAAATGCCTAACAACTTTAGTATGACAGAAAAATTGTGCAAATAGTTTTCCCTTTTCAGTTTTTTTATTGATGCAAAAGTCACACATTACAAAATTATCCATTTTAAACTGAATACTTCAGTGGCATTTAGTGCTTTCATGATGTGGTGCGATACCTACAGCTGATGTAGTTCCATACATTTCCATCACCCCGGGAGACAGGCCTGTGTCCACTCAGCTCCCCGCAGCCTCCAACCTGTGTTCTCTCTGTATGGATTTGCTATCCTGAATATTTCATATAAGTGGAATAATACACTACGTGGCCTTTTGTACCTGCTCCTTTCTGCTAGCATGTTTTAAGATTAATCTGCTAATTAATCTTCATGATTTAAGTTCTGACACAAATTTAAAAATGCATTGTTTTCCTTCCTTCTTCATAGCTTTCCTTTGCTTCTTACTCTGTATTGATAATGCCTTGAATCTTTACTAGTCCTGAGTGGGCTGAAATTTTTTACCTTAAAAGCATTTTTCCTTAAATCCCCCCATCATATCAAAAAAGTGAATATTGCTAGGCATGGCAGTACATAATGCCAATACCAGCACTCTGGGAAGCTGAGGCAAGAAGAAGGCCAATTCAAGCACATCCCGGGAAACCTAGTGGGTTGGCAAGTCTTTGTCTCAAAATAAACAGTACAAAAATACAAAAAGGCTGGGGAGTAGCTCTGTGCAAAGGACCTGAGTTCACCCCTAGTACCACACACACACACACACACACACACACACACACACACACACAGAGGCAGCACAAACATATAAAGTAGATGGTGATATCAGTAAGAAGATAACTGTAAAAGCTACCATGGATTAAAAGAAGTCAGAAACCCTACCTGGAGATACCTGTGACTTATTAGAATTTAGTAAAATACAATGTAGGGCCACTATTGTACATTTCCAGGAAGGCCATTCACCTTGAGATTCACAGCTGGAGGGAATGACTCGTGTTGATGGAGTCCGCCCTGAGCGAGCTGCAAATTTATAAATTGGCTTCTCATCGTAATGTCTGAGTCCGCCTTTTTAGCCTACAATGGCTTGCCTGAAGAGCCAGCAGTTGGTGTGTGGGAAAAGAACAACTCCCCATGCCACTCATCACAGCAGAGGTCTCAGTGACCCATGACACTCTGATGTCTTGGATGGCAGGACAATATTGCAGTTAAGGCCATCATGACTCATACATAATATTTCTATAGAAGCAAAATTTAATCTAAGGGGAAAACAAGTTTCTCATTAATCAGTAATTTGTTTCTGCTAAAATATTTTGTTCCCTTGTTGCTGGGACCCTGCTCGCATCAGTGTTCTCCACTCCACTGTTTCCTGCACCGCCCCTTATCCATCAAGAAGCTGTGTTCAATAAATAGTGGCATGCTCCAGAAGACAGTGTCTTAGCCTAGTAAGAGCTTTCACCCCTTTATGCAGTAGATTTTGTCTTGACTTTTGTTAGTCTGTCACAGTACCCTTGGTCAGGTGGTTTGAAGTTTGTGCACTTTCCAGTACCGTGTGACTATAAGAATATTATCTATGTATCAGTCAGCTTTCCCAGTGCTGAGACACAGAACCTGACATCTATAACTCAAAAGAGGAAGGGTTTACCATGGGTTCAGGGGTTTCAAGGCGTTCAGTCTATTTCTAGCTCCAAGGCAGAAACATGGCGACCTGCGAGCAGGACTGGGGAGCAGTGCCAGCCAGCAAGGGGCCAAAGACAGACAGAGACATCAAGGCCACACCTCCATGACTCATCCAGACACAGTCGTAAGTGTGCTTCACCAGTCCCTGGGGAAGATCAAGTTGACACTCAACCTCACTGCCACAATAACTGTACCAGGCTGTTACCCTTGGGGTTACAACTATTGCACTTTAATCAGCTGAATTCTTAGAGGACAAGAAGTATAAAAGCCAAAAATCCTATGCCTAAAAGACGATGGAATTGAGTCAAAAGCTTCATTCAAAATTGAAGAAAAATCAGAAAGAAGAAATGAAAGCAGAAGAAGTATGACTGAAACTTCGGGATTCACTGGTATTTTGGGAGGGGACATAGTTGCTTGCATAACACCTTGCTGAAGCAGCCCCAGCCCCAGAATGGAAGGCTGATGGGAGTCTGCAACCAGGGGCGAGTGTTTCCTTGCAAGAAATGGCCTAGAACATGAGCAGTCCCTAAACTCTTTGGTATGCGGTTAGTATGGTGGTTCATAACTGCTTCTCATCATGTGGCCCTAACCGTCTCCTTTGGTAGTAGACTGGTGCTGCTGAGTGACTCCCTGTCCCTGACTAATTCCAGTGGGGCCTTTACCTCTGCTGTGAAACCAGAAGCCAAGTGGATGGATGGCCCATTCCAGCTCACTCTTCTGGAAATCCTCGTGTGGGGAATCAGTTCATTTCTTAAAAGGCCTCCGCACTGCTGGGAGGCTCCTCCTGGAGCCAGTTGGTTCTCCTCCGTTACGCATGGTACTTACTCCTTGGAGATGCATCTAGCTTATGAGGTCCCTCTACATGTCAGGCTCTTTTCATTTAAGCTTAGACATTTTAGATGTTGGACCACTGCAGCTGAACATTTTTCTTTCCTTGCTTTCATGTAAAATGGACCTAGTGTGAAGGAAAAGCTTAGTTCTTTTGCACAGAAAATGTACTCTTTGGTTCCAGGTTTCTGGCTGAGGAGATCTGTCAATGTGCTTAGTTAATGATTATCGTAGCAGGCCAGCTTGCCTTCCTGTAACATTAATTCATCTTGTGGCTTATAAGTATCATGAATTTGTGGGAGTGCAGCTTAGAGAAAGCCACAAAAGAAAGCTATCAGCTGACATTCCCTGACTTTCCCACACATACATTTTATTAAATTACATTTCTAAACAGGATATACTATGAAACTCCAATGGAGATTTCATCTTCTAAATTTTCTTTCTTAATTTCCATTAATCCATACTGCATCTTTAATATTTAAGATTATTATAAATACTCTATTATCAGAATCAGGCATTATGTATTACTTCTGCCATTTAATAATGCACATAGAGGATACATTAGCAGGAGTTACAATTTCTCCAACTAGACAGATGTGATATATTTGGTTTAACACAAAACCCATCTCAGAAAACTTCTTTCTAGCCATGAGGCCCCCCAACTTTTCTTAACTTCCAGTATCTGCAGTCATTTGGCCCCCAATCTAAAGTACTCAGAGCAATGGGGCTGGACTTCCAGTGCCCTACGGGAAGATTGCTGACAGGGATGCAGCACACTTGGGTTGGGCCCAGCTCTCTTATTACCTGGATGCCCAAACTTGTTACTACATTCATCTGTGCTCACTTTCTCCTTCAGGGGAAAGGATTCCAAGAGCTTTGGTTCTTAACCAAGTGGCCATCCTATCACTTTGGGACATTTTCCCCTAGCATTCATATCCACACATCCATGCCTTTGTCCAACCCTATTGTGATTTAATGGGTGTGGGGTGGTTTCTTTCCAATCACACTCATTCTGAAGTGAGGATATCCTCATCCACTCCAGTTCTCTATGCACTGTGATTCTGAATTCCCCTCAGCTCTAGCTGAAGCATTTTTATCAATAATAGCATCATCAGTGGTACTGTAGCAAGTGTTATATCCAGTTCTAAAAATGAGAGTTGTGATCTTATGAAACTTCCTGATGGGAAATGATTTGCCTTTCTCAATCTATAAAAACAACTAATCAATCTCTTAACCATATATGCCTATTTATACTGTAAAATATATTCTAACATGTATTTCAATAACAATACACTATTTGAATATGGACAGTCTCTCTTTCAGCTTGTCCCTGTGGATTGAATGTGGGTTTTGTAATCATTGCCTCCTACAGTAACCTCCTACAGCCTCAGCCCAGAGGGCAAGCAGGAAAAGCAATAGAATCACAACTTATGGTTAGTTGGGTCTATTGTCAGGAACACCTTCACAAACATGGGACCTGTACAATGACACCAGGCCCCAAGCTCCAAAAGTCACAGAGCTTGTTGTAATGCTCTGTCATTGTCTTGAAATCCTAAGTAATTTTTGAACAGGGTCTATACATTTTCATTTTGCCCTAGATGGCATAAATTATGTAGCCAGTTGTACTTGAAGCAATAAAACTCAAAACTTTATAGCACTGACTGATTCCTTTGCTTTGACAATTCCCCTTTACA
The DNA here is from genome assembly GCF_012274545.1 of Fukomys damarensis. NCBI lineage: Eukaryota > Metazoa > Chordata > Mammalia > Rodentia > Bathyergidae > Fukomys > Fukomys damarensis. The sequence goes on along the minus strand of NW_022900928.1, from coordinate 90,603,070 downwards.
GAAATAGTTCAGTCACTGGCAAGAATCAGCCCCTTCCTTGGCTGCCACTTGCACTTTTTCCATACAGCAGCACTGTCCTCTTCATCGGTGCTGACAACAGTTCCATTCTGATCAGCACAGCTTTGTCCTAGAAAGTGGTTCTCCTCATCACTTATCCATACCTCAACCTTATTTCAGGCTTCTTCCCCTTTGAAAGAGGAAAGCTTGCTTTCCTAATGCCCAGATCACAGTAATTATGGCTGTTCAAAAGGAGACAGCATGCACAAGGGACTGTCATGGAGTCCTCATATTTTGGCCTCTCTAGCAGAAGAGAATTTCAGGGTGATTATTTCCTTACTCCAAAGTTAGGGTTTCCTTTTTAAAGAAGGAAAAGTGGGAAAGTAGAAACCCTCCAGAATTTTATTTCTTCTTCAAGCTTTTAGTAAAAAAAAAATCTATGTATAGGGCCCTGGGCATTTGATGAAAGGCAATTTTAGATATGTTGGTAAATTGCTTTTTAGGATCACAGATCTATAAAACACAAATGATTAGGTTTACAAATTATGTATTTGCAGGCTAGGGATATGAAAATATTTTTCTTTTCTTTAAAAAAAATTTAGAGTAGTTAATAAATGACTCTCACTCACTTTTGAATTGGATCAAATGAGGTCCATGCTAAGAATTCAATATAGTTCATTTGTAATATGATGTATAATGGCAACCTACAAATATTAATTTTTTTGAGATCTAATATTTGACTAAAGTTATTTTTATGGTTAAAGAAAAGAAGTCAAAATAGAAGGCTAATACAGCACGCTTTCTTGATGAATGCTAAATCATTTTGTGACATTCTATGTGGTCCCTATAAGTTTAGTTCTGAGCTTCTTGACAGCCAGTAGGGTCCTCAGCTACATGGGATGTAGCTGTGTTGCTGTATCTGAAGGATGAGTGGAGCCCTTGTGTGGGTTGCTCACAGCTATCCTTGCTATAGAGAGATATTTCCCCCAGGGAATCTCATAAAAAAGGGATTGCATGATGAGTCTTCGTGGAGATGCACTGCTCAGATCTTGCTTAAAGAAAGGACTCGCTGGCCAGTCATGAGGAGTGTGATCAGGATGTCTCCAGCTTTTAGTTCCTTCAGGGATTAACAAAACATGGGACATCGAGCTCACGTGGATGGATGCTAAAAGAAAGGATACCCACCTACCCCTGGGAAGTCCTCAGTAAGTGCTGCTCCCCTGGGCTGGGCGTTTGATGTGTACTGAAAATCTGTGAGGTCCATTTAGGGTCCTGAGAGAAGAGGTGGTGTTCAGAGACCCATCCCCGCTTTCCCCCTTAGGACTGTCTCCACTGGAAGGCCTACTCTAATCTCAAACCAACCATGTTCTGGATGAATTATTCATATTGAGCACCTGAAGTATTCTTTTCTCTTTTTAGTTTTATTATGTTTAAAAATCAATAAAAGTCCCCAAAACTCCAGTGATTTAAAAGCAAAAGTTTAGTTCTCCTTATCTTTCTTTAATCATTTTGGCCCAACAAATCACTAATTTCTGTTTTCTTGGAAATCTCTTCTGTGTCTCGTTATTCTGTGTCCAACTGAGCTTCCTTTTTGCATAAATTGAAGGCAGAAATGGGAAAGTTGTAAACCAGCTTTACCTCCTCTACCTCCTGTGTGAAATAACCAGCTGCCATCCTATAAAGCAGGTACAGGAAAAATTTCAGTGGAGTTTATGAGAAAGTATTGCATGTTGGTGTTCCTGTAAATTACATTTACATTACTTTATTAGCATCGTGATTTTAATGGCACGTGGATCCTCTGTAGATATGTTCACTGACCACTGAATTTCCCTGTGGCTGGCATTTAGAATGGGTCACAAGCCCTTAGACCAGCACATATATCCTATCCTAACCTATCATCTGGTTAGCATATGTATAAACTGTTTTGTCTTTCTGCAATCCTTTTGCTTGTCTTTGGCTTAAAGAGAATTTTTACAACCCTTCCAGGCTCAGCTAAACTATTACTTCTCTTTCTCCCAATTTCCTCATTTGACTCTTCCTCTCATGCATAGTCCTTGTTTTCACTTTCTTATCTTTGAATTACTTACAGTCAACCAGGGTCTGAAGTAATGCATGTTTTAAATCGTGTGCCATTTTGAGTAGCATGATAAAAATCTCTCACCAACCAGCTCCATACCACCCAGAACATGTAGTCCCCTCTCTTCAGTGTCTGTGGCAGCTGAGAGAATAGAGAGACGAAGAGAATCTACATTCAAAATATTGTTTACTACTCTATATTGTTACAATTTTAGTTTTAATTATTATTCTCCTACTATGCCTAAGTTACACATAGCCATGTGCAGGAAAAATATTAGCACATTTAGGGTTCAGTCCATGGTTTCTGGCATCCAACGGGGGAAACGGGGCATCTTAGAAAACATCCCTGTCATATAAAGGCAAATACTGGACTTCATATTTGCAGGTGTGGCACTCACATTATTATCATAGTACATGCCATAAGGTTCTCTTAGTTTTGATCCTTGGAGAGTAATAATCCTATAGTTATCTGCATTCACATGTCTATGCATACCCCTAAAGTGTTAAATGAATTTGGTTAGTTTTCCATTTTGATATCTTTAAGCTCTCTGCCTTTTCCCAGGAACTGAACCAGCTATCAGTACAGATGGTTGTTGGAAACTGGCCTTCAGTATGCTAAAAAGTAGTTTTAACTGTGGTCATGCACATGCTTCTTCCTCAGGGGTTCCATTTCTAAGATGGAAATTAATTTGATTCTCCTCCAGAGTGATGTTCAGATTAATGTTATGCCATTTATAAAGGCCTCTAGGACTCTCCGATGAAGGGCATTTGATATTAGCCTCATTGTTACTTGCAACTGTTGTAGGGTTTATCTATTTGCTACTCAGCAAGACATTTGACATTTTCTTAATACAGCACATCCCAGGACTCATTAAGAGACTTCTAGAAAGCCCAGGGCCACACCTACTTTACCAGCAGTGTGCTCTGACTGTTGATCTTGACATCTTTACTTTGAATAGTTGGAGAGCATTTAAATGATAACATACAATTGAGGCTTCTTGGTCTCTGTAAGGATTCTGAGTACATTTTACAGTTATTGGCAATGAATAGAGTCTCCAAGGTCTTACACTGAATTTGAAAATAAGCCCAATTTCCTGAACTTTAGCCAAATACCTACACCATCCTGCAAAATAAAGATGATTAGCTATAAAAACCATAAAAAAGCTAGCTGAGGCACATATGAGAAGAGGAAGTTACCAATGTAAGGCTCTCAAACTGTCCTTCCAAGGCAGATAAGGATGACCTTTCTTCAGGGACTTTATATAAAGGCCAAAAGGCCCTCAAACTCGGGAGCAGACAACACCTGTTCTGTGGGATTTTCAAGTGTTCATTGTGCATGCGATCAGGAACTTGAGCTTGTGGCAATCCAGACAGCTGCATCCACCCAGGCCTCAAAGAAAACAACCCCCTCAAAGCAGCCATCTCTCTATGTGATGTCTCATGCCCAGTGGCTACAGAAAAAAAGTGCTAGAGGCAGCTGGGCATTCCTTTTGCTAAACATCCAAAGGCTTCATTTTCAACAGCAGATATCTCTTATTAAGACAATCAACTAAGATGTCGATTGAAACACAAGAGACCTAGATTCTGCAACACTAGCAGGGCATTGACTTCACTTTGCTGCTGTGTAAGATCATCCCTTCTTTCCTTTTGTATGGGTACACTACATCCAGACTGATCATCTGAAAGTACTTTTATGATCATGCCCCATTCAAGAACTTAGTACATTTGTGTCATGAAAAGACTTGATTTTTTTCCCAGGTTACATGTGAAATTTTGGACTCTCTGAAAGTGGACTCTATCCTTCCTGTCAATTCGCTTTCTCTTACTCTCCACACAGACTCTACCCTTCCAGATCAATGGTTGTTGTGTTGTGTTGTGTTTTCTGTTGTGTTGTTTTGTTTTCCTGTAGTGGGGCTTGAGCCCAAAGCCTTCACACTGAGTCACATCTCTAGATATCTCACCTTTTAAATTTTTGTTATTTTAAGACAAGATCATGCTAAATTGCCCAGGCTGGGTTCACACTGGCACTCCTTCTGCCTCTGTCTGCCAGAGTGCTGAGATAGCTCAGCTGAACATCTTTTACTCACATTCTTGGGAGCAAAGTGCCCTTGTCAGTTCTCTCTGCCTAACCAGGCCCTACCCACTTTTTTCATGTTTAACATTAAATCCAGTCTTCCCCATGAACACATTCGTCAGTGATCTCTAACAATGGATGCTTATCCCTAAACTGAATAATTCAACAACAAAGTCATGGTAGCATACATGACTTTTATCTATGTGTTAGTCTCATTTCCTGAGTTATACCTCAGGCACACAATGGCAAGATCTCTGTCATTCAAGTTTAGGGCACATTTTTTAATTGAAATTTGCATACAATAAAATGTGCTCTTTTTGGTGTCCATTTCTGTGAATTTTGAGAAATACCTTCAGTTATGCACCACAATCAAAGTATAGGATGGTTCCATCATTTCAGATATTTCCCTTGTGACTAATGATCCAACCTGTTTTCTATGTCTGTAGTTTTGCCTTTATGGAACATACAGTTGGTAGGCTTTTGTGTCTAGATTCTTTTACTTAGCATAGAGAGGTGTTCGTGATCTGCCATACACCGTGTATCAGTAGTACACTCCTTTGTGCTTCAGAACAGTAAAGTATTACACAGACATACCTAGGATGTATGTGAATATATTTACCAGTTGGAGAATACTTGGGTAATTTCCAGTGTGGGACAATAAAATTGCTATAAATTTCACTTATTTTTAATATGTTTTAATTTCATGTGGACAATACTAGGAATAAGTTTGTTGGGTTGTATAAATTGTGAATATTTATGTGACAAACTGCTTTCTACAGTGCCTATGGCATTTTTTGTTTGTACCAGCAATAAATGAGAGACCCAATCATGCTGTCTTAGTCACTCTAATACATGTGTAATGATGCCATGGTATGGTTTTAGTTAGCATTTTCCTAACAACTAATGATATTGAGTATCTTTCCATATGTTCATTTATGTTCTAAATTTTTATTTTATTTTATCATATTTTCAGTTATTTCATGGAACTAGCAAAATACTAGGAATGCAGTAGATGCTCAGTGAGTATTGTTTTGGGATTACTAACTTGCAGAACACTACTATGATCATTCTCTTTTGTTTGCCCACTGCTCCCTGTTATTAGCTAGAAGCATTTACTGAGTACTACTCTGTGCCAGGCCTGACACAAAGAGCTTTGCTGATGGTATTTAATACTCATCACTGCCCTGTAAGTGTGATGAGTGTTTTCCTTTTCCTTATTGGCTAATGAAAGGGACCAAACAGTAATTTTCAATATTCAAATCTGTCTTTTCTCCCAGGACACTTTGGTATACTTACATAGTCAGATTCCAGAACATTTCTGGGATTTGTCTTGTTTTGTTGCTAACAGTAAATAAAGAGGTAAATTAAAATCATCCACTATAAGCTACAATCGTCTGCATAATAAAGACCTCATCTAAAGTTTGTAGCAGGGATGGTCCAGAGAAGAAAGGGACCAGTCCTTGAAAAAGGCAATTCAGTGTGCAGTTGTGGAACTGAAAGGAAAGAAGGAGGAGAGTGAAAGATGGTTGTGTTTCTGTTTTCTGGGATTTGGGCTGGATGAAAAGACAGAATAGAAAGCAACAACTATGAAGAGACTTTGGGGAGCAAGAATCATGAAGAGAGTGTTTAGTTTGCTGACTGTATAATTAGTAAATATAATTCTCTCTTTGGAGTCTTTTTAGTTCATTAAATGAAAACAAGTTTTTTTGTGTGTTTTGTTTTAGAAGCGGGATTGAAATTTACTACAAAAACCATAGAGCAGGTTACACTTTCCCCCATTGGAGCATGTACACATAAATGCCAATATATATGCAGTTCTATGCAATTTTATCAAGTGTGTAGTTTTGTGCAGTCACCAAATGCTGTAACTGCACCATCACCCCAAGACTCCCTTGTATAGTTGTGTGTACCCTGCTTAGCCCTATACCCACTAATTGTTCTCCATCTCTCTGTAATGATGCTATGTTTATGGAAATCTTTCAAAATTGGTATTTTTCACTCAGTATAATTTCTTTGTGGTTTTTAAAAATTGTTGTTTGTCTTTCCTTTTTATTATGGGGCAATGTCCCATGGTATGAATCATGACTTGTTTAACTGTTCACCCACTGAAATATATACGGCCAGTTGACGTTTTTGGCAATATGGTTAAAAGTACTATGAACATCCATCTCTCAGTCTCTACATGAAAGCAAGTCTTTATTTCACTAGGATAACTGTCCAGGAATATGATTCCTGGTCCATATGTTAAGTCCATTCCTCTTTATTTCAAAAGAAGCTTCCAATCTGTTTCCCATGGTCGTTATGCCATTTTTTATTGCCACCAGCAATGTGTGAGGGCTCTAGTTTTTTCATATCCTTGCCAGTATTTGAAATTTTCACTATTTTCTGTTTTAGTCTTTCTGATAGCTATAATGATATCTTACCATGTGGTCTCTTTGTTGAAATGTCTCTTCATGTCTTCCTCCCACCTTCTCACTTTGGTTTTTTTATGTGAGATTTGAGAATTATTTATATGTTCTAGATATTAGTCTTTTGTCAGATACATGCAGATATTTCTCCCAGTCTGAAAAGCACCATTTCATCCTTAACAGTACCTTTCACAAAGTAAAACTTATTCATTTTGAAGAGGTTCAATTTATTAGATTTTCTTTTTTATCAGCTGTACTTTTTGTATCAAACCTAAGAAATTTTTATTTGTCCTAGTTCTTTAATACTTTCTCTTATTCATTTTTTAGAAGTTTTACAGTTTTATAAGCAATACATTTAAATCATTGATTCACTGTGGGCTGGTATAAAGTTTGTTTTTTGCTACAAGTGTGTAACATTTAGATCAAGGCATATTTTGTAAGTGTTTACATATTCACTTATTTGTTGCCCATAAATTTCTCCAACAGCACTTATTGTAGATGCTTTCCTCCACTAAATTACTACTGCTTTTTCAAAACAATAAATTAGGTATAATTGGATTTTCATTTCCAGGAGGTATGACTTGGGCTAAGACTAGTCATAAAGCAACCAGTTCTTTTTCAAGATCTTTTATAGATGGGGAAACTCGGAATCAATGATTTTTGATACTGCACCTCTGTGTGCTCTTTAACTTTTTACTTCAAAGAGTAAGAATGTCATAATGCTAGAATCAAGAGCTGGACAGTATGCTGCATAATTTCATAGATGTCAAAATAGTATACCTATGCTTCACGATCACAGCAAGTCCTGTCTGGTACTGTACTCGAAGCGAACTTCACATTTGTACCTTTCCCTTCTATAATAATAATAAAAAAGCCATCAGGAGCTAAAAGTTTGGAAAAGACATTTGAATCCTCCTGTGTTTTTAGAAATATTTTGACATCGATATCAGCAGAATTCGTGAAACTTATTGCTAATTCCAGGTGAAATGTGCCTTTTGACTTCTAAGGAAAGCAAAAAAAAAAAATTACCTTTTATTCAGCTACTCTAGTTAGTATTTAAAGAGCTTGGTAGCCATGATTTAAATGAAATGTCTTATTTTCAAAAATAAAACGCTGGGAGCAGCCATGACTATAAGCCTTGGAGGGCTTGCTCTAATTTGTAGCCAATCAAATCAGCAAAGGGCATACACAGTCCCAGAGGGATCGTGCTATGGGACTTAAGGTGGCCATCACCAATAATTAGGTCTAACAGAAAAGCTGCAGAGTGGTACTGCATTTGCTGGCAATATCCTCACTTAATTTCATATTAATTTTGTAATTTGACTTTGGCTTAGGTATTATCCCATGGTACTATCTTAGGTACTATCTCATGGGTCTGTGAACCAAATTCTGAGGATGAATAGAGCACAGTAAGATGGCAGACCACCAGCCAGATCTCCAGCTCAGGCTGCCCTTTGGGATTTTATTTCTTCCAAATTAGAATTTTCAGTAAGTTACAAAACTTACCCTGCAACTTAAATGAAGGATTCTCCTGAAAGTAACACTAAGGCCTAGCTAGAGTGATTTAATATAACCATACATTTTCATTCTACTGTTGAAGAGAATTTTGTGTAAGATTTTTAAAAGATATACAAATGCATCACAAATAGTGTGTTTCTTTTTTCTGAATTCATTCATATTTTTATAACAATGCCAATCATACTTTCTTACACTCATTTGGAGCTGTGTTTACCTTAACAGGACAGTAATCTGAACAAGCAAAGATAAACTCACCGTCATCTTCCTAATCATTTTACTTCCTTTATCAGTGACAATGTTTGTACTAGCCATGGAATATAATCTCAAATGCTTCTTGCATGCACGTGGGTTAAAAAGTTCCACAGAACATTACTAAACCCTAACTTTCACAGCATTTGCATGAGTACGTATCACACAGGCAATGAACAGAATTTTAGCTGTTTTCAATAGTAGTGTGACAATTCGTTTCTTAACCAATTTGTGATGAAATACATGAAGATCCCGGAAAATATGTGTTCTGAATGATGTTTACTGACTCTATAACATTATTTTGTTACTATTTCCATTTTTATGTAAGAAGTACTTTTATTTTTAAAAACATATGTACAAATAAAGAGTAAAATAGAAGAGAGATAAATAGAAAATAGAGAGAAGTTCCCTAAATTACATATTTCATTATTTTTAAAATATTTCAATATGATAATTTGATTCACTACTAGTTTATCTTATTTCATTAGAAAGAAATTTTTGTGTTACTGTTTCTTTTTTGTAAGAATCATTTTGGTTTGTATTCTGTACTCTGAGTAACTACTTTGAAGATGATACACAGTAATAATTGTTATTGTTCTCTTATTTTGTTGTGAAACTTTTCATTTTTTATGTAAAAATATATTTCAGAGAGTTAAATAACATTATTGCAACTACACAAGGAGAATTTTAGATCATTTTTGGTGAGATGTTTCCTTAACAGCTCTGATATCCAAATAGCATTTTCTCATTTTCCTACTATGGTATCAGCAAAATGGATAGAGAATGCCACAGATCGTTTACTGTTAGTTCCTACAAAGTGTAATTACTAAAAGAAATATCACAGAGCCATTTAAAAATAAACATGCTAAGTTTATGCTCTACAACAGCACTTGTGTCTCCCAATGAAATAATGTCATAGTCTAATTACACACTCATAAGCTTGTAAACATATGTAAGTTTCTAATATGCAATGATAACTCTGGATATACCTCAAGAATTTTAGTATCACTACTGCACTGGGACATGTGAATTTTAATAGCATTCCCTTAAAGATTTTAAGGGGAAAATACTATTTTATAAACTCTACAATGTGGAGTTTTTCTCAAAAGGGAAATAGAATTCTCTTAGTTGCTTCCTCATTATTTTAACTTGTTGCTTTTCCTCTACAAGTTAAAGGAGGAAAGGTTTATTTCAGCTCACAGTTTGTAGATAATCCTGTCTATGGTGGCTGGCCAAGGCAGGGTGGCTTGGAAGATGGGAATTGCAGAAGAGAAACAGTCCATGGCAGGTCAGGTAGAAAAAAAATCAGCATACTTCCTTCTCTCTTTCTCTTTATATTCTATCAGAGTTATAAGTCTACTGGTTCATGCCATTCACACCCAGGCTGGGGCTTCCCTCTTACAAAACCAGTCAGTGGGCTAATCCAGGATCACAAACCCATGGTCCAATACCACACATTCATGATCCAGCCACCTCCCGAAACACCCATGAGTGCATAAGGCATTAAGGGAACAATTCAATATAAGCCCAAACAAGGATGTATTGGGCAGGAAGAGATGCTAATATTTTAGAGTTGCCTTAAAGGAAATTTTATCAAATGATGTAAAGAGGTTACCATTTCATCTTTGCAAAGGCACATGGGTGTTTTTGCTGCCTTCGTTCAACTTCCAGCTGTCCATGAGAATTTCATAGAATCAATTCAATGCAGGCATCCTTATGAACTTCCATATGCTCTATATTGGAATCTCTGCTCCATCTGCCAACAAAGCCAGGGAAACTAATTTTCACATTACTCCCACTCAATGCAACTGGGGAACCTGCTTCACTCAGCTGGACATTGCTCCAAAAAGCAATGGCTGTGGAAACAAATAAAAAGTAAATCTTGCCCCTAGATCAATTATAATTATTCTAATCTGGCTAATATTTTTATTAATTGATTAACATTGACAGTTTGGCAGAATATGGATGTCTCTGCTAGTTTATGCACAAATATCTATAAATTATTTACCTAACTCCCATAGTCATAAATTTAATAAGAACAGTAGCAACCACAAAGACTAAAATTGAATGTTTAAACTAGATCATAGTTTAGTTTGGCAGAAACTGTCACTTCAAATCATAAATTCAGGGCTGGGATGTAGCTCAGAGGTAGAGCACTTGCTTAACATGCAAATGACCCAAGGTTTAATCCTGAGCAGCACAAAATTTTTTTAAAATAATTTTTTCACTGGGAGTATGTAAGCTCATTTCAAATTGAGAAGCAATTCTAAACTACATGATATTTGAATAATATTAAAACTCATAGCGAAGTACTTAAAATACTTTAATTTCCCAGCATTCCTTTTGTAGCCACCCACACAATGACTTACGCTCTGCTATTTTTGAACTTCCATTACCTCCTCCATAATTGAAACACCCACCTCTTTAGGTTTCCTTTGCCACACAAGGTTCTATTTTCCATGTTCTTAACCACTAGTATAATTGAAAATTCCTTCATTTCTACATTTCCATCATTCACATCAAAGTTAATATGTTCCCACCTTCTCATCCACCCATCTTGTGCATTTTAATTAAAACAGAGGTTCTATATTTTTTGTTTATCATCTAAACTTAACTCGTGCTCTTCTCTTCAGTATTTTTGTGCTCAGTACCTATTATCACTTTTCCTTAAGATTCATATATTTCATGAATTCCAATTTTTTAAATGTCAAGTGACATTTATGTCCCTTCCAGCCTAAATCAACTTGTATGCTAATAATTCTCAATTTTATTCTAAAAAATAAAAGGGAAAAAAGAGTTTTGATGCACAAATTATACAAACATGCCTGGTAGCTATAATACTATTATGTCCAGGAGAGGGAAGTTCTTCTAAAAATAATTTCTCGAAAGCAAACAGCAGAACCTGAGGAAGGTTAATGTAACATGCACTGTTTTTCAATTTCCTTTCTTCCTGTTGTGTTGAGGATCACCAAACAAGCTAATAGCCCTGGAGTTTTGGATCATGTTAAACAAAAGGAGCGCATTTTAACTCATGGATGCACCGTGTTATAAAGTTCATCCTTCTAAAATTTTAATACTGGGCTGGCTTCAGGGCCTCTGTGGTGCTCATATGGAGTCCTGTCCCAAAGCCTGTGGGTTAGGGTGTGGTTTTGTGGCTTGCTAATGTTAGCAAATCTTAGTAGGTGTCAAATCTGCTGAACTTATTAGTTAACATATCCATTTAGTACATTCTTATTTCATGACTTCTCTATACTCAGTAATCCATTAGATGCTGTCTAATGAGCAAAATAAAGCTAAAGCATAGTTTTTACCTCAGATAGTATCCTAGGTAGCTCAGTGAGCAGCCATACCTAATTTGTGCTTCAGTTGGTACTAAGGTAGATGCTGGGCTTTGCTTTGCTTTGTTTTGCTGTGTTTTGACTATGTATTTGTGCATGAGTGGTAGTGCTACAACCTACTGCTTTGTTTTTGGCTTTGAACTCAGTTGACAAAATGAATGTGTCTCTGTGGAGGGTTTGTCATTTCAAATCATTGTGAAATCACTGTTAACTCTATTTCCAAGTGGAAAAATTCACTAAGATTTCTATTAATCTAAGTAGAATCCTGGACAGAAAGGAGCAGGCTGGATATTACATTTCATCATACTACTTAGGGAGGTGCACAATTTAAAATGTATACACTATTTATTTCTGCAATTTTCCATTTAATATTTCTGGACTGTGACTCATGATAGTAGTAACTGGGATAAGGAGGGGACAATCACATAGCACAGCTATGAGAGACCTATTCCAACTCTCCTCCTTTTAGGGCCTCTGAACCCCTGATGACACGTACGAGATTTGTCAAACGCTGTTATTAAAGCTTTGAAGCTTTGAATACCATTTATAAATATTAAATATATTAAATTATCGTGTGCACTCCTATGTACCTGTGTCACAGTCATTTTATCTCTCCTGGCATCAGTTTCCTCAAATGTCAAAATAAAGGAAAGCCAGAATCAAGGCAAGATGTAAAACTCTAAATTTCTGGTATTCACTGAATAATGCTGTAGGTAGTTAACTGTTTTGCTCTGTCAAACTGATGGACTGATATTGATTTTTACCTCAAAGAGTAAGATTGCTAGCTCTGGAGGGACCTTCAGATTATCAGCCTCAACACCTTCATTTTGCAGATAAGGTAACTCAGGGCTAGAGAGACAAAGGGACTTCTCAAAGTTTCGAGCTAGTAATAGCTGGCACCAACCAGACATCACGTCTCTCACTGCTGTTCTAGTTGTCTCTCCCTTCTGCCATGAAAAATCCCTTTTTGTATTTTTATTTAAATCAGAAATATTTTAAAGTAAATCTGATCAATGAGATTCAACTATGTGCAGATATTACAGAGTATTGCAGTCAAAAAACAGGGAAAGGGAGATGAAAAACAGCGTGTGTCATAGCACCCAGACAGCCAAATTAGCATTGATTCACAGTGCTGAAATGAAATAAGGACAAGCCTAAAGAAATTCAAAGGTTTGGGGCAAGGAAGAAATTTAATAAAAATGGAAATAAGACTGAGAGATGTGCAGCTATGTTTTTGTCATTGACATTCGGTACCATTAGGTTCATCTTCACTGGGGCACTGGTAAAGAACGGAGTGTGCTGTAGCCTTCTAGAGTTTTTCACCCTGGAATGATAGACTTTGTCTTTTTCCTTACAAACTCTACCTATAATATACATGAAAAAGAGCAATCTACATCTGTCACTGTTGCTAATAGTAACCATCTTTCATACAGTGCCAGCTTTTCATATCACAAGCATTTTGGTCCACTTCACTCAGTGTTCGACACTCAAAAGTTCTTTTCCTTCTACTTCAAGAATTTTTGTGACCCCCTATAGAATGCTTTTTGTGTTCTCTCTGGTCCCGCCCAACCTTTTTTTTTTTTTTAATTTCATCTACTGCTTGTCCTGTGACTCCCTCTATCTTTCCTAGCATTCCTAATGAGATCCTTAAAAAGCATTTCTGATAGAAAATAATAGGACTGCAATACTTGCAGTAGCTGCTATAGTCCTACCAATTGCCTAGTTTATGACATTCAGGAATTTCCTGGGAAGAAGGCCCACCAAAACTCATAAATGTTAAATTGCATGCATAATGTACTTTAAAATTGCCTCTGGACACTAGTTCAAAGGCTGAGCACACCAATCTGGTACTGATGAATGCACTAAAGCTATACATTCAATACAGGCTTTCATCTGTAAGGTTTCAATAAGCTCTTCAGGAGCACAAGAATCAGGTACAATAAGTGTCAAACGATGACCTGGTAGGTGGTGACATGACATCTGGTTATGAGAAAAAGGTGTTCTCAAACCTCACACCTGTCTATTCTGCTTTTCAGTCTCTTGTACTGATTCTATATCTCTGTCCATTGCAAACCATTCCATGTAGCCTTGTTAAGTGACAGCCAGATTCAATCTCTGTTGAGGCATTGGCATTGGTTAAATCCCCTCTTCAGACTTCAGTGGAACTGAAAATTATTTTGTTTCCTGGAAGCCATGACAGAAATTCTCTATATTCATGCATACTCTATGAAATGATTGGAACATTAAATTAATCCCTAACATTTCCAAGTAAATATGCTGAAGGTCATTTCTACTTCCCACATTATATTTCAAAAGCTAGAAGTCAGAAGAGTAGTCTTACCTTTTAAACAGTATCTCAGGAAGTAATTTAGAATAAACAGAAAATTGTCAAACCAGATGCCACTATTGGAAAGTTGTTGCAAAGGGTAAATGTCAGAACAGATATAATTGGACGACTAGATGGAATGACTCAGTGCTGTTTCCAGTAACAACTTTCTTTGTATCACAAACACTCATTTACCTGAGACCTGAAAAAAGGCTAATTAAGTCAAAGGGATTGCCACTCTATCTTCCCTTTTCACAGATCAGTAGATAAGAAACAGAAAAATACCATGTTGGGTTGTAATCCCTGCAGATTTGGTATGCCTAACCATTTTCTGCTGTATGAAAGAGAGAAGACAATCACACACTTTGTTGCTTTCTTAAAAATCTAAAGGAGAACCTAAGATAAAGGAACTGTGATAGAAATTCTGAAGACTCATTGTCCTTTTTGGGGTTAAAAAAGTCATTTTCAGGGCCAAGGGATTTAGCTCAGTGGTTCCACCACCTGCCTCGCAAGCATAAGGACCCAAGTTCTATCACTAGCACAAAAAAAAAAAAAAAAAAAAAAAAAAA
>NW_022900928.1:90531161-90588045 GCF_012274545.1 Fukomys damarensis | reverse complement strand
TCAAATAAGGATATATCATAATTATGCCAGGGATTTAGCTCAGTGGTGCTGTGCCTGCCTGGCAAGCACAAGGTTCCAAGTTCAATTTCCAGTACCACTGAAAAGGGGGAAAAAAAAAGGTATATCATGATCACACTAAAATCTAAATGAAAGAAATATCCCACAGTAGGGGAGGGAAGAAGCTCATGCGGAAGTAAGAGGTCCCTTATCTCCCCACCTCTCTGGAATCTGGCTGAGGCTGTGGCTTTGGCTGTGACAGCTGAAGGTGAAGGAGGAAGAAGGAAGGCTGGTTTTGGTGTCAAATGTGAATGTACTTTTCATCTCCCTCAAGGCAAGAGCCACCTCCAGAAGAGCACACACTTTGAGTTGTTTTCCAGCTAAAGGTCAGAGCTTTCTAATAAGCCAGTCTCCTAATGGGGTGGACCCAGTACAGGGCAGGAGATAAGCATTCTCATAACGTTGTCTTGTGAGTGGCAAAAACCAATTTTATAAGAACAGCATGTACCTGCTTGAGGCCTCTTTCCCCTTCCCTGTCATTGGGAAGATGTGAATTTTAGTCTTTTCTGGGTTGCAGTTGTATGAAAACGAAATTGCTTTTGATTGGTGAGAATTTAATATGTTATTCCTTGAAAGAGAAATTTTCCTTTTAACAAGAGGACAACAGATAATTAGTATCAGCAAATAGTCTATACTTTATCTATGAGACATCTGCAATAGTCAAAAGACACGGAAGTAGACAACAGAATGGTGTTTATCAGGAGGTAGGGGCAGGGGATATGGGGAATTACTGGTCAGTTACTATAAATTTGTAGCTATTCAAGATGAATCAGTTCCAGAGATCTGTAAAATATGATGCCTATAATTATCAATGTGTTCTTAAAGATTTTTTGAGAAGATGAATCTCATGTTAGGTGTTCTTATCACTAGACCAAAACAAGGAGAGCAGAGGAGGGAGGTAAGTTTTAAGAGATAATAGATATATTTATTACCTGGATTTTAGTGATAATAAAATGAGCTTGTACATATATCTAGACTCATCAACAGCTATGAATTAATTATGTAGGATTTTCTGTAACAACTATATCTCAAAAAATCTTGGAAAACAAATGAAAATAAAGAACAAGATTACCATCAAAAGGAGTCTCCAACCTTCCTGAACCCTGGCACACAAGTTCTCTTATCTGTGCCTTCCCAATGGCTGATATACTGGACACTTTGTAGGTATTATATCAGTATTGTTCCTGGTCTCTATTAGAATAAAATGTCCATTTACAGAAATATCTTACAGAGAGTAAACTATGAGGCACCAGAGTTTAAGGCACAGGCAAAGAGTTCCTACCCTGCTTTCCATGCATGTAAGACTAACCTTGCCCTGGGCCTGTTAATTCCAGTCATTAATCTTTTAATCTAATGAGCTAGCCATCAGTTGTGTGATTTTCATTTGATTATTCCAATTCATCAGATTTAATTATTGAGGAGGAGAAAACATTTGATGAGAATTTTATTATGCAGTAGGGACTGTGCTAACCACTTTACATTTCTAATCTTATTCTCTGCAGGTCTGAGGTAGGGATCACAACACCTAATGTACAGGTGAGGAAGCAGGTATACAGTTCAAGTGATGCACCCAGGTTCTCAGCACTAAGCAACAGCATGGCCAGGACTGCCTCCAAAGCCCACATTCTTTTGCTACACAGCACTGTTTATTTTTTCCTTCTCCTACCAAATAATTTGACATTATTTCTGAGATCACATAATGGGGTCATGGAGGACATGGATGAAAAGAAGAGAACTGTCTGAAATTATTTTTTTCTAATAATAGTGATAGATTATATTGATCCTGGGAGATGAATATCTCACTGGCTACCCTGTGGCCATCAGTGTGTATTTTGTTGTATGTCTTGCTGCAGGTAGTGGTACAAATAAAACCATGTTTGCTATTTTCTCTGTAAAGCAGGAGGTTTCTTTAGACTCTCTATATCCATGCCTTTGGCCTCAGTAGGGCCACATTCTACCCAATCCAGTAAAGGAAATGGCACACATAGATATTCAGATGACAGTGATGGTATTATAGATAGATAGATGATAGATAGATAGATAGATAGATAGATAGATAGATAGATATGTATTATATATTTATATGTAATATATATACAGCATATATATATATATACAGTCAAATTTTTTAGCTTTTTGTAAAAATGTTATTTGAATTTTTTGCATTTAGAGTTTCAGCAGTTTTAAGTGGTAATTAAAAACATCCCTAATTCTGTTTCTTACATGATATTGAATATAAAGATAATCAGGCTGCTGGTCACTTTGACTGAACTAGCCAGGAAGCATACATCATACATCATTTTGAAGAATAAGAATTTTCTAGCTAAATTCTAAGTTGTGAAGAAAAACAGATTCATTTCTTCTTCTTGGTTACAATTGCACAAAGACACAAACCATTCAGCTTCCAGAAATATAAAATAGGGGTCAGAGTGGCCCCAAAATGACGTTATTGATACACCTTGTGAGTTATCTTGGTCATGCAATTAGTGAGGCTGATGATGTGGCTCTCATGTTTTTAGTCAGCACATTTTTACATGTTGAATATGGGAGAAGAAGGAAGGATTGGGGAACACAGTGAGAAACCTAGGCTATAATACCTAATCAATTTCCTTCTGCAAGTTTTATTGCATTGAGACTTATACCAAGGGAAGTAGATTGGGCTTATTCACCTCAGAATCTTTTAGAAAACAAGTGGCTTCTTTTAGCTTTCTATCTGATAATATGGGCCTAGAGCTTACAAAATAAGAATGATCCTCCTCTATAAGTCACTTTATTCTGGTTTTAATGCCAAGAGATTAAAAAATTGGTGAAAAATTAGAAATGCAATTGTACATAAAAGAACAAATCAAATTTAATATAAACAGAGATAAAAGAAAAGTTAAAAAGATGTGTGTTAAAGGAGATAATTTAACATCTCACATCCAGCAGGCATCCAGATGTTAATGACCATTTACTAAAGGGCAGGCCTTTAGCTAGAGTCTGAGAATCCAAGATGAATAAATAATCATGAATAAACAATGATTATTTTTGCATATACATGTGCATGCATGCACACACAGTGTAATAAAAATTTGAAGATGCAATCACAGAGATGTAGATAGGAAATGAGGGCAGCATAAGAAAACCTGCTAAGACAGCTGCCTAGAATAAGGCAAATCTTAAAAAGAACTATGTGTGAAACAGGTCTTTCAGTCATATAGAGAATTAGGTAAAAAGTTGTTTGCCTTCATGGGGAAAAAAAGCAGAGTCTACAGAAGAGGAAATAAGACAGAAAATGGAAAATCATGTGAGCCACAGGATTTAGGGATTATTTGAAATGCTGTGTGAGACATGGATGCTCGGGACTTAAGGTAGGAGAGAAAACATGAATGGTCACAGAAAACTATGAGCACTCTTCTCATTGAAGATCAGGCTTTAGGCAAGAAAAAAATCCCTGGAATGTTTTAAGTAGAGGGTGCATGGTGAGGTGTGTATTCTGGATAGATGGTTCTAGAACCTTCGTGGGCCAGGAAAAGAAAGAAACAGAAGACCCAGTAGGCATATTGAGATTTCCCTTTCACACTATCAATGGAACAACTCTCTCAAATTCATTTTGAGGTTATCTGCTTTGGATTGATGTATTCAATGAATTTAAAATAAGTGAGTGAAGAAGACAGGAATTAAATGGATAGCAAGTCATTAATATCTGTGGCTACGAAGATGTAGTTTGACTTCATTTCGTATGTGGGAATACTAATACTTTCAGTATTAAACTACTAGATTAACACATCTGAGAATTTATAATGTAAGCTGCAGCAGACAGTCTTTTGAGAGGCTCTGTTTTAGCTATTGTCCTTGGAATTAAATTGCATCCAAAGAGATGGCTAACTGAGGTGCCATGTTGATTTTCAAAATAGCACCTCATGCAAGATCGATCAAGTAGCATCACCTGGTAAATCTCTGGCCTGCCTGCAAGAAGAGCTGTTTCACTTTGGGCAAGTTATTTCATCTTTTTGAACCTTTATTTGTTTTTTTTTTAAGAGAATACCTCTCATCCCACTGATTTTATGTGGTAGTTATAGTAAATGAAAGTCCATAAGAGAAAACCGTATACCTTTATACCTAAATGTATTATCATTGCTCTGTGTGTGTGTGCTTTATACCTAAATGTATTATCATTGCTGTGTGTATGCGTGTGTGTGTGTGTGTGTGTGTGTGTTGATCGGTGTTGACCTCAATGCCTTTATTTCCTATTTTTCTTTTCTATGAAGCAACCCAATTACTCTGGTTGGGGTCTTAAAGATTCCCCAAAGGCTCATGTTAAGTCTTGACCCCAGCCTGTGATGTTATCTGGAGCTGGTAGAACCTTTAAGAAATGGTGTATAATGGGATAAAATTAGGTCACTGGATGTGTGCCCTTGAAGGAGATACTGGAATCCCAGAATCCCAGTGCGCACTCTTGTGCATGCTCTCTCTCTCTCTCTCTTTCTCTCTCTCTCTCTTTCTCTCTCCCCCCCAAACCTCCATCAGTTGAATTGCTTTACCAACATGATGTTCTTTCTCACCACAGTTTCAGAAAAACAACACAGTCAGCCAACCATGGACTGAAACCATAAGACTATGAGCCAAAATAAACCTTTTTCTATTTTAAGTTAATTGTGTCATGGGAAAAAAAAGCTAGCTAATACATCTGTCCTTATTCTCTTTTGAATATCAAGCTTCTAAGACTTTTCCATCATTGTAGGCTAAGTTTATAAATACAATATAAGCTGCCAAGCTGTAGCATAAAAACAACAGGCTTCTACTGATAGGAATTGCATATTATGTCTTGTCCCAATCAGCCATAAAACTAAAATAGGAAGTTTTATTGTTTTCATGGAGAGATGTGTCATAAAGTCTAATACTTATCCATGATGTTCAGATTGCAAATTGTGTTCTTCATGTCTTTTTTATTCTTATCACTTACTTTCTGGGAATTGTTTTACATAATTGGTTAGCCTGGGATTTTGGCACCAGGAAAGCACTGATAACATTGTGTTCCTTCCTGAGCTCAGGCTTCCTTGACTCTCTCTCGGGCTGGCGGGTAGAGATCCTTTACCCAATATCTTCTTTTCCCAAAATGAACAACCATTTGGAGCCCAGGTGCTTTGCAACCATCTCAGTCTCCTCCCTATGGGGCTGGTTTCAGGACCATTTTCCTCCAGCAGGTCCCACTGTCATCACTGTCTTTTACTCCATTTGTTTCTGGAATTGTCATTTCCATTTCTCCTTTGAGTTTGTCAGTATGTGTATCTGAATCATATTTAGTTTGGTATGTACTGGTCTGAAACATGCTGGAGAGATTCTGTTGGCATGTGCCATCGTATTGCTCAAGGGTGACTATCCTTTGCCCAGTCATCTGGATTCTCTGTCCCATGACTTCAGTTCCATGGTAGCCATGATTTGTGTCTGTGCAGAACTGATGACAAGCAATTACACAAACTTTTCTTCCAAGCATTCACAGAGGGCCAGTTCTGCAAAAGGTCCATAAAGCATTATAGTTGACCCAACAAGAGATGAAGGAGCTGGACTGTCTTTCTTCTACAGCAACATTCAGTGGTTATCAGGTTTTGGGTCAGATGGCTCTCAGAGGCTCCAGTAGGCAGGGGCATCCCATCAAAGAGTAGTAGCACAGATGGTGGTCATTGGAAGCGTTCCATGGATTCAGGTTTTCATACCTGTTTAAAAGGGACACCAAAGAGATCTAGAGTATTACAATGATGAACCATCATAGTACTTACAGTTTAAGCTCATGGCATGACATACCTCTAGCCATTTTTCAGGTCAAATAAGAAAACTGTATGTCTTTTTTTTTAATTTTATTGAGTTTATTGGTACATTTTAGGGATACAGTACAGTTACATTCATTGTTGGGATCATGTACCTTTACATGGCAAGTCTTGATTCTCATTTTTTCCCCTTACCTCTGCCCTCCCATGTCAACCTGCCACAGATTAAAATTAGACCCTTATCTTTCGCCATGCACTAAATTAAAATCCAAATGGATTAAAGATCTAAATATTAAAACAGAAACATTAAACTTGCTGGAAGGTAAGTTAGGCAGAACTCTGGAAGACATTGGTATAGGAAAAGACTTTATGAACAAGTCCTCAGTAGCACGGGAACTAGCAGAAAGAATCAACAACTGGGATCTCATCTTACTAAAAAGCTTCTGTACTTCAAAAGAAACCATTAGCAGAACTAAGAGACAATCTACAATGTGGGAAAAAATTTTTACCAGCTGTACCTCAGACAAAGGACTATTATCAAGGATATATAAAGAACTCAAAACAATCAGTCCCCCCAAATATAAAGACCCGATCCAAAAATGGGCATCCGAAATGAACAGACATTTCTCATACAAAGAAGTAAAAGCAGCAAGAAAATATATGAAAAAATGTTCCACATCACCGGTCATTCGAGAGATGCAGATGAAAACAACACTGAGATTCCACCTCACCCCACAAAGAATGGCTGCTATCAAGAAATCACACAATAACAAATGTTGGCGGGGTTGTGGGGAGAAAGGAACCCTCCTCCATTGTTGGTGGGAGTGCAGACTAGTGCAACCACTATGGAAATCAATATGGAGATACCTCAAAGAGCTTGGACTGGAGGTTCCATTTGACCCAGCCATCCCTCTGCTGGGTATCTTTCCAAGAGAACTAAAAGAATCATATCACAGAGAAGTATGTGCACCCATGTTTATAGCGGCACAGTTTGTAATAGCTAAATCTTGGAAACAGCCTATTTGCCCATCCGTTGGAAACTGTATGTCTTTTTAAATGTTGGCTTCATGTAGTTGCTTGGCCATACAGACTGGTATGATCAGGAGAAGAATGGCGAGTAGAATAGACCCTGTAAGAAAATTTGCGCTGGGTCACAGGTTTAGATAGTGGACCATCCTCTCTCTTTTGATTCAGTGAAAACTTGAAGGGATGTTAAATTAGAAGTTATCTTCTATACTGGCATAGAAGCAAATAATTTTCTATAATGTGGAAATAAAATATTGGTAGTTGGTGGGTTTCCTGAAACTAGTCTTTCCACTAGTTGATATACAAGCTTTCCTTTCCAAGATATTTGGCTTGTGGTTTATATATGCCTTTGTATTCAGTTGTGCACCATGGTAATAAAACCATAATAATGAATAACATAAAGTAGGCATGGCATAATACCAAAGGAGTCTTAATTCTAATGGCCAGTTATTTGATTGTATTAAAAAAAAAACCTGCTGCATTTTTGCTGAAGCTGCCCCTGAAATGTCTTATATTATTAGAGTTCATATACTAGTCTAAGTTAATCTTTATGTCTTTTTGTGTTCTTCATAGAGCTTTGTTTAAAATGTCTCTATAGTACTTAGCCCATCTGACTTTACCATTATTATTACTATTATTTTAAAGGCAAAATAATGTATGTTTCATCTGTAAATCATCCAAATCACTTGTCACTGTACCAGCTCATACTAAGTATAATACTTGAAAACATTTAGGTGAGTGAATTGTACTTCAATTCCCCTTCTTTGAAATTTCTTGGCATGTGTTTGCTCTTTGAATAGTGATTCACTTATACAGTCTCCTACCTAATTGTTAATTTTTTACTTTCTCTCCCTTGTTCATTTTAAATCTGTCAGCCGTGTTTCAAATGGATGTGACAAGATCAGAGTATCTGTGTGTCTGCATGTGGATCAAAGAAGGAATATTTTTCTTTCCTTTTCTCTCCAATATTCCTCTCTTTAACATAACTGTAAATTCACAGAACATGCATCCCCCTTTGAAACAAGAAGGAGTTTTAATCACGACTTTGCTCAAGTAGAGTAAGATTCTTGGTATTCACCTTGAATACAGAAGTTGAAAATTTCATGTAACTGCTCCCACTACCTCAGAAAATATATCCTAAACTAGTCTTTGGCTATGACTTGACTCAGGAAGAGATAGAGTGTATTTATATAAAACAAATGCACAGCTTTTTCAAAAATAGAGCAAGAAAAAGAAAAGAACTCTCTAATAGATTTAATACCCTGGTGAATTTCACAGATTTATTTCAGAGCAAATCATCCCAGAGATGGTTCCAGTACAATCAGAGGCCTTGAGAACTTGAAAATTGGGAAGAAAATTTGGACAGTGTGTGTTCCTATGAGAATTCCAGTTTCACCACAAGCTAAAAGCCTGCTGTGACTGTCAGATGTTTCTAATAATAAAATTTATCATCAGAATATACTAAAAAATCACAAACCCAATATACTATTGATTTTACATAGTTTTAAATATACATTAAGGCCAACACCAATAGTAAAGTGAGCTGGTGTAACCTGAAAGTAACACAAGGACAAACCTGTGATAGTTCGATAATTTCTCATGGTGAGGTGTCCAATGTGATAGTTACTCTGCTGGAGAAAAGAGGTATATCACAAGCATGACAGCTGATGGTGGGAAACTGGTGGGAAGTAGTTCTTCGTAGACTGTCACTGAATGGAATGAAGGGCCTTCTATAAATGAGTTACAAAGTAGCTCAGCTCTGATCAAAGTCATAAAAAATATCCAGTGCCATATGGCAAGACTTAGGTAAGGCTTCAAACCTGCAAGCTCTAAAAAAAATTTTTTTTTTTCTACTTTTCTCCTCCCAGACTTTTTTTTTTCTCTTTCCAGGTAATGGTATCTCTGTCCTTCCCAGGCAGCAGAGCTAAAATAGGACATTCAGATGCTCAGTCTTTTACCCAACTTCTCCAAGCAGTCACCGCACTCTAGGAGTTTGTCATCTCCTTTTTGCCTTGATTCTGGCTTTCATTTTCTTCCATCCATCTCTGTGTGGTTTTCTCCTTCCTGAGTTCTCGCTTCTTCCAATGCTGGTCATCTTCTCACATCCTTACCTCCTTTACCAGCCCCACTTATCTCCCCACTGTCTCCCATAGTCCTTGCCACAATGGCAGCTGCTCTTGACTATAGAGTATTGGTTAGGACCATGAAGTCAGACAGATCTGGCTGCAAAGCCCCACCATGCCTCTTGTTGCTGATGTGACTTGGGGGAGTTATGTAATCTTTTCCAATTTTCCCTTTCCTCATTGGTAAAAGGATACAACGTCAAAACATGGTTGTGGCTAGTAAGTAAGATAGTGCCCGGCAAGAGCTTAGCACAGGGCCTGTAATAGAGTTAAGTAGTGTCAATTACCATCACAGCAATATTAGTGATTAGTGTTGGGTAATCCAGAAGCTAGAAGATGTAACGAGAACTTCAGTGGTTATGGGGAATCTCTGGGTATAGGAGCAATCTTAGAAGAGATACCACCCATCTGCCCTTTCTATAATTATCTAAAAATGAATACAGTAAGCAGAATTTCCTATAAAATTATCAAATATCAACATTTGAATTGATATGAACATAAACTATCATCAGTTTATTGATATAGAAACACAACCTAAACTTATAGAAACAATACCATTATTCTACTTTATATTCCAGCAGTTCATTTCTTAAATATGTGAAGCTCTTCCACATCTATAGCAGTCTAAACTGACTGCTGGAGAACAAGCAGAACTAGTTCTTGTCTCAGGAAAACTCAGTGTCTATATTAATTCTGCTGGACTTCCCATTTGAAAAGATACCAAGTACTGGATGGCTTACATAACAGAAAATCATTTTCTCATTGTTCTAAAGACTAAAGTCTATGACCATGGTGCTCTCATGGTTGGTTTCTGGGGAATCTGAGCTTCCTGGCATGTAGACAGCCACCTTTTCACTGTGCTCTGGCACAGTCTTTCCTCCACCAGCAGAGACACAGAGCCCCCAGTGGACTCTTCCTTATCTTAAAAGGACACCAATTCTACTAGACCAGGACTTCACCTTTATGAACTCACTTGACATTACTTCTGCAAATGCAATCATGCTGGGAGTTAGGACTTTTAACCTGTGAATGTAGAGAAAACACTAACCAGAGAGTGAGAAAACAAAAGATCAGTTATAATTTATTTTGATAAGGGCACACCTCCAATCAAGTCTTTGAGTGACCCATGTCCTTTATGAATTAACAAAAAACATTTCTGAAAGAAAAAAGAAAATAGAACATTATGTTAGTGCTCTAATTTGAAGATCTTGATTTGAGAATCAGGACGTTTGGGTTCTAATCTTCCTGTCGCAGTGAAATTGTAGTTTAGGCAAATCAATTTCTCAAGTGATTTCACATCTCTCTGTCTGAATCAAATGAAGCCTAATGATGCTTTCAAAGTTGGGAGACATGTAGGGACTTTATTAGTGCAGGGCACTGTCATTTTCATCATTCGCTTCCAGCTAAAAGCTAACCTGGTATATTTTTACCATTTCGGGCAAGCCAGTTTTCATCTCTAGTTCAATTATGCAATGTAATTTCAAAGCATAGTAATGTTAAATGTGGGTGTCACATCAACGTATTGATTATGCCTGATTTTAAATATGTTAACAAAGAAAACTTCAACCCATACTTGCTGTCCTTCACCAAAAGACCCCAATCAAAGACACCTTTAGTAGAAACTGAATTTTTATTTTGTTGGAATTCCATGGTGTGTTTGATCTATTGCAGTTACTAAATGTTTGAACAGAAAACTGTAAAACAAATTCACATTTAAGTCTTAATTTCAAATAGTCAGAGTGTATTTCTTTGTTACTAATGAAGAAGTGTGAAGTCAGTGTTACAGTACTTTATAAAAATAAAAGAAAGCTTTTCCTCTAATATCTTAATAATAGTTAAATATGTTTTCTTATGCACAGAGGACATCTTTAATATAAAGGAGGTCAAGAGTATGCAAGAAACAAACTCAAGAGTCTTTTTGAGTATAGCCATTCTTTTCTACTGAACTGAAGATAATGAAATCTTTTCCATTCGAATGTGTGCAGAAATCTTTAAAATCTATAGCTATAGATATGTAGATAATAATTATATATAGCAGAAAGGACTTTTTTTCCATGGGACACAGTCTGTATAAATTGTTTTAAATGAAGAAAGCCAAGACAAAGAAATCACCCGATTTTCTGACCGTGCTCAAATGTGTAACTTGATGCATGTAGACATTGCTGGTGATGGGCATGTCCTGCCATTATGTGTAAGCTTCCTTCCAACTACAAGAAAATAACAAGCTCCCAACAAATCTCAATCATGGCAGAGATTAAAACTTGTGCATAAAACAGATGGGGATCTGAAACTGTTAGAAAAACTGTCTGGTCCTCAATCTGTCTGCTTTACTACATCAAATTTGGTATCAAAGATACCAAATTTACCAACCATTAAAACTGATGCTGAACTTAAACACAGAAAATAATCAAGCAGCAAAGCTCAAGTCTGTTTCTTTTGCCTCTTATATTACCGCTCATCAATAAATGTTTGCCAAAGAAACCAATGAATCACACAGGTGATGCACAGTTGGGCAGGCTGATCTCACTTGTCTTCTGCTGGCATAAGGGCAAGTTATTTATAAGCTGTGATAAAACCTTCCTTCCATGCCACCTTTCCCCTTACTCCCCTGCATTCCCAGTCCCTATTCTTCCTCCACAGTCAAGGCACTCCACGTCCTCTCATGCTTCTTCCCATGGGGAGTTTTCCTGGCTACCAAGGGAAAGAACAAGGGTAGGAATTTTCCATGAACACTGGTAGGATCAATTTCCCCCCATCTCTGCTGTGATTGTCGCCCCAACGTAAACTTCTTCCTTAAAATACAGACATTTCATTCATGTAATGAGTAGTGAGTAGTAATCACAGTTTTGTAGACTATTTATATAGTCCAGACATGTTACATGTCTGCAATTTCACCATAGTCTGTGATAAAAACAGAACAGAATATAATGATTTGTCCAGGCTTACACTACGTTATTCTCCTTCCATTTAGTGATACCTTGGGCTTTTGGATCACTGATCTGTTAATTTTGTTCATTTGTCTGTTTCCATTTCTCTTTAGTTTCAACCCAGACCCTAGATGAAAATAGAAAGGGAAGCAAGCAAAACTATAGAGAAATAATTTCTTTCTGTTCTACAATGGAAGGTCACTTTTAGCTTTTGGTCTGAAGTCTCCCATTTACTTCTAGCTGCGACTCAGACAAACAGCAACCTATGCATTTTATCCATCACAATTCATTCTCATGGGCCCAACATGTCCAGTGCACATCAGCTCCCCCGGGACAGACTTTTACATCTTGAGTAGCACATCTAGGAATCTCCCTACTTCTCCTGATAGTCTCCTTGATTCTTAGTCTTGGTGATTTTTCTAAAGACCCCATCAATCCTTTCCTTCCTCTTTCAGTCACATCACACTGGCATCTCCTTCTTTGTTCCCTCTATATTTAAAAGCTCAGATCTCCTCCAAGATTCCAAGTTTCATCATCTCTACCCCTTAAATACTCCAAAAACCTTCTCACAAAATTCTATCTCCAAACAAATTTATTTTCCCTGAGATTGACAATTTAATTATGGTGTTATGTCTCTTTTCAGATCAGGCTGGAGTCTGTTTAATGTCTACAGTGGCTTGAAGGAGATTTCCATGAGAGCAATTAATTATTGTGTTGACCCCCTTGCCCATTCTGAGATAAAGCTTATCTAACACTGTGTGGCCCCAGGCTTGCCAATGCCTTCCTGGGCTGGAAGAGCCCCAAGAGGAGTGCAGGCAGGTGTCAATCACTCACACACCATGCCCTGTGCTGAGTGATTTTCCATTTGAGAGCAATAATCAGATCTAATAATTTGCATGATAGAAAAGGACATTCTCATTAAATTTTCAGGTTGAATCAAGGTGTGTGGGTAGTCTGGAACTATAAATATAAATGACCTTGACAATAAGCTCAGAAAAAAAAAACTAGTTAGAGATTTGAACCCAATGATGCTTAGTAAAAGTCTGAGTTAAACTGCACATTACAGCATTTTAAAAATAAGTTTATATAAGATAGAATCTAAGTCACTGCCAGGGAAATGGTCAAGTGAGAAACTTATTGAACTTAGAATTGTTCTTTTTTTGAACATGTACGTTGAGATCAGATTAATGAAGAGAGAGTTAAAAGAGAATTGTATTATACCAGCCTCTGCTTGGACACTTTATTAGTACCTATGGTGGTAAATTACAGAAATGTAGCTCAAACTTTCTGGAAAAAGGTAAGGCCCACATAATTAAGAAGTGTTTGGACCATCAGTAGTTTCAGGAATAGATGCATCTTGTGATTCATAAATTGCAGCCACTGTCAGCAAGTTTGCTCTCCTTTCTCTGGGCTATACATGTCTACTTGTCTGTGGCAGAACTCAGAGCCCAGGAATTCAAGTTCTGCTGCACCCAGAGGGCTCTGATGGGCTCAGCTCAGGTCCCATGCCACTCCTTGGCTGACTCACTACATCTGAAAGATGGCATATTCCATGTCATGACAGGCTCACTTTATTAAAAGTTCCCTGAACACTCTATGGAATAGAGGAAGGATAATTCCCAAAAGCAAAAGAAG
Organism: Fukomys damarensis; assembly: GCF_012274545.1. NCBI lineage: Eukaryota > Metazoa > Chordata > Mammalia > Rodentia > Bathyergidae > Fukomys > Fukomys damarensis. The sequence continues at coordinate 90,574,530 of NW_022900928.1, read as the reverse complement.
TTGGATAGACCTTCCAGATAATGAAGTTAGAAAAAAAAAAAAAAAGAGGAGGGGAGAAAGAAGAGAAAAGCATGTCTTACAGGTCCACAGCAAGGGCTCTTGATTCCATTTTTGATAAGATATAGATCATCTAAGAGGTTCATAAGATGTGTCTGAACTATCGTGGAGGTTTTAGGTTCTGAGATATATACCGATGATAGGACAAAGGTGAATTTTGAAATAGGTTTGTTTTTGCATAAAAGAAATCCATCAGACTGTAAAACATTTACGGGAAAAAACTAAGAGTGAAAGAAAAAAATAACAATGCTTTTTGAAATCTAGTAACCACCATACACATGTTGAGCAATTTTTCCTTGTTTTATACAAATGGCATATATGTTTATTCATCAGAATGTTTTAGTATTTCCACAGTATTTTTTTAAATAGTGAGAACATTTTGGCACATGACAAAACTACTATACAGAGGTTCTAAGAATGTTAGTGGCTAAATAATAGGCAACACTCTTAAGTGAAATAAATGTGACACGTGTAAATACTGAACAGTTTCTCTGTGTGAGAAATTGAAAGTGTAAATAAGGATCAAAATGCATAATAGATAATGTGAAATAGGAAGAAAAGATGCAAAGGGGAAAGATAAGTGGGAGGAGTAGGGGAAAGGAAAGAAGGAAATGGGATTAATATGAGAAAATTAAAAAACAGAAAGAAAGTCTTTGTGAATACAGAGAGATGGAGAGGTTGAAGGGAAGGCAGGGTAATGGGGATAAAATAAGAATCCAGATAAGTAAAGGTACAAATCTCCAATGATGAATGTTTTTATATTGTATACATAAAATGTACCAATAAAATTAATTTTTTCATTGAGTAAAATTAATTTTAAAAAATAATAACTCATCTAAAAGATGTACCATTCTTCATAACCAATGACTATTTTATATATTTGTTTTCCATTTTTAATTTCTTTTTTTCAAATCATTTTCTTTATTAGTACATATTTGTATTACATAATGCTTATGTTCCTTGTGAGAAGCTAGTATTTGTCCATAATACAACTTAATTCTTTATGCCCTTTCTCCTCTCTCTTCCTTCTATCTATCTCTTGGATCCCCTTCTTTTTACTTTTTTTGCACATGTTTGCAGCATATAATGTTTGCATTTTCTGTGTAGGACTGGTACATGTACATAACATATCTTAATTTCTTTTTTCATCCCCTTTTCTTCCCCTACCTCCATCCATTTTTACTTTCATAGATGATATAATAAATATCTTAGGAAGCACACCTCTTCTTTTTCTGATGTTGCATCTTACCAGTAGAGTTACTGAGTCACAGTATAGGAATACATAAAAATTATTAGTGGAGGTTGTGACATTTTTATGCAGACTATTACAGCAATGTGTGACCTTCCTCTCTCTCTCAATGATGGCAATTTTTTCAAGTGTTAGGTGGTGAAATTATGAAACAAGCATTCTTACTTCCCCCATAATGCCTACTATTATAATTACTTCATAAGCAATTATGAAACTTTAAAGAAAAAGCTTTCCTCATAGCAAATGTGTGTTTCAACTTCTGAGTTACTAAGCCAGAGGAGAGAGTTTGATTTAATGAAGCAAAGCTCTACTCATTTTATTATCATAACATTCATTATGTTATGAGGATATGTTATTCATATGTTATGAGGATGTAGGAAAATTATTATTCTATAAACCATGGTATTCAATTGTACATTTTTAACCAAGAAATGGTTTGAAATTATATCCAAGGAAGTATTTGATCAAGCCCTTGCACAAATGTATTCAGAGTGACCCACATCTGTGACATTTACAATGGTGCCTCAGCTCACTAACTTAATTTGTTCCATGACTCTGGGGAAAATGACCTTGTCCGTGTTCCTCACCTGATGAGGAGTTTGTGAAGAGGAACAAAATTTCACTGAACATTTCTGAACTGTTCAAAAACAGAAATATTTGCAAACTGAGGTATTACTGTATTCTAAGCATTTATTTAGTTTTTTTTTATAAAAAGAGATACCAAGTTTTTTTTTTCTTTTTTACCATTAAGTTTATTGGTACATTTTAGGTATACAACACAGTTCCATTCTTCATTGGGACCTTGTACTTTTACATGGTATATCTTGGTTCTTATTTTTTCCATTCCCCTGCCCTCCCTTCACCCCATCTACCCTTCCCTGTTTACAAAAACCATTGTACCATTTTTCCTTTTCTCATATTTTTCCTTTCCCCTTCTTTCCTTATCCCAACCCCTCCCACTTCCCCTACTCCTTTGTACCTTTTCTTCCTATTTCACATTATCAATTATACATTTTGATCCTTATTTGCACTATTAGTTTTTAATACCAGAGAAACTATTTGGTATTTGCACATGTGTGTCTTATTAATTTCACTTAGCAGTATGGCCTTATTGTGCATCCATTTAGTTATAAATGTCTCTTTTCTCTCTTTCTTTATGACTGAGTAGTACTCCCTTTTATTTCTAAAAAGCGCACAACTTTATGCAGTCTCCATTTGATGAGCAATTGGTCTGTTTCCAAGTTTTAGCTACTACAAACTGTGCCTCTATAAACATGGGTATTCATATGTCCCTGTAGTATGGGTCTTTAAATATTTTGGGAGGATACCCAGGAGAGAAACAGCTGAGTCAAATGGGACCTCTACTCCTAGTTTTTTGAGGTATCTCCATATTGACTTCCACAGTGGTTGCACCAGTCTGCACTCCCACCAACAATGGAGAAGGGGTCCTTTCTCCCCACAACTCCGCCAGCATTTGTTATTGGTTGATTTCTTGATAGCAGCCATTCTTTGTGGGGTGAGGTGGAATCTCAGTGTTGTCTTCATCTGCATCTCTCAAATGACCAGTGATGTTGAACATCTTTTCATATGTTTATTTGCTGCTTTCACATCTTTGTCCAAGAAATGTCTGTTTATTTCAGATGCCCATTTTTCAATTGGGTCTTTATATTTGGGGGCCTGATTTTGTTAAATTCTTTATGTATTCTAGATATTAGTCCTTTTTCTTAGTAACAGATAATAAAATTTTTTTCCAACATTTTAGGCTGTCTCAGCTCTGTTGGTAGTGTCTCTTGCAGTGCAGAAGCTTTTTAATGAGATCCCAGTTGTTGATTCTTTGTGCTAGTTCCCATGTTACTGAGGTTTTGTTCATAAAGTCGTTTCCTGTGCCAGTGTCTTTGAGAGTTCGACCTAACTTATCTTACAGCAAGATTAGTGTTTCTATTTTAATATTGAGATCTTTAATCCACTTCAATTTTTAGTTTAGTGCATGGTGAAAGATAGTGGTTTACTTTTAATCTTTAGCAAGTTGAAATCCAGTTTTTCCAACACCATCTATTAAAGAGGCTATCTTTCTTCCAGTGAGGACGCTTGGATCCTTTGTCAAAGATGAGGCAGCTGAGTATGTCTGGAGTTGTTTCTGCATCTTCTAATCCATTCCATTGGTCCTCAGTTCTGTTTCTTTTGCCAGTACCGTGCTGTTTTTATCACAGTTGCTTTGTAGTACAGTTTCAAGTTGAGGACTGTGGACTGTGATACCCCCTGTTCATGTCTCTGTTGCCTAAATTTGCTTTTGCTAGTCTTGGTCTCTTCTAATTCCAAATGAATTTTTGGATTATTTTCTCTGGTTAAATGAAATATACTGTTGGGATTTCCAAAGGGATTGCATTGAATCTATATAGTAGTTTTGCAAGTATGATCATTTTCATTATATTGATTCTTCTTATCCAGGAGCAAGGGATGTCTTTCCATTTTCTTATATCCTCTTTGATATCTTTTTTCAGAATGCTATAGTTCTCAATGTAGAGGATTTTTGCATCCTTTGTTAGACTGATTCCTCAGTATTTCTTTTTTGGGAGATGTTATTGTGAAAGGAATTGTTTCACTAATTTCTTTCTCAGTGAGTCTGTTATTTGTGTACAAGAAGGATACTGATTTTTGAGTGTTGAACTTCTATCCTGCTACTCTACTGAATCTGTCAATTAAGTCTATAAATCTTTTGGTGGAGATTTTTGGGCCTTCTATGTAGAATATCATATCAACAAATAATGACAGTTTAATTTCTTCTTTTCCTATCTTTATTGATTTTATTTCTTTCTCATTCTAATTGCTGTGGTTAATATTTCCAGAATTATATTGAACAGGAGTGGTGATAGTGGGCAACTTTGTCTTGTTGCTGATCTTAGCATGAAGGTTTTGAGTTTTTGACCATTAGTGTGATGTTGGCTGTTGGTTTTTCATAGATAGCCTTTATCAGGTTGAAATAAAGACCATTTATTCTAATTTTCTGTAGGGTTTTTATCATGAATGGGTGTTGAATTTTATTGAATTTTTCTGCAACTAATGAGATGATGATATGTGTTTTTTCCTCAGCTCTGTTAATATACTGTATTATATCTATTTGCTTATATATGTTGAACCATCCTTGATTCCCTGGGATAAATCCAAATAGGCAAGGGTGTATGATCTTCCTGATGACACTCTGTATTCTGTTTTCCAGTATCTTATTAAAAATTTTTGCATCTAGATTCATTAGGGAGATTGGTCTATAGTTCTCTTTTTTGGTTGGGTCTTTCCCTGGTTTTGGAATCAAAGTAACACTTGCTTCCAGGAATAAATTTGGAAGTATTGCTTCCCTTTAAATTTCATTGAAGAGATTAAAAAGTGAGGGTAATATTTCTTCTCTAAATGTCTTGTAGAACTCAGCAGTGAAGGCATCAGGACCTGAGATTTACTTTATTGGTAAATTGTTAATTAAATTTTAAATTTCACTGATTGTAATTGGGGTGTTTAGAATATTTATATCTTCTCCATTCATCTAGACAAAAAAGCAACAACCACCAACAGAGCTAAGAGACAACCTAAAATGTCAGAAAAAAATTTTATTATCTGTTATTAAGAAAAAGGACTGATATCTAGAATATATAAAGAACTTAACAAAAGCAGACCCCCAAAATATAAAGACCCAATTCAAAGATGGGCATCTGAAATGAACAGACATTTCTCAGACAAATAAGTGAAAGTGGTGATTTGTTTCTGCTAGGTATTTGTAGTATGTTGTTCTTCTGTTGGGTTTCTGGGATCTTGATTATTATATGTCTAGGTGTAGATTTCTTTTTTCATCATGGCTAGTTGGAGTCAATAATCTCCTGGGTATCCGTTTGAATCTTTTTCATGAATTCCATTTCTTTCCCATATTGTGCATTCATGGTTTCCATTTCGTTCTTATGCTGTTCATTCATGGCTTCTATCATGGTCCTGAGCTCATCTAGTTTTTTATGTTTCTGTTATAGAGTCTCTAATCATGTGTTTCACTCTGCTCACCATCTCGGTAGTTATGTGGGAAATTATGTTTTGAATTCTTTAGAGCCTCATTCATATAATTTGTTACTTCCCTAGCTATCAGTTCAGGGTGTCCAGGTGATTATCAGAGCTTCCCACCTGGTTTTCCACAGAATGTGCCTTTGGTGAGCTGTAAGTCTGGGTTTGTACCTTGCTTAAGTATCTTCTCATTTCTATTTTTGTTGTTGGTACTGTTTTTGGTTTAATTCCTGGGTTTATATTCATATATTGCTTATTGTAAGTTTCTGTGTGACTTGTATGTAGAATCATTATGGGATGACTGCTTCTCAGAGGTGTATTTCAGATATAGCTGGTCTTTAGATTTTGAGTCTGTAATGACTCTTAGGCAATCTCCTTTTCATTATGCCCTACAAGTGATTTGATCAATCACATCTTAGCCCAAGTGATACAATCAGCAACAACAGTAACATCAAGCACAGCTTAGAAAATTACAATTGTGGTAGTTACTAATCTATCACCTTTAACTGTATAAGTTAAATCAAAATAGAGGACCAGCCCAAAATATGTTTATAGTGAATAAACTCTTCAATATAGCAACTTTATGATTCAGGATGGGGACTTAAGAAGGAGTTGGGGAGGGAGGGATAGATAAGTAGAAGGATAGGGAGAGGTTGGAATTGAGGGCAGAGGACACAGGAAGGTCACACAGACTCTAGGAAACTGTTGAAAACGAGAGGGAAAGACAGAATGAAAGAACAAAGACAAGAACAGAACAACCTAACAGCTATAAGGAAGAAACTGTATTACCTTTCCTTTAAAACTAATGACAATTTACTGAAGGAAAAAGAGAGAAAACAAGAAATAAAAAAGAATTAGGACAGGAATAGGAACCAAAAGGGAGAGAGATGAAGAACAAGGAGAGAGTGAAAGAGAGACTGAGGAAAAAGGAAAAAGAAAGAAGAGAAACAATTTGAAAAGAGAAGAAAAAAATTAAAAATAAGAGAAAAAAAACTCCAAAAATTTAAAAAAAAATGAAGGGCCTCCTTCATAGTATGTCACTGCTGTCACAATATACAACATGGGCAGCAGTGTACAGAAGTAAGACAATTAATCACAGCAAGCCAGCAGCAGTCCCCTGAGATTAGAACTGATTTCTGGTTGCAAGGCCCAAGATGAGCTCCCTGATCTTCTGATAGGTTGAACTCTGCAAGGTTCTATTGCAGGTTCCATCTGCCTTCCTCTGAAGATAGTCCAGGCTCCAAGTGGAAGTGATGATCCCTCAAACTTACCAACTACAGTGGCATCGTGTGCCTTCATTGTAAGATTTTCTTCACTTTTCCCATGGGTTTCAATTTTCATCAAGGAGCCTCATAGATGCCCTCTTTCTGTTGTTCACTTTTGCTCTATCTTCTGGAGCTCAGAGCAATGTCCTTTATGGCCCCCTGCACCTCTGTGGTATGGGTCCAGTTATCTGTGTGGATCAAAAGCCAGAGGCAGGGATCAGGAAGGCGGGGGAGATAGGCAGTGGTACTGCTGTTGCCTTTGTGGCTCAGCTCCTTGTGTTCTCCTCGGCAGCCCATGAAGCTCAGCTGCTCCGCTTCCCTTTGTCAGCCCAGGGGCAGTGCTACACCAAACTCTAATCATTATAATTTCTACAGTTTTGGTTTAAACTGAAAAATTGAACAAGCTATTAAAAACATTGATAAAAGCATGTGTGTGTGTGTGTGTGTGTGTGCACGGAGATACAAACTGACAGTAATAAACTATGCTTGTGGTTATCTCTAGGTTAGTGGATGACTTTTGCTTTTTTAGTTGTATTTTTCGCTTTTATTTGAAGTTAGTCTACAAAATTATTCCAGTTGTGCTTTTTAAAAATCAGATTCTGGGGTGGGGGATCTAGCACTGCCCCTGCCTAGCAACTGCAAGCTCAAGAGTTTGATCCCCGGTACCAAAATAAATAAATAATCAGATTTTGTAATGAAATTATTTAGCAAGTTCTGCACTTTTTAGGTGACTTGCTTGAAGTCCTATGGCCAGATGGTTGCAGGATAAAAAAAGATCTACTAATTTCTAGTACATGTGTCAGTGACTGTTTGCAGACCTAGGAAGTTCTGCCATCTTAGTAATGTGACCTTCAGAAGGACTTACAATCTCTCAGGTTCCATTTTGTATTTCATTGTTTTAAATTTCATAGGTAAAATCGTTAACATACTTTTAAAAGTTAACATACTTTTAAAAATGTGATGGAGTGAAGCAAATACTAACATACTGCATCTATTGGGTTAGTTATTATTTAGTGTCTTTAGGTAAATCTCAAAATACCAGCCTTAGACTGAGTATTTATTCAGATTTGGGGTTGAGGAGTTAGGTGCTTGGTTTGGTCACTAGAAACTTGAAAGGGGAAACAGTAAAAAAGGAAGAAAAAGAAAAATTTTGTTTAAAATCATGCAGAACTACAACTTTGAAAATTTGTTTAAAGTTCAAGTAGACTTCACAAAGTTTTGCATAAATATGTGATTATCTACCAGAGATTAAATATTGGGAATTTGTTGCCATGATTCTTGAGTTTGTATCCTGAGAAGTAATCAGGCTTCCTTAACATCAGCTGAGATCCTGAATAAATATGGATGGAATGTGAGCAAACAGAAGCTGTCCATTTTGTGAGATATAACTGCTGCTGATTCATTTATAAGGAATGAATTAAAAAATTCATGTGTCCTACAAAAATCAAGGCTCAATCTCAGTTATTTCTATAACTCATTTTTCTTCCATTATTTTCCTACCAAAATCCTAATAAAAATACCTCTTCCTGAGTGCCTACATTGTACCTACTTGGAAATTAGTGGTATTTATTTAAAATTTAGACTTGACAGCTAGGATAGTGTTATTCTTCATTTATTAAAAGAGAATGTCAAGACCAGAGTGGTTAAACACAAGCCAGTCTGATGAGTGGAAAGCAGTAGATCTGGGATCTACACATAGGCTGTTCTGATAGGCAGGGCTTTACCCCACTTCCTGACATAAAGATAGCTGCATCCTTTCCTGACATAGTGAGTGATCACTGCAAAATGAACAAGGTGCTCTTGTGGAGCGTGTTAGAAGATAAGAAATTACTTCTCTCACTTGATGAGTTTGGTGAACCCTGGAAGGTGTTCTTTAAAGAAGGTGTCTCCAACCCAGATAATGTAACTGATCTCCTTTTTAACTGAAAGGAGAAAACACATTATGGACTCATAAAAAAGGGATATTTCCAAAAATGTATAGTTATCTGTTCTACAAAAAGAAAACATGTCTGAGGGTACATTTATTTTTTCTAACAGGTAATCTTTAAGATGTTTTGCTCAAACCATTCTTTCTCCGCAGATTACAGGGCATCTAGCCAGACATGGTGGGACATGTCTGTAATCTCAACCCTCTGAGATGAGACTGGAGGATCACAAGTTTGAGTCCAGCCTGAGCAATGTGGTGACTTAATGATAACTTGTCTCAAAATTTTAAAATGAAATAAAGGGTGGGGGTGTGAGTCAGTATGAAGACCCAAAGTACCAGAAGATTATAGAGCATTAAAGAAAGCTAAGGTGCATTACTCTTACCAGAACTTATGATAACAAATGATTGAGCTTAATTGTGACAGACAGTGTTAATTTCTTTCCTCTTCCATGAAGATGTAACTGTCATCCACTAAGCTGGGAACACTGTTGATTGAGTCAGGTATACAGGAAGGGGTCTTCAATAATTGCGGGAGGCAGACAATTCATCTGGAAAGTGTAGGACATGAGAGAGGGGGAAAGGAGTGCTAAATGTCCACCTGGATTTTAAAAAGTAGATGTCTGAAGTTGTGACAGGCTGCTTAGTAATTATATTGGTCACCAAAGTCAGTTTTCATAGCAGTACAATTCCAGATGTGATCATGGCATAATAAACCATCCCCTCATAAATGTTACATTTCCTGGGATTGCAGTACCTGGCAGGATTTTCTTCATCATTTAAACAGTTTAAATACCACATTATTTTGAATAGTATTTTGCTCAACTGGTGTTTTTCTGTCATGAAAAACAGTTGGAGGGCATGGTGTGGAATAACAGATAAAGGAAAGCTTCCCTTCTGTTTTTATAAAAGCACAATTCACAGTATTCATGTCCTGCTGTCCAGTCTTGATTCACAATGACCAATTCCTTTTTTAGCTACTAAGATAAATTCTGTGTTTACTAAGTAGAAGTGATATCTGTGACTCTGTTATCTACCACTGTTAAAGGACCAGAAGACTCTTGTTCTCCAGATACATGATCCATTATATGCAGGGGTGATTTGAACTTAGTCTTTAATTTATTTCAGTTTTGAACTAAATTTAAGAGCTGATTGCCCATCAGAGAAGAGACTGGCATAATCAAGTCAGACAAGGGCAGGCACGTTGGAGCCTTTCTTGGGTAACTTTCTAATAGACTGAAACTAATTCTGAGCTTCTACCTGTCACTAGAAACAGCATCTAATTCCCATGAACTTGAATTAGTTTGTGTGAAATACTCTTCTTTTGGAGGTACCAGACAGAGTTTATCTCCAAACTATCGACTCTTAGTATCCCGAGTAATTGTGGAGACATTCCCGGGTGGTAAAAATTGCATGCAGACTAAGTCATGACAATTCGATTGGGGTAGGTACAATTAAAATGAATTATGCAGATGCACTATAAGAGAAATTAGAACTAGAAATGTTGATGAGTTAATCGCCATGTCTGTGTACTTATAATACTGAAATAAAAGCAACTTTGAAAAATATTTTTTAAAAGGGAAAATAAACTCAAAAGTGTTAGACATAATTCAGGGTTGGAAGCTAAAGAATCCTTACCTTGACATTCACATAGGACTTTGGAAGGGGTCTTTGTAAGAGTGTGAAATTTTCTTTTCAGAATTTGGGGATTCAACAACCTACAGGTTGAGTGAGAAAGTATAAAACAAGCTTTGTATGAGCTAAAAGATGAATTAGGAGTCCAAAGAAATGCACTTTCTGCTCCATAATTAGAAATTAGAGGAAAATCTAGGGTCTGGAAATAATAAAGTGCAAAAGGAAAACTATTCCAACAACAAGAAACATGGTGTCACTGTGAATTCATGTTTTTCCCTCTCACTTTTTAAGTACATGTATCTTCCATCTGTGTCCTTTGTCCAGAAGTATTAGCAGCCCCAAAATCATTGAATACACTAAGCCCAAATGAGCACAAGGACAATACAAAGGCTAATGATGTCACCTCAAAAGCACCCAGAAGTCAGCTGAACAAGGCTCTCCCAGCCCAAGGATGAGACATAGGATCATAGGCTCATCAAAAAGAATGATGGCTGCAATTGATTAAAGCAAATTATGATTCCACAGTGAGACTCTAAATGGGAAGAAGAAAGGAGAGGAGGAGGAGGAGAAATAAAATGTACTGAGCACTATTGGAAGTTGCTAGAATGCCCATTCATCAACCTGAAATTGAGAGCTAAAAGGAAGGTGTTCTGTTCTTCTTATAGGAATTGCACTTATGACCAACCAAAAGACCTTAGGAGATGAGTGAAAATTTCTAAAACAGGAGGGATTATAGGAATAATAGAGTACTGTATGAGGTCATCAACAAATGATAGCATTAGGGAAAGTCTAATAGCAACTCAAGGGGATTGAGTCAGGCTGAATCACTGAACCCACTGGTGTTTCAGCACCACTAAGGTATGCCTCTCAGATTTCATGTTGATTCCGATGCTGTCTTAGTTACTCTTCTTTGCTGAGACACAATACTTGACATCCACAAGTTAAAAGAGGAGAGGTTCATTTTATCTTACAGTGTGTAGAGGTTTCAGTCCATAGTTGGCTGGCTCCAAAGCAGGGTGGCATGGCAGAGGGGCATTGCAGAGGAGAAACAGTCTATAGCATGGCAGGCAGAAGGCATCAAAACAGCAAGCAGCAGCATTAAATCTGCCTTTTTTCTGTCCCTTTATATTCCATACAGGCTACAAACCTATTGATTAGTGCCACCCATACCCAGGTGTGGCTTGCATTATCCACACCATTCATCCCAGTGTCACACTCTTAATCCACATTCACATTCTAATCCAGTTACCTTCAAAACTCCCCACCTATGAGTTCATGAAGCTTTAAGGGAACATCTAGATACAAGCCATAACAGATACTATCCAAGATACTGTGCAAAGGCCCACTTTGGGAGCATTTGTAGAGGAAAAAGAAATGTCAACTATAATCAAACCTTCCTATCTAAAGTTTAGCTGAGCCACAAAACATTATCAGTTCAATGTAAAATACCAAAAAAAAAAAATAATTTGTGGGATAATTTTTATGATTTATTTAAAAAGTTGGTGGAATTTTTTTTTGTACCAGGGATTGAACTCAGGTATTTGCACTTGTGAGGCAGGTGGCAGAACCACTGAGCTACATCCCTGTCTCCTAAAGCTGGTGGAATTTTTAGAATCAAATCACAAAGTAATTGTACAAGGTAAATTGAGGGTATTGTTGCAGTTTATAAGAAACAAATGACATATAGCAACCAAATACAATGTGTGAAACATTTTTGGATCCTGGGCCAAGCAAACTATAGGGGTATATTTTTAGACCACAGGGAAAATGTAAGTCTCAATTAGGTATCAGTTGATACTAGGGAATTATTTTTTACTTATTTTTACTAGAAACAATAATTCATTGTATTACATGAGAAAAATTTTAAATTCATGCAAAGTATTTATGACTGGCTATTTGAAACTTTCCCAAAAGAATCCCAGCCCCCCAAAAAAAATCGTGGAAGAAAGGAAGAGCAGATAGGAATAGATAAAATTTAAAAAAATGGTAAAATAATGATTGCTGAAGTTTGTAATGGATCCATGTGCATTGTATTTTCTACTTTTGGTTAGTGGTTTTCAACCTAAACATAAAGTCCAAACTTTATTTAGACACACACACAAAGATTGAGGATAGATTAATTAACTTCAGTTGCATTTATCTATTTTTAAGTATTCTCAAAAATCTTTACATAAAATAGAAGACTGTGAACTCACATCTGAATAGATGCCTACATATATAGTAAGTGGAATGAAAAAAGAGAAGCACTGGAGAGTTGTGACTTCTGGAAGAAAAATTAAGGCTGATAGCTTGGGTGGTGACAGCTGAAATTTATCTGAGTAATGAGAATCATCAGAGAAACTTCTGTTGAGTAACTTTCAGCAATGATCTTGCCAGGTATTATCTCCTTTAGAGGTAGATTTGAAGAACAAGATACAAAAAGGCATATTCTTTGGTGATTTGATATGTTTTCTGTGTTTCTGTTGTATCTTTTTCTTTTAAAAGGTTCAGCAAGGTCAATTTAATAGTAAAATTAGTGTTATGTTAGAATGCAAGGCCAGTTCAATGGGCCTGTCACCTGCATAATCACAGGAGTCGTTGTGCTTAGAGGGGTCCCATGATTGGTTCAAGGTTCTGATGTTATCATCTGAAAATTCTTAACTTTTTAATGGGGGCTCCAACTTCATATTGTACAGGAACCTACAATTTAAACAGCTGGTCCTGGTTAAAATGCAGTCTTTGTCGGTATTGAGAGGAAGTAGATTTAATGGACTTGATTAAGTTTATGATTTATTCTTCCTCTGGAGACATGATAGTCACTTCAGAGTCACTTCACAGCACGCTTCTTTTTTATATTCCCAACTCTTTGGGGGCAGCTAAGTTAAACACAGCCTCTGGCACTGTTATTACTTGGGACAATATTAACTTCATGGAAATGACACCCAAAAGCAAAATAGAATTTCAAAACATGATTGCTATCTAGATTAAGTATTTCTTGTTTTGAAATACAATTTTCAGACACAGGTGTGCTTACTGATAGTTCTAAAACATTAAGCTTAATAAAAGGAAACCTGTCTAAGCATATGGAATCATTCTGTAAACAAATATATTTCTGAATATAGATTTTTATTTTCCTATTGTTAAAACAATATTTTCTCTAAGCAAGACTTAAAGGGTTACTATTTGGTATTTGTGTGATTTAATACTAATGTAATATCCAATTAAATATCAGTAATCCCAACGTATAGAAATCTTGAGTGAAGTCACACAGAAGGTCATTTGCCCCTATGCAGTGTATCCTCTTGGGTAGTGAACGTGAGGGTGAGTGGTGCTTTGTCTCAGTGTTGGAACTAACCATGGCCTAGGGACACTAAAAAAGGCCGGGAAGTAATTGTTACTTACCCTTTAAACAGATTTAAGAAGCAATCCTGCAGGGGAAATTTTCAGAAGAAATATTGTGCTGAATAATCCAAAATTCTTTCAATACTAAAAATATTCTTTTAGAAAGGACTGCGTTGTCTAAAAGCTTAGTATTATAACTTTAAGCAAGATTTTCTAGAAATTAACCTTTTGTGAAAGTTATATTGAATCACAAGTTTTCACTGCTATAAAAACATAAAACTTCTGACAGATGTGTATGTTGGTTTTTATGTAATTTCTGTCATTCAAGAGGAAAACCAGAAAACAATTACACTCCAGATCATGGTTTCTCAAGTTGAAGCCACATGTTGCCCTTCTCAACAGTACATTTGTTTATTATTCCTCTCCAACACACACACCTCTCCAAGTAATACTGTATCATGGCTAGTACTTTTAAATTTATTTCCTTTTTTATACATGTACCATAACTGATGTAGACACCTCCCAACTGGATAGGTTGAGTCTATCCCATGGGTTGGGACTGTTTTCCCTCACCATTATCAATGCTGGATATGTTAACTTTTTACAAATGCCCATCTAATGGACAAAAAAATTCTAAATTTGTTTTAATTTGCTTGTTTTAGTTACTGAAGAGTTTATGATCAATTTCTATACATTTATTTTCATGAGAGTCTTCTGTTTATAATAATGTCCTATTTTTAGTGCATTTTTTCAACTGCTTGCAGTCCTGTACATATTAGGAGATTCATTTGTTGATATCAGTGTCACCTATGCATTTTACCATCCTGTCAGTTTGCTTTTACTCCTGGCATACTGTTCTGTTCTGTACAAAACTTTTAATGGTTCTGTCACTAAATCTTTTACACTTTTTGTTTCAGATTTGGGTTCCCTTTTCTACTTTTTAAAGGGCCTTTCTTATCATAAATTTATTTTCAAATTATTTATATTTTTCTCCTAATATTTTGTGATTGTGTTTTCATACAAGTGAATAGAATGATGCTTTTATATATTATGTAGTTTAACTCTAATTTTATTTTTTCCCAAAATTATAGTCAATTCTCCCCAATCAAATTGATGAAAATTTTTATCTTTTCCCTTAAAGATTTGAAATACAACCTATATATCACCAGTAGTAACTAGATTTGCAATTTGTAACCCTTTACTAATCTTTTCAGTGTTTTGTGTTCTAGACAGACAATATATAAATATGGTTTTATCTTGCTATTTGAAATCAGTAAAGTTATTGTCTCTATTCAATTCTTTCTACCTTATTTATCAATCACATGCAAGTTACTGTGCCATATTTTGACAGCTACACAAACAGGCTATGTCCCCATGCTACATGAAAGGTGACTAAATTACCACATACATTTTCCAATAACAATTATGTTCCAAGTTCTCTGTGTGTTTGTTTCTTTGTTTTTGTGCATGTACTTTTGAAGGATGTTCTTCCATCAAGTCCATTAATTAGCTATGTTGCCCTCATTTTACTGATTATGAACCTGAAGTTCAAAGAGGTCATTAACTTTCAATAGGCAGTGAGGTTGTTAGAGACAGAGCCAAAATTCAAACACACATCTAAGTAGAAGCTGAGCCCCTGCCTTTGATCTGTGCTCCCAGACACAGGTAGACAATTAATAGTCTTGCAAAGTCAAATGTTATTAAGGCAGTTAATGTGGTGCAATGTGTCATGAGAGGCACTGTAAAGAGCAAAAGGGAAAATTCCATAGAGAAGAGGATGTCTCCATGTTTGGAGAAGATGCTCAGATCATCCCAAGGCATCTCTGTAGCCCTTCAAAATCACTGGGATTTTGAGCCACACATCATGACTGTAATCTGGCCCAGGACACTTGAGCGGGTGGTCCAGGCTGGCCAATTAGGTTAGCAGGGCATCAGCCCCACCCAAGAAGGAAATGAAACTATAGATTCTGTATTCACATCTCTTAAGAAACTGCCCTTTAGCAAGTACATCAGAGTTAGCCAGAGATCACCCAAGTTCCAGAACAGTCAAAGCAGTGTCTCTATTAGATTGGAAGGGAGAAAGGCCGCTATCTTCATGGTCTAATAGCTATGGAAAATAAGTTACTAAGTCCCTTTGGTTGAATAACTCAGAATACACTTAGATATTAATTTGGAGATTTTTTTTCTTTTTCTTTTAGCATTACACATTTAGCAATGTGTGTGTTAGCATCCTAATTCATCACTGTTTTGTTCTATTTTTCAGAGTGCCAAAATTTACATTTTCTACCCTTATTTTTTTCTCTTAGTTGGCTCTTGTGTATCCAGATACTACTTTTCAATTTTTTTTAGCATTTTAGAAAAAAATCAGTCTGGATTTTAATAACTAATAAAAGTCAACAAATAATAGATAAAGAATAAGTATAAGCAGGATGTTGGAAACCTTCCTTCTACCCTCTGAAAATGGCCAGCTGACATGTAATGCAGCCACCTGCTTTGTGCAATCAGTCACCATGCCTCTGTCCATAGTTTTTTGATCAGCTTCTGACTCCTTTCTTGCCTGACTTTGCCAAAAGGACTATTCTATTTTCTCATTTTCTTCCCTCACCCTCATTTTAAAGAGTGCTTATCTCCAAATAAGGCATTTTCTTAAATTATTCAGAGATACAAAATTCCAGACAGAAGGAAATTAGCAATGCAATGCTGAGAGTTCCAGTGATGGATAGCTGCTTTCTCCATAGGTTCTCTTAGTCACTTGAGTCTTGGGTATTTTTCCATGACTAATCGAAGAGGACTCATTTGAGGCCTTGAAGGTTTGATGTGCATGTTAATTTTGACCTCCAAAACTATATCTTACTTTCATTTTATTTTGAGTTGCTAAAGATGGAAACTAAGGCATTGCACATGCTAGGAAATCACTCTACCACTGAGCCCTCCTCCTACAATATAAATAAAAAAGAAAAGCAATGTGTATTGTTAACATCTTAATTCTTCATTGTTTTGTTCTTTCCTTCAGTGTGCCAAAATTTACATTTTCTACTGTTATTTTTTTCTCTTAGTTGTCTCTTTTGCATCCAGATGTTACTTTCAATTGTTTTCTTAGAGTTTCAGACAAAAATCAGTCTGGATTTTAATAATTATGCAAAAGTAAAAATATTAATGTGAATGCAATGCTTCTTATAAGAAGTAGAAGGTAGCAAGTTGTATGGATGCAATGCAATGTGTTCACTGCTTTCTACCTACTTATTCTTGGAGTATACCATAAGAAAACAAACCCATAAGTCTAGAAAGATAGATTAGATGGAAATAAATAGGAAAGAGAAACATATTACTTAAATTAAAAAAGAAAATTTCTATACAAGTCATTTATAGTCTCTTAGAATCTGACAGAGTAAAATTGAAAAATGAATGAAATCTAGACAAGCAGCAAAAGTTCTTTGTATGTCTTCAAAAAACATCTAATGTTTTAAGGTTCAACAATCTGATTACAAGTCTGGTACAAAAGTAAAAAATAGATATGATGAGGAAATTTAATTCTTGTAACATCAGCTGAAAGTCTATTCCTTAACCAATTGGAACATCTGATAACTTTATCCTACTGAAAATTTATCTTCTAAAACATTATCAATAATGTTAGTCTATTGTCTTTTGTTACAAAAGGTCCATAGAGCCTTCATGCCAGGCAACACTAGGATGTTCCTGCTGTTTTCTCTGCCTTAAACCTCAGCTCAGTTTTTCATGCCTGAACCTCAAGGAAGAATAAAACCTACCAGCTGGGGCTTGTTCTGCTTTGACAGTTGTAGCTGAGGAAAAGGGCACAGTAAGAATCCTTGAACTTGATTTTCAGTGAGTTAATTAAATATTTTATTTCTAGCGGCCACCAGTATTTGCTTTAGGTTATTCTAAAGGACACTGCTATATTTATCCCTTAGATATTCTTCCTGAAACAAATTTTTAGTTTCCAAAGAGTTCAACTTATCAAGGTAATAAGGTATTTTTATTGTTTTCCATTCAATAAAATATTTATGAAACCCAGATGACAAAGCTACACTTAATTTTTTTCTTTTACATTTATAGTCACTTACTATTCCTAAGGACTGTTCACTCTCTCCTCATGCACATAAACCTATTAGTTGACTATACCTTTGGCCTTTGATTCATTTTTGGTTGTTACTAATAGGGATGAAATTATTTTGAAAAAGAAATTATGCTCGATGTAAGTACAGTAATTCATTTTAAATCTCCTTAGTTCCTCCAGCCTGTTTGTCTAACTAGTCAAAGGAATCAAAATCCCATAAGACCATTTCTGTGCATGTATTTTTTTAACTTTAGATATTCTGGATAAAACAAGGAATTAGTGATGACTTAATGATTTCCACAAGGTCTACCCATAATCTACCACTGTGGGGGAAATATTAAATTTATCTTCTGTCAAAATCGTTTGGGTCTGGAAAGATGCCTATTACTTATATAAAGTCATTTCCAGATCTAAGATGACACAGAGTCTATCAAGTCAGACTCACAAGAACCAGAGATCCTACCATGTATGAAACTTAACTCATAATTTGAAGGATGAAGATGAGGATAAAGGCAATGCCCAGAAACAGCTGAGATGATTAGTGACACAAGTCCTCTGCCACACAAGGATGTGGTCTGGTCCCGACTTAATATCTGAAGCCTCTGAATGACAAATTCAGGGCATCACTTCGACAAGGGAGTGGTTCTGATATGAAATAACTCCCTCTGATACCTTGGTGATTATAAAAAAATATTAAAGCTTATCTAACGCTTTCTAATGAGCCATTTCCCACTAACCCATAAGTTCCTCATTTGTTTGCTATAAACAGTATAGACAGGCTAGATACATCCTGAAAAAAGGGACTCCACAGAGAAGACTCTCATTATCCTGCTAGTAAATACCATCAGGAGGTCTGATTAGCATGTTTATTATGTCTATCCCTTACTGGGTCATCTCTTTCTCTGTCTCCTTCTCTCTGTCTTCCTCACCCCACTCCCCATCTTAATCACTTTCCTGGTCACTGGGATAAATATCTGACACCAACAACTTAAAGGAAGAGAGTTTTATTTTGGCTCATGATTAAAGCCCATGGTCAGCTAATTTCAAGGCAGAAATGCTCTGGCAGAGGGGCCTGGTTCTAGGAAAAGCTTCTCACATCATGGGAGTCAAGAAGAGAGGAAAGGGAGGTGCCCATTAGGAAGATACAGTTTCTAGGTCATGCCCCCAGTGACCTGCCTTCAACCAAATACCCATCTAATGAGAAGTCAGTTATATGGGCCTCCGGAGTCAATCACCATCCAAAAGCAGCACCTATGAGTGCATGAAGCCTTTGGAAGATATTCTTGATCAAAACCATGACTCCTTCCCACCCATCTTCTCTCCCATTCTCCCTCTTCTCCTTGCCCCTGCTCCTCTCTTCCTCCTTTCCTCTCTCTCTCTCCTTCTTGGGCATCACCAGGAGAGAAAGCATGGCTTAAGCTGCAAATTATTGTCTTTTCAATGCCTATACCTACAGCTAATGGTATTATAAGATGAATTTAAATGTATGTGCTGATATCCATATAACAATTTATCATTTGTGGCACATTCACAGTGCCATACACAAACCACCAAAATCATTGGCTGACAGTTTGTGTTACTCTCTACTATAGTAAAATTCAGCCTTTTTCTGTGCTGGGATCAAACCCAGAGCCTCACTCATGTTTAGACAACTGTTATACCATTGAGCTAGAAAAACTTTCAGATTTTTTTTCTCAGGTTTTGTGACTGGTCACCATCCAAAACACTGAAGATGCTTTTCTCTTTTAAATGTCTGACTTGGGATTATTGTTAAATCTTCTACTAATCTCAGCATCTTTTCTCAATGGTTAGTCTTCAACATTCTCACATACTCTCAGCCATTTAGAATACAAGAAAATGCACCAGAAGAAAGAATTGGAAACAAACTATATAGATTTGGGGAAATTCAATGTTCATATCATAGTTGTGAATTACAGAGTTTTGAACAAATTAACATATCACATGGGGCTGATTTTCATAGCTCTTCTTCTTTTGAATCAGAGCCATGTAGCTAATGTCTCCTAGCTATCTGGTTCTCAGGATAATAAAGTTCTTGGTGGCTGATTGTCAAGACAAATATTCTGGTTGAAATCAAACCAGCTGACCTCATTGATAATCCTCATCCATTAATTCAACAAATTGCAATTGGACTTCTACTCTGTGTAGTGTACGCTGATTATATTATAGGGACCAAGCCAATTATGGTCCTTGCCCTCATGGTCATGACCTTTTAAAATGACCTATAGAAGAAACTGAGGCCCAGAGAATCTCTGAACTGTGCTTTTTATAAGGCAGTAACATTCTTATGAGGTTATTCAACAAAGATGACAAGCAAACAAAAAACGGTTGCATTATGGATTCCAGATATTGGTAGTATGCTATATGACTTAGATTAATTTTCACTAGATTTCTAAAGAATGAAATTAATCATCTGGTATCATAGAAAATCAATAAACTTCAAGCTGCTCTGAAAATACTAACATAAGAGTTTTAATGTCTCGGTTGTAGTTACCTGAAATGATAGTTAATGATAAATGCCTTCTATAATACACACCAGAGACTCTCTGAATTCGTACTGAAACTGATGATTTTTTTTTCTCTTTTGCATAGTGTAATCTTTAAATGGTGGGTTGAAATCAAAGATTTTCTATCCAAAATCCCTTCTTAAACCTATTTGCCTTCTTCATCCTGAACTCCAGACACATGGAGTCTGCTGTCATTGGAGCCTGAGTTTATAAAACAGATATTCAAATTCTGTTTTGAGTTGGGTAAGGTCTTAGAAAACTCCTTCAAAACAGAAACTTTATAAAGGGATGAAAACTTCTGTATCTTCTAGGTCCCCAAAGTTCCTACTTAATGGCCTCCTCCTACACTTTGCATTTTTTGGAAATACATACCATTAATTTATCCAACTCCTTAACATCAAGCCCTAGTAGAAAGGCCATACCAGGTGACCAGGGAATTTCTGTCCTACTTCCTTTACTTAAGACAATTATAAGCTCAAAGGAAAAACAATCACAGTTCCATAATGTTATAGATGACCACACTTTATAAGATCAGAGAGAAAGGCAGTAATTATGTATATTCAAAATATTATGTGAAAATCTTTTATTTAACCCCTAAAAGGCAAAATATATTATTATGTTCAGAGGCCAGGTTAAGAATGACCTAATTAAACCAGAACAGCCAAATTGCCTCTAGTATTGGAAAGATTATTCAGTCATGTACCAAGTAAAGAGATTATGTTTATGGTTGAGGGTGAATAAAGAATACATGCAGGTTATTTCTGGACTCAATTTTGGTATGCCAAGATGTAATATAATTAAAATTAGAGTGAATGTTTAATTTTTTTAATTTATTACAATAAAAGACAAATTGCCATTCATCTCTCCCAGAACACACCCCCCTCACGTCTAACACAATTATTGTGCCATCATATTTGCTACTTCTTGAAGCAATTTGGAAGTTCTCTTTGCGGACTATCTTTACCTGACCTCTTATAGCTGCCTTGATGTCCCGAATCATTTCAAAATATTTACCTTTCATGGTCATTTTGACTTTGGGAAAGAGCCAGAAGGAACATGGTGCCAGATCCAGTGAATGAGGTGGATGAAAACACACTGTAACGTTTTGATGAGCCTGCCTTTCCATTGGACAGCACTTGGCAGCAGCATTCCCTATATATTTTTTTAAATCACACTTCATAAGACACTCATAAAAGAAGACTTCCAGAACTGTTTAGAGAGTACACTGATTTTGTTTTTCTAGGTGAATTATCACTTAAACTTTCCTAGTTTGAACGTTTCTACTACATAAATATCTATTGTGCCGGGAGTTATTTGTAGATGCCAGATCTCAGGCTTTTCAAGAGTCTAATGTAAGTTGCTACCAAGAGCAAAGGGGCATCCCCAAGCTACTGCTATGATCAGTCAGTTTTCTAATCAAATAAATAGAGGATTTTTTTACTGAATAATTATAACTGAAATTCAAGCCCTTTCCAAATGGAAGCTGTGGTGCTGGAAGAAATGAGGACAGGAGAATACAGAATTTTGCTCCTGTTTCTTCTCTTTTCTGAGACAAAGTACCAGTGGTGTTAGAATAAAGCAAACAAAGTTTGTGTAAATAGGGAAGGGTAGAGGGGGTATAAGGAGGGAAGGGGTATGGAGGAAAATTGAGAACCAAGATCTGTCATGTAGAGGTACAAGATCCCAATGATGAATGTAACTACTGTAAACTTAAAAAGTACCAATAAACTCAATGAGAAAAAAAAAAAAAAAGAAGAAGAAGAGCATGATAGCAGGGAGGCCTTCTGACAGTGGCAGGTGTAAGACAGACAGAGCAGCAGTCCTCTCTAGGAAGGCAAAGAGCCATTAAAGGTGTCATTTACTTCTGAGGTTAGTGTCATATTCCTCTAAAGACTTGTCACATATGGTGAGTTCTACAGACCGGAAAGCGGGTCAGAAAGGCATTTGCTGAAAAGGCAAACTGGGCTCTTTTTGCATCCATGGTTGCCTGGGGTGCGACATTTTGGATAGAGAGAAGCACTTCTGTCTCTCTACCCAACATGAAGCAACCTTGTGCTGGAGAGTGTCCCCACTCACAGGACTGACCTCAAGACAGACCAGAGAGTGTATGTGCGTGAGCATCTGTCCTCCCTGTCCCTTGCTCTGCAGTTTTTTCATCTATAGCTTCCATGCTGTTCCAGGTTCTATGTGCAATCAGTGCTTAAGTGAAATATAAGAATCCAAATATAGCCAAGGGTATACTACACTGAGCCCTGATACACAGTTCCAGGGTTCTTGCCTTCTATCTGTAATTTCCTCATATACTTTAGCTTCAGCAACTGTCTCTAACTTACTTCTTTGTACTTAGACCTCTGCTTCATTTGTTCCAAAGGCACAATGCTGTCTTGCCTTGTGTGCTGTTGGTCAGTTTTAGAGATATGGCCCCACCATTCACCTCTGGTGGCTGACACCCGGTACCCCAGTGCCAGTCCCCAGCCTTTTACTGTGTGCAGTCCCTGCATCAAGGTGGCCTCCAGGTCCCTCAAGACCCTTTTGTTTGTTCTTCCTGTTGCTCCTGCTCAAAGTCCCCATCACTTCTAATACCATATATGTCCAACTTGGCTTCAAATCTTATATCTGCGAGCACGTCCACGTATCATAATTTTATTCTTCATGGTATTTCTAATGCTTCCTGGTTTTATGTGTATCATGCAACCTAAATCCCTAGACTAACATGGTTTCCTCTTATTTTCTGCTGAGAGACAGAAGGATGCCAAAGTCAGAAAGTTATATTAACCTTAAAATTGAACACAGAAATATCTACAGGTGTTCAAAGGGTTAAACATAGAAAAATGTTGACAGATCAATATGATTAGAGTATTAAAACTTACTGAGAAAATTTGTTAATAAAATATAGTGAAGATTCTAGAAATTAAAGCTCCTGAGTTCTACTGAACAGAGATCATAAGTAAATCACAGCATTTGGATGGTGTGTTGTAGGATTAATTCTTAATTTTTAAAAAAATCAGATGTCGCCCAATCTCTGTTCACTAAAAAAGTCAAATATTTAATCAGAGTAAATGTAGTACCCAGACCCATAATACTTTGATTGCTTCAAATGAATCAGAACACTAAAAACTTAGAAGTAAAAAGTATAAACACAAGGCTATATTCTATGGTTTTGTCTAAAATGTGTATATAATGACTTCATAATTCACTAAACCTGATTACATTTAGTTATCCCTGCAGATCCTGCCCTTTGGTGCACTGGTGATTTAAATACTCTGATTTCACATAGTATAAGAATAGTTTTATTCATTATAGCATATTCATTTATGACATTCCTCTGGCTAATGTAATGTACTACTGTTTTTGTTTTCATGCTCCGAATGAAGTATTTGGCAATCATTAAACATCATCCTTCCAGAAGTTCACAATAGTCATGTATTTACCTGAAGCTTATAGAATGCAAGTGTGCTCTCTAAGAAAAGTCTTTCAAATTCTATTCACCCTGCAAGTTTCCTCCATGGAAGATATTTAGTAATCACACGATGAATGCATGGATTGGATGGGATGGTTTGGATGGATGGATGGATGGAAATAAACATGTCAATGAATCAGCAGGCAAGAAAATATTTCTTGCCTCCTTTTTTCATTTTTAAGTCCCTAAAACAAAATAATTTCAGAACTTTGAAACTACTGAGACACAATAATGCAACTCACTAAAAGGAATTTTAAAGTTAAAAAAATTTTTCAAGAAAGGGATAGGAAAATATCTTCAGCCTTGTTAGTCAGCAGGGCAGTGCTTTTTAAAACCACAGGGATTTGTCACCACACATCCAGTTGTCGGCAGGATGAGGGATAAATGGAATTTTATACATTAATGTTTGTTATATAAAATGTTACAGACACATCACAAAAGTTTGTGGTTCCTTATAAAGGAAGAGAGGCAGTTAACATGTGACCCATCAATTCCACTTACTCAAGTAAAACAATATGTATCCATATAATGACTTTCATAATTAAAAATATCCCCAAATTAAGAACAACTCAAATGTCTAATCCAAATCAGTAGGCAAAAGGGTGAACAAATTATAGTTTCTCCGAACGGTAAAATACTTACAGCTCAGTAGAAAAGGGAACAGGGCCTTGATTGAAACTTCTGAAACCATGAGGTAAAATAGACCTTTCCTCCTTATAAATTGATTGTCTCAAATACTTTGTCACCGTGATGGAAGGTTAACACAATATCTTGCAAGCATACTACATTTAATCCTCCAAAAATCCCTGTAGGTTACTTAGTGGAGATTGGGCAAGTTTAGAAAACAACAGGCAAGAAAGATGCTGTAGTGCTTTCATTATCTGGACAGGTGAAGTTTCTCAGGGCAGGTGTGAAGTGTCTTCATGCAAGAGATGGTTGGTGTACCCTTCAGTGAAACAAAACCTTTCCAACAGGAAAACTGAGTCACTGATGTTTTTCATGAGCATTTTTAAGACAGGAAATGAGGGAAAGAGAAAAAAAGGTGATTACATTTTGTCTCTGGGGTCTATAAATTTAAGTGAAATGAATAAATAGACCACAAGAAGAATGGAACATCTAGAGTCCACCTCCTAGTCCCAGCAGCTCATTACCTGCTCCCAGGCAGTAGGAGAACCTCAGCCATCCCAGTGGGACAACAATGATTTCACTCTTCATGGTCTGCCCTAAATGGTAAAAATTCCTTCTAGAAGCTAAGGCAGATATGTTCTGCCAGTTTGCAATGCTAAACTGAAGGAAACTGGGTGAAAAAGAAAAAACTCAGGTCCCGAAATGGAAATCAGTAAACTGATAAGAATTGTGTGGTTGAACAAATCTTATTAAAATGCATCATTTGAAGCCAAACTTTTAAATAGTACCATATTCATATCCTATATGCAAAACTCTTTAAATATGATTTTAGTGCTAGGCATATATTTGAACTAAATACATATAGACTAAGTAACAAGACAATTGGGGAAAAAAGAAAAAAATACTTCTTGTGTTTTTGTGATTTTTCTGAACTTTTGTCATTAAAATGGGTATTTATTTTTATTACACATTGTTATAAAATAGCATTTCTTCAAAGATGATTAATTCAGGCTGTCCTGGTTGTTGAAGTTCATGTTGAGAAGTCTGCTGTAATTATGATGTTTTCCTTTGTGAGAGATTTTGTGCTTTTCTCTGATAGCTTTTAAGATTCTGTCTTTTTGATAGATATCTGGAATTTCAAGTTGAATATGTTGGGGAAGCTTCTTTTTTCATCGTGGTTGGTTAATGTTCTGTAAGCCTCCCTTATCTTCAAGTTGAAGTCTTTCCTTGTACTTAGAAATTTTTCTATTATAATTTCTATAAACAGATTTTTTTTTCTGGGTGTGCTGTCTTCTAATTTCTAACTTCTTCTAGCCCTAAGTTGGTTGGTCTTCTTAGGGTCATCTAGTAGTTGTTGGATGAATTTTCTTGTTCTCTTATTTTTAAGGCTTCTTTTATAACTCATTGTAATTTACCATTTTGTCTTTCATTTCTGAAATACTTCACGTTGATCATTTATTCAGTATATAAATTCTGTACAATTTTTAAAATTTACATTATTTCTGTCTGATACATTTTTGTGGAGTCTCTATCTTCGGTAAATTTATCATTCATGATAAATGAACCATTTTGGTCGGTTCTTTCAATTTTTTATTTTTTCCCACGCCCATATTGGTTATTTTGTAGGGTAATTAACTTTTGGGTCATGCCCTCTTTGGACTTGCCACATTTCTTTACTTCTTTATTCAATTCGTAAAGCTCAACTGCCTGGTATTTGCTTTTCTCTTCATCAGTGCCCCCTGTATGTGTCTTGAGGGAGTTGTGAGAACTTGGGGGCCTTTTGCTTCCTTGTTTTCCCATGTTCCTGTGTGTATGTGTATATTTATTGGTTTCTTTTTTTTTTTTCTTGGTAGTGAGGGTTGAGGTCAAGTAGATTAAGGAGACAGATTATAGTTGATAGGAAGATCTTTTTAGTTAGTAACTGGAAGGTAGTAACCGTCTAGTGAAATATTTTTAGATTTGTGCAGAGATAGTGTTCACCCTTTAAGATTTTTAATTCAAGTGGTTTGGATCCTATCACTATGTTTTGAGAAACAAATTGCTACCAGTTAAAAGAACATCAAGAAATTCAAGTATACATCACTAATGTGTTAAATCTTGCATTTACACTTTCACCTTTTACCAGTATACTTTACCACTTATACTCTATTATTAGAAGCAGTTTGCAATGTGGAAGAAGGGAAAGAAAGATATGAACAGATAGGTGAAAGAGGGGTATAATTACATAGGACATAGGAGAAATAATAATAGGTATATAGAAAGTTGATAGGAAATAGAGATAAAACTGTAAAAAATTAGATAGTGCACAGCTTATGTTTAAAGCCTACTATAGTCATAATGAATAGCTAGTGTTAGGGTTTTAAGAAGACATTGTAGGGGGCAAGGCTAGGTAGTAAGAGAAGGGAGGTGAAAATTGGAGTTGAGTAAACTTCCATGGTTAATATATTTAACACCCGTAAAGTGGAGAAGAGGCAAGGAAAGACAAGGGGCTTGGTAACATAAAGAAAAGCAAAAAGAATGGAGAGGACAGAAGTTTAATATGAGAAAAGATAGGAGTGACAAATAGTAGAGGATAACAAAAAAATGAGAAGAATTTTAAAAGAGGGAGAAACAAGTAAAGAATAAGAAAATAGCATTGCTACAGAAGCAAGGGTTGAAGAAACGAAAGCGGGAGACCAGAAGAGGGAAAGAAAATGAGCAACTAAATCACAGCTAAAAGAAAAAAATAAAGAAAAGTAACAGATTAATCCAGTGAGAACCCAGATCAAACACTGCAATAAGAGAACATACATGCAGTTTCCACATTGCCACTATGTCATGCAGCCTGAATGTCCACACAGTTCCCTTCTTGCCTTAGCTGCGGTGCGAGTTGGTGGGCACAGATGCACACGAGAGGCAGTCCATGGCACCACTCGCTTGTTTGTCCTCTTTCACTACCATGTTTTCTCCCGTGGCTGGTGAGGGGGAGATGGAGGGAAGGGGAGGTGTATGCAGAGTCTGCCTCAGGAGCCCACCCTCTGAGTGCCCATTTATCTCTCAATCTATTTGAAATGCTCTTGTGTTGGCTGCTCCCTGGAGCAGCAGGGTCTAGGGTGGAACAGATCAGACAGGTGTACACCCGCCCTGACGATACCACTTCTCCCTTCCCATGATCCAGATATTTCATTTGATCTGCATGGCTTGTCTTTCCTATTAATTTTGTTTCATGGTGTATGCCTCTCCCCTACTTCATAATACCTGTGTTTTCAGTGAATCTTCGCTGTGAGCCTCCAATGCAGTTCTTCCTCAGATCAGCCGTGTTGTTCCTCTTTAACTTCTTAAATGAGTACTGATGAAAATGGAAATGGAATTTCACTGGTAAAAAATTAATCAGCCCGTGTGGTGAAAGTTTGTTAATGATTCTTTTAATAGATTTCATCAATGAATGCTAATTGATAAATAGTACAATAGAATCAAATAATGTGCAGTCAAAAAGAAGAAACACTCCAATTGCTTTTCAAATATCTTTTTCAAAGGTAATTTTTTAAATTGACAATATGAAATAGGAAGAAAAGGACTAAAGGTGTAGGGGAAGTTGGAAGGGTAGGGGAAAGGAAATGAGGGAAAAGAAAAATATGAGAAAATGAAAAAATGTAACAAAGTCTTTGTAAATAGGGGAGGGGGAGGGGTGAATGGATGCATGAGGAAAAAATGGGAACCAAGATCTTTCATGTAAAAGTAATGATAAATGTAACTGTACTGAATACTTAAAAAGTACCAGTAAACTCAATGAGGAATAAAAGGTTATTTTTATTTTTTAAAAGACTCTCTTCTTCTGATCAACATATGCTACGTTCCCTGAAAGCAGAAAGATGGTCTAGAATTATCTGAGACCTAAACACCAGCAATGACTGGAATAATAATGTTCCCAAAAGAACCCAATGTAAATATCATTTTTCTTCTGTTTGATTACTTTGAATAGCATTCATACTTTACATGAATTATAACAAAGTGTTTGATTATCCAAAGAAAAAGCCAATATTTGGGGTGATATTATTCATAATGGAGCTAAAATAGAGACAAGGTAATATTTTGATGGGGCAACTTGGTAGAGAGGGTCGTCTTCACTATTGAAATGAAAAGCTGTTGAGAGTGTGCCTTGGACTTGAAGTATCTGATAATGATCACTATTTGTGTCTCTTGAAGAAGGCATGTGTGGCTAGCAGGATATCCGTAAAGAACATTCTTTAGCTTTCATAACATTTTGTAATATTTATTTGCATAATTTGACTTGGAAAACATTTAAAATATTAGAAGGAAGTACTTAGCTAAACAGTAGTGTAATACTGGGAAAGTAGGGGTGATGGAGGCTTCTGGGTCACATTGTATCCCCTGTAATGGTTAGTGACCAAGATATAAGTTTCAGGGTAGATCTGGCTCTATCATGTGTGATATTTACTAAGTATCTTAAATTTTCTGAATCTCGATCCTATAAAAAAGAATTGGAGAATATCTGCAGTCCTAACAATAAAATGTACAGACAAGTGGTCTTAGTCATTTTCTCATTTCTGAGACACAATTCCTAACACCCACAATTTAAATGAGGAAAGGTTTATTTTGGCTCATGGTTTTTAGAGGATTCAGTCCATGGTTGGCTGGCTCCTAGGTAGGAAGAACATGGTAGTAGGGTTTGGAGAAGGAAAGCTGCTCACATCTTGGTGACCAGCAAGCAGAGAGAGAAAGGAGGAGCCAGGGCACCGCCCCCGCAGTGACTCACCTCCTAATGCACACTCAGCTAATGAATTCCTTAGTGAAAAAATAATATAGCACCTCATTAACTAGTCACCTTCCACAAGCCATATCTCTAAGTTTGGGGCAACAATCTAGATCTACACCACAGCATTAGCAATTTCACACTGACTTGGAAATGAGTCTAAAGAATTTTCCAATGAATAGAAAAAGCAAGAACATACACAGAAGCAGGAGATTACATAGGAACGGACTGTGCTGATTTGCAAGGCATTAGTAGGTGTCCTCAGCAAGTGACACAAGAGCAAATACAGTACTTATCTCAACCCTACATTCCACTTGGGTGCACTGAATCGAGTTATCTCAGAGGTTTTGCTGGGTAGGCAGGATATCATATGTGACAATATGGCAATCTCCAGACAGGCAGGTATTAGGGCCTAAGAGATCCTACTGAGTATCCCATCTGTGAGCAGAATACTGTAAGCTCAGATAAGCATGACTTTTTCATCGGGGCTCTGTCCCCAGAGATAAAAGTCCTTTCCACTAGCCTGATTCCAGGAAAGGCACTAGTAAGAATCAAGCTGCAACCAGTGTTTTTGTAGAAATTCATGATACACAGATCATAGAATAAAAAGTAGGGGAAAATCCACTGTTTTGAGCTTGAAACATTAAAAGCATTAAGTTGGAAGACAGCCATTAAGCCTACGAGCTGAAACAGGACGTGAAATGAACAGCACCAAGGCTTCAAGGTGAAGGTCAATCATGGTCAGCAGGCAAGAGCATGGTGATCAGGACAGGCGCAAATCTAGAATTAGCTGAGCTGGAAACAGTTGGCAGGAAAACTCCTTACTAGGGTTGGCATATGGGGCAGAGAAGAGGACTGCTGCACTCTTCTTCCTGTTTCAAACCCAGTTGTGACCAGATGGTAGAGCCCTCCTCATAAATTTCTACATGGACTGTGAGCGTTTCTTTTTCTTCACCTTTTCACTAGATGCCTTTACTACCCACAACTTCCTATCCTTAGTGTTGTGTCCTTGTGATGAACTTCAGATTTGCATAATGTTAGCTGTTCTGTGAAATCTCCTCTGCTCTCCCCAAGAGGAGTTAAACATTGATCCCCCTGTACCCTTGAACACAGCAGTTGCATAGCAGAGTTCACCCTCAGCCTGCCTTTCTAAGTAACTGCGGGCTTCAGCAACAGATCCATTCACCTTTAGTGCCCTGGGCCTGTGCCACATTTCCTGGCATGGGAAGTGGTTAAGAAATAGCAGGTAAGGTCCCTCCAGTGGTGTGAAATTCTTTCTGAGAAACAGAAGGACTGGAAGACAATTTATCTTTGTTTCTCACTGAAGGTTGGGACTTTGAAAACAAAGCAGAATATTTGGAAATAACAGCCAGACCACCAAATTGAATGCAGTCACCAGCATGTTGGGCACCTTGTGAACACCTGAGAGCCCCTCAGGACAATGAGGAAAAGCGGCTTGAGTGAGAACCACAGCAGAATGATGAGGTGGCTCTGTACTGACACGAGAGGAGTTGGAAAGAAAGCTCATGGCTATAAATGGAAGCAACAGTCTCATGGAACGAAAAGCAATAGCAGAGGCAACACACCCTTGTTTCAAGAAGAAATAACTCGGAAAACGACTTAGAAATACTTATTGGTCTCACATGTAGATATAGAATGGTAAGGAGCAGGAGAATTAAAAAAGTGTTTTAAAACATATGTATTAACTCAGAAACAGCTTTTGAAGCAGAAATATACATAAAACATTTTTATGTATTTTTACTGTAATAGTAATAAAGGTATAGTAAAGAGAATTTTAGAAATATTAAAAAGTTGTATATTTAAAATATAAACTTCTAGTTAGTTTTGCAATAAAGAAGTGCTCTACCTCCTGTCTAACAAGATAAGATGGTTGGATGAACAAGGATTTTAAAGAAACCAAAAGTATCCTGAATTAAAATATGGGTTCAAGGTGATAAAGACTGGCACTACTTATATTTTGCTTCTTAGCTTCCTATGTTTTCCAAATAACTTGCAGAATAGATTGAGAAAGAATTAATAAAAGCAGCAAACATGAAATGATGAGTTTTTTAAAACTTTTACAATAGCTTCAAAAAAGCCAAATAGTTCTTCATAGTCTAATAGATATGTTAGTTCTCTAGAGAAAAAAGTATACAACTAATGAGTGATATAAAAGGAGATCTAAATAAGTGGAGAGATGAAACATGTTCATGGACTGGATTACTGAATATCTTAATGATGTCAGTCTTTCAAAATTGGCCTACAGAGTAAATAAAATACTAATCTAGATTCCAAGAGGCTTTTCTCTGGTGAAAATAGATAAGCTGATTCTAAAATGTACATAGGCGATACAAGATCCCAATAATGAATGTAACTGTATTGCATACCTAAGATGTACCAATAAACTCAATGAGGAAAAAAATAAAATGTACATGGGCAAGCGAAGTGCCAAGAATAGTCACACTTTGTGAACAAAGAACATGGAAGGCATCGCTCTACCAAACATCAAGAAATACTCATTAGGAGAGTGTAATTTTGGCATGAGGTAAACAAATACAAAAGTTCAATATTGTAGAAAACTCAAAAATCAGCAGAAGCATTTATGGACACTAGGTTTATGACTAAGAGAGTGATTAAAATGTAAATAAGTACAATAAAAATACTGTTTTAAATGAATGGTGCAGGGATTATTAGGTATACATATGAAAAATGAAATCAGAATGCTACATTATATCAATTCCTATTCCATCACAGAACTAAATGTGGAAAGTAAGACTACATTGATAATAAAGGAAAATACCTTAATAATCATAAATAACCTTGGGTTACATATATCTTTACACACAAAATTTCCAAATTGTAAAGAAAAGAATAAAAGAATTTCTATGCATGAAAAAATGCCATAAAAAAGTGGAAAGTGAAGCCACAGGATTAACAAA
The DNA here is from genome assembly GCF_012274545.1 of Fukomys damarensis. Lineage (NCBI taxonomy): Eukaryota > Metazoa > Chordata > Mammalia > Rodentia > Bathyergidae > Fukomys > Fukomys damarensis. The sequence goes on along the minus strand of NW_022900928.1, from coordinate 90,542,662 downwards.
TTTATCAATACATATAATTGTGACAAAGAGCTGTGGCTGACTCGCACTATTGGACTATGCCAGGGAGCATGCTTTATTTCCGCTGGAGTCCCATGTGGAAGCCACACAGCATGGAACATAATAGAAATTTTGTTCACATTCTGACATTGCATATGCTGTCATTTCTACTTTTCAATTCTGTCATTCATTTTCAGTTTTTCTTTGTGTCTTTACAGGAAATTTAGGGGAAATTTCTGGCCCGCGTTCTAGAACAAATTCCACTTAAATCTTTTCTCATGTGCCTAAAATGTTTTCTTGTTTTTACTGTAAGAATCTTTAGCATTGGCATGAATTTATGATTTAGATATATTTTATGTTTTCTAGTATTCTCTGAAAATTATAATAATTTCCCATGTGTTAGTACAGTTTTATAAAATATTTCTAATGGATACTTACAATTTGTTCGGATTGTGATCTAATCCATCCTTTTTTCATCAGAAAGCATTATAGATTTACTTTTTCAAAAGACAAAAAAAAAATCAGTGAAGACTTCTTAGATGGAATTTAAAAGCTGCAAGTTTATATTTTTAGATAAATGCTCAGGAGTGAGATAACTAGGTCAAAGTAAATAAGTAGCTTTATGCTTTTAAAGTGTATTATGACACTTCTCTTGCTACCAAAATATATGAAAGTACCAATGACCTTGAAATTTGGGGATCAGAAAAGAAATGTAAAATCTGAATTATCATTCAGATTTGATTATATGGGACTCTGGCTTAGCTGTCCCAAACTAAAGGTGATTTTCTCTTAAGAAAACACAAAAAAAGAGGATTCCTTTTCCCTTTTGTCTTCCCTTTCTCAACTCATAGGGTTGCACAGCCACACAGTCAAGAACCTTGGCTGATTTCTACCTTAATCTAATTCAGCAGGTGATGCTGCCTCTTTCACTTTCAGACGTCTCGAAGCTGTGTCCTTTCTTTCAGAAATCATACCTCTTGTATGCACAGATTCCTTGGTAACCTAACTTCGTCTACCCTTGCTGATCTTCCTTGCATTGCCTTCGAGATGCTTCCTCCATTGCAGAGGGAGCCAGGTCACCCTGCAAGGTAAAGCGCTAGTGCTCACACTCTGCCCCCAGAACACAGAGGTTCCTTTCCTTATCAGTCAGAACTGTCACACTTGATGAAACCACCCTACCTGTCATGCTCACATCCTCTTGATATGGTCACAAAACTCAAGTGGAAATTCCTCCAAATATATTAATGAAATCAATTCTACCACTTGTGTGCTTATGCCTAATCCCCACTAGATTTTCTGAATTTCTTTGGGAGAATTATGAGATACGATCAAAAGACACATGGCCATTAATTTTCCTCTAAACATTCCTCCTCACTTTGAACAAACTTATTCCATCATTCTTGTCACTTTTTGGAGCAGTTCTGGAAGTCCTTTTTGGTGAGTGTCAAGGATTCCTCAATGGCCTGAATCAATTAAAAAAGTTTATCTTTAGTGGTCATTTTGATTTGGGGGAAGAGCCAGAAGTCACACAGTAACAGATCTGGAGCATAAGGCAGATGAGAACACAGTACAATTTTTGTATTTCACAGAATTGGCCATAAATGTTTTGAATCAATTCACGATACTGAGGCAGCCACAAAGCAGCAATCACAAACAGAACTTGCAGAACCACTTCAGAAAGTGACAAGAGTTACAAAATTAATGTGGTTGAAACAAGAGAGAATATTTTAAGGGGGATTAAGAGCAGTTTATCTTTTACTGTCATCATTTTTATTTTTATTTAAACATTCACCATAATCATGGTTGTGGACCACACAGCACGTATTTTATCATACATGAGTGCCCACACCCTTGTCCACACTGCCATGCCTAGCAAAAGGCCAAGTGCACATGGGAGCTGTTTGGCAAGGACTAGAAAATGGAATGACAGTAAACTCATTTCAATGGATACACGAATAACTCTTTCTTCAGTGTTGAAAGGTGAGCCTTTTAAAGATGGAAGAATGTGAGCTGGTGGTATGCTGTATCTGTGACAAGAGCCTACCTGAGACTTTGTAGGAACACAAGCTGAAAGGCAGAAATCATGCTTCTCTCTGACACTGGTATCACCATCCAGTCGATTAGAGCTAACAAGTTGCAAAAGGTACCTGGAATTAAAGATAAATTTTCTGTGCCTCATCAGAAATACTATCTCCAGAACAACACCAAATTCTGCTGTCCTGATCTTCACACAAAAGAAGAATTGGACTACTCTCTAGACCTGTACTTCTCCGACATGGCTTTGAGTTCTCTTCTGTCACCTTGACTGTGGCAGCAGCCAATGTACTGGTCACTCTCTTCTTCCAGGTCCCTCCAAACTATTTGCAATGCACCAGTAATACTGTCCTTTTAAAACATAAGCAAGATATTGTCCTTCTCCTTCCCAGTCTAAGCGTCTTAATAGCTTCCAGTTACACTCAGAGCTTTAAAAAGTATTCTTTAAGATCATCCAGAGCTATGTAACATGGTTCCTGACATCGCTTGAACTTCACCTCTAACTAACCTACCCTTTATTCTCTCCATTCCTGTTATACTGACCTCCTTTTATTTCTGGACGTCAATCATCCTACGCAAGAGGCATGACTGCTTCTCTCTCTTCTGTCACCATTTTAAATGTCAACTTCCCAACCTTGATATCTAGTAATCCCTTTTCTGCTTTATTTTGGTTCCATAATACTTAATGTTTTCTAGTTTAGTATATTTTACTCTTCTACATTATGTACCTCTTCAAAGGAGTACAAGTTCCACATGGAAATTGACTTTTGCCAAATATTTAATGATTTTGTAAAACTTAAATGCAGTGCCTCATGAAGAGCAGACAATCATGAAGTCAAGTGGGAATAAATAATAGCTTCTATGGAAGAGAGGAATTTTCCTTTTATCCAATATTTTACAAATAGAAGGGAACAAAAATGAATTGATGTGATTCAAATTTTTTAAAAAATAAAGCTTAATATAGTGAGGGGATACTTTAAGGCATATTAATGGCAATGTGTCTTTTATTATAATATTTTTATTTAAAAGATATTCAGCTTGAAAAGGTTGAAACAGTAGAATTTTGTGATGGAAAATAGTAAGGACTGAATGCTTGTTTTCCTCCAAAATTCCTACCTTGAAGCCCAATGTACTATGTTTGGGGATATAGCCTTTGTGGAGGTAAGTATGATAAGGTGAGGTCTATAATGGTGGAACCCTGACCCATTGGGATTAGTGTCCTCATAAGAGATGCCAGAAAGACAATTTACTCTCTGCCGTGTGGGTACACAGTGAGAATATGGCCATCTTCAAGGACTAGAACCTTAATCTTGAACTTAGACTCCAGATCTGTGAGAAGTAATTTTTTTGTTGTTGTTAAAGCCACCTAAGCTATAGTATGTGGTTATGGCACATGGAGCATACAAAGGTACTTTAAAAATCACTTAAGTTCCTTACTTAAAAGGGAAAGAAACTAACCCCAGAGAGTTATTTGACTGTGCAAAGAATACAAAGTCAGTATAAAGCAGAATTAAATCCAATATCAGATTGCAGTTCCCAACACTCTCTATTCACTATGCTAACCCATGTACCACCCTATGTAATACATGATCAATTAAGTTGGGGTCTACAAATCTTAATTCTCTTGAAACTCTGTTCTTCCAAAGGCTATGTCAGGAGTATTGCCATTAAAAGTTAATGGTGGTGATCTTTTTGCAATACCGTACATGGGCATTTAATTGATTTTTTTCCTACAGTTGTATATGTTTTGCAAATAAATTCTTCTTACCCATATAAAGAAATGACAAAGGAAAAAATAGTACTGGGAAAACTCTAGATAGTAATTCTCTAAAAACAATTCTCTCCTTTAGAGATATACAAGGATAGATGAACTTAATATAGGCATATTTTCTGCTAGTACAATTGGTCCTCATTCAAAGGATGGAATTAATACTCCTCACAATTTTATTGTATTCCAAAAGTTCCATGACTTTTCAGAGCCCTTTTCCTGGACACATTTGAAAAGTATTGATACAACAGTATGACACAGCTGCTCAAAAGGCTATTATGAGCCCAGGCTGAATCAATAGAAGAAAAGTATCCAAATCAAAGCAATCTCAGTCTATCTGGACTTAGCATGATTAAAATATATATATGGTTTTATATATTGCCTATTCCTGGGTCATATATTTAAGGTGTTATTGACTAGCATGCAGAGGTAAGGTTGAAGGACTGGAGCAATGGCTCCATTCCGATGGGAAGTGAAGGCTTAGAGAAACATAAAGCTGTTTTCAGAATTTTAAAAGAGCTGAAATAAAGATGAAGGCATTGATTCATTTTGTATTTTTCAATATCCAAAACCAAGATCTGTGCCCAAACACCACAGGGAAGTAAGGTTCTGATTCAATATAAGAACAATTAGATTTGTTACCCCTGGAAGTATTCCCTAACGAAATTGTTAAAATATGTCAAAACATACTACAGATGTTCCAGATACCATCCATGAATGCAGGAGAAATCTTATTTGGGTAGTGATTTCAAACTGCTAATTTTTTTTTTTATTGAGTTTATTGGTACATTTAGGGATACAGTACAGTTACATTCATTGTTGGGATCATGTACCTTTACATGGCAAGTCTTGATTCTCATTTTTTTCCCCTTACCTCTGCCCTCCCTTCACCCCCTCCTCCCCTCCCCATCTACAAACACTTTATTTTCATCTTTTCATTCTCTCACATTTTTTTCTTTTCCCTTTTTGTTCTTCCCCTACGTATCACACCTTCCCTACACCTTTAGCTCCTTTCCTCCCATTTCTAAATGTCAGTAATCTTATTAGAATCTTATGCATTGTTGCAGAATATTCACACCAGGGAAACTATTTGGTATTTACACATGTGGGACTTATTTATTTCACTTAGGAGTATATCTTCAATATGTATCCATTTTCCTATGAATGAATCTATTCTCTCGCTCTTTATGGCTGAGTAATATTCCATTTTATAGAAAAACCACATCTTCTTTATCCAGTTTCCAACGGATGGGCAAATAGGTTGTTTCCAAGATTTAGCTATTACAAACTGTGCCGCTATAAACATGGGTGCACATACTTCTCTGTGATATGATTCTTTTAGTTCTCTTGGAAAGATACCCAACAGAGGGATGGCTGGGTCAAATGGAACCTCCAGTCCAAGCTCTTTGAGGTATCTCCATATTGATTTCCATAGTGGTTGCACTAGTCTGCACTCCCACCAACAATGGAGGAGGGTTCCTTTCTCCCTCAAACTGCTAATTTCAAAAGTCCTTTTCCATGTAAAGATTCTTCCGTTCTCTGATCACAAAGATCTGGGTCACTGTTTTCTATAATGAATATATTATAGCCACCATGTGCAATTGGTTGGTTCCGTCCTTCCCTTGGAAATGGGAAGAGGTATGAACAAGAAGGCCCAAAGTGACTAGTATCAATGAGGTAGGGTACTCCACAGACTCCAAAATTTGTTGAAAACCTCACCCACTTATTAAGGAAGAACTTTGCACTAAGGTAAATTATATTCCTGGCTGCTGCCCTTGCCAGCAAGTGGATCGATGCCTTAAATCTCTTTAAAAATCTTGTCTGTTGAGATATTCATATGAATGCTATGTAAAGGGGGAGATAATATTTGGAGAAATACTTCAAAAATGTTATGTCAAATTATTATTACTTATTGAATAAATGTTACTACTTTAAATTCAAGAAATAATGAGATAAGATACTAAAAAGTTTCCAAAATTCCTTGTTTATAGGATCATGTAGAAAATACTTATCCATAATTACCATCTTTTCCTTTTAATGTTATCATCTAAGCAATGGAATTTTTACCTTTTATTTTTTTATTTTTCTTTCTTCTTAAATCACCTTTCTTATTTGTTTTATGAGTCTTTTCCAATGATGCTTAAGTTCTAATACTTTTTATCTCTTGAGTTTTCTCTTTCTACTGATGCTTACATTATTTCTTCTTAAAATATCTCTTATTTCTTTTTCCTTTAGAAAGGTCTTACTTGAATAAGTACGTGTCCTTAAGAAAAAAGACATGGCATTTTTTGCATTTTTTATTTGGTTCCTTCAGTCTTTAAACTTCTCAAGTGAAGAGAAATTCTGTACTGTTCCGAAGAATGAATGCTTAAATTGTTAGTATATGACAGAAGATAACATGTCCAACCAAAATACAAGGTTTTTTTTTTTTCTTTGCTATTGGGAATTTATAGAGGAAGAGAAAAAAATACATTCTTCAGCTCTAAACAATCATCTAAAATTCAACCCGCCCACACACATAGGTCTTTAAAGATAGTATATTATTTTTCAGTGAGAATATATGTGTTTAAATAAAAGAAAAATAAAGTTGTGTTGTCCTTTATGTAGAAAGTGAAAAAAAATTTAATCTGGGAAATGCTTGATGGTTTGCCACTGCAGATTTTCTAAGATTTGCTTTCCCCTGCCACCCATTCCCTACATAGATATACAGATGTTGCCCTGTGGAATGATTCTGAGCACAGTCATCCTGGCGTCCTAGGAGCCCACATTCCTTCTCCAGGCCATTCTCTGTCTAGTTCAGCACCCCTCTCCCCAGGAGGAAACTTAGTTTCCTTGCTTGGGTCAGCCCTAGAGGTCACCAATCTCAGCTTCTGTCCTCCAGCTCCCATCATTGGGTTCCATTGTTCACCAGGGTCTTCCTAAGTGACAGAAAAAATGATAATGCAGGCCGGGGATTTAGCTCAGCAGTTCGGTGGCCTGCCTCGCAAGCGCAAGGACCTGAGTTCGATCCCAGGTACCAAAAAAAAAAAAAGATAACGCAACCTATACTAAGACATTAAAGGTTCATAGTGGCCTAATATGTTGTTCTTCACAGTGCACTTTCCACTCTAAGGGCTTTTTGTGCCTTAAAGTGGTCGTAGGAAGTTGAAGCCTGTATCATATAAGCATCGGTGTATAACCAGCCTTTTTCTCACAGGTGTAATTATGCATTGACATTTTCTTTATTTCCTGCAATTTCCTCTGAGTGTATCACTTTGTTTTACCTACAGTGCTTTAAATAATACAACTTCCTTGTAATGCATCTTTCAAAGATTAGTGGAAGCTAATCCCATTTCTATTATAGAGCTTCTTTATACATACACTTCTTTTACTTCCTACTTTAATCCCGATGATTTATTCTTCCTTTGTTCCAACTTGCTCTTTCAGGACCTTTTTTGCCATTTCATGAGATTAGATATTTTTAAGAAAACCGAATATAACAGAAACTTCAGGAATGCTTTGTCTGAGTCATGTTTTAGTACAAAGCCTATACACAAACTCATCCACAATTTAGTATTTGATTATGTGATAGCTTTTTGATTATGGTCCTTTCTAAATAGAGACTCAGGTGCTACTCTATTTTTCTAATATGGTAACCACCATTTGGAATGAAGAGAAGATAGATTATTTGTTGAATAAATACTGAAATTCAATTTGCTTTATTGTCATCAGCTATATTCTTCACTTGCTTTGGGTATTCAGGGGATCTTGTTGAGTAAACATAATTAAAACCAATGAGCATGTAATATGCTTCCTAAGGATTTATATTCTGCAGCAACTGCTTGCTGTTCATTCTTTGCTAAAAGAGTAGTGTCTCTCTATGTGGGACTATCGTTTGTGGAAAGTCAGTGGTAAGATCAGCCCACTGATTAACAGGTCAGTGTTAGAGCCTTTAGCCTCTGTGAGCCCACAATGACATCAGACATGCCTGGTCTCCTGATGGGAGAATTAAATTTTGATTGCAAATGTTCCCAAAATAAGAAATATTGTTTTCTTCCATAATTCACCTTTCATGGAGCTCTAAGTGTGGAGAGGAGGAACCCTTGTATAGAAGATTCTACCTGTATACCATCAGGACAAAAACTGAAAGATATACCTCCCACACCCATTTTGTTTTCTTTAAGAACCTATTATGAGTCACATGTTCAATTAAATTTTAAAACTTTATATATTTGTGTGATTCACTACCTTTATTAATCAAAGAGATTCACAAAGATAGCATTTTTAAAAGGGCTACTAAATATATCCAAATTACTCTTTTTTTGCTGTCATGGACTTAGTATGCAACCATTTTGTCCTTATAAATAACCCAACTATTTCAACGGAGATGCACCCTCTGGATAATAGTGAAAAAAAAATCAGTGAGAGAAAGGCATCTTATAGTCACAGTAATTTTCTTGGTGCATTATGCATCGTAGCACAGCTGGTTCTGTTGGTACCACAAATCTGATCCTCATGGACCTATCCACTTAGTATTTATGAGCATCTAATAAATTAGAGGTAAGAGGGAGAGAAAATTTAAGTGAATATATGATTTTGGGAAAAGTCTATAAATACCATGTGAATGACATTGATTTCTATCAATAGCACTTTTCATATTGGCTGTACATATTTCTATGTTTGGTATATAAATGTAGGAGCAAGTTACAATAAGAAGAAAACCTATATTCTGTGAATAAAAGGGCTAAAATAAGTAATAATTCCTTCAGTTGGAGTTTATATTAAGATTGTCATCACTTCATTTTTTTCAAGTGTTTTTCTCAGCAATCCCCTACAGTTGGACAATAGATCCTTTTACAAAAACTGTTAAATGACTGAATGAAGACTACCAGCCATGTTTCCTGGCTCTAAGATCTGTATTTGAATTTCTTTAAAACTCTTTGAAAAATCCCAGACTCAGGGAAGCTGATCTATTTAATTACAAACATAAGAAGAACCCAGGTGTGGTGGTCTACATCCATGATCCCAGCAGTCGGGAGGCTGAGGCAGGAGAATCGCTGTGAGTTGGTGGCCAGCCTGGGCTACATAGTGAGACCCTGTCTCAAAAAGCAGAACAACAACAACAAAAAAGCTAAGGACATTTTACAGGGGCAAAAAATGTTTCAGCAGAGTACCATATTTTGAAAATTTATCTGCAAGCCTGCCTTAAAACTTGTTATCTCCTGTAAGTTACCAAGACTTGACCAGAAATCTACCTTTTCCAATCAGTTTCCTTATATAGAAATTCTTAAAAGTAAACCGAAAAAGCATCACTCTCTACTTCTGAGAAATCTAAAGTCTCCTTGAAGCCTAAACCATTCCTGTCCCACAAGTGCATATCACGTTATAATGCAGCGTATGAGGCTGGGTAGAGTGGTTTTAGTTGTAGTTATTTTTTCCTATCTCCTAATGCCAAAAATATCATACTTCCATATACCTTGTGTAATTCCTAGGAATGGTTTTCAAGAGATCTTTGGCATGTACAATTATTTATCATCAAATATTTGTAAATGGAAATGCTAGAGGATGAGACAGAATATAGACAGCTAATCTTGAGGCTGCTCTGAGTGACAGGCACGGAGTAACACAACATTTCTGAAGAAGCAAAATGTCAGCCTGAAAAATTGCCTTTCCTAGCTGGATATTGGTCCTCAGTGTTCAGAAATGAAAACGGAAATCATTTGCCAGACATCCTGGTAGCACTGGCAACAGCTGCTTCACTGTGTTCAATTAACTAATATATGCATGCATACTTTTTAAAAGCAGTGGGAATGATTTAAGCATTAACATGTTTAGAAAAGTACTTTAATATTATGAGTGTTTCTCAAGCTAAAATCTGTACCAATGCAAATCTATCTCTAGCCACTGAAAATCCAAATATAATTTACTTTGGAAATAAAGTTTCCTATCTGCTGGCCCTTAAGAGTAATTGCTGCTTTCACTTTGAATTATTTGAAAAGGTATCCAGAACCAAGAAATAAGATGCATGAAAATGCTTTCATTGCTTCTGTCAAAAGTGAATGATTCCGTCTGAATTTGCCTCAAGTTGTTTTACAGAGCCCCTGTCCAAGCTCACTGCAAATGCCTGTTTGATGCTCTGCCGGGCTCCTCTGCTAGCAAACAAATAGGATTTCCAAGTCCAAGATGGACAATGGAATGGAACCATGAGAACTGGGGTCTGAAAAATAATAAGGCCTGGGGCTCTGACTCCCAGGATATGTTATCTATGTGAGTACTTTTGTTCTGTGTAGCATACAGGAAGGAGGATCCATTTAATAAACATCTGTAGTTTCCCAGGGCCTTCAGAAGAAGGTATTATTTTCTGTACCTTTAACGTAAAGAAATAGATTCTTCTGGATAGGGGAGCTCAGGCTCTGTTACAGAGTACCAAATACAGCAAGGATCCCTGTGCTTCATGACTGCTGCTGACTTATGTCTCTTTCTTTTGCTAAGACATCAAAAATGAAAATAATGAAAAATCTATAATATTTTTGACAGTGCTGCCATTTTCCTTCTTTGGATCATTTCCTACCATTAGAGAGCTCTTTAGGCTTTCTCTATAACTGCTGACATTTAGTTTACTTAATGAAATTGTGTTAGCTGTTCTAAGAAGGATACGGGATGCTAAGGAGGAGACTTGGGCTTATGTCTCACATGTGTCACTTTTGCTTGTGGTAATGCCAAGTACGTCTCTGAACTTCTCCAGAACATGGTCCATTCACCCTTAGAGGTAGAGGTGGACTCTTCAACTCTCTCGGGGGCAGTCATTCTGACCAAGGTGCCAACAGCACTGGTGAGGTCTGGGAAATGCTAGCAGGGTGATTTTTAGTAATGATAAAGTTATTTGTGTATGCAGTCCCCAGTTAGACAGTGCCCTCAAGAAAGCTTTGCTGAGACTCCCAGCACCTCCAACTCAAGACTAACAAATGCTTTTAAAAAGGAGAAATAATAGAGTGGATTCTTCAGAGCCAAGAACTGAGATCAACTCATATAACAGGAAACTTAGAAGCTTAACAGATCCCTCCTCACTGGACTATCTGCCACTGCAGTTGGGATGACTATGATTGTCATCTCTACCTGAGACCAAGGTGTGGACTTTGTACCAGCACACATCCAACACCCAGTTGGAAGAATATGGACACCTATCCCACTGTGAAAGTGTTTGAGATGAAAATGCATCACTATAAAAATTTTGAAAATAGGTTGAATCAGTGAGTCCTAAATACTTTTCTAGGTTAAAATATTTTTGCAAAGATGAAGAAGATACAAAAGCAAAACATAAGTTTCTGACCCAAAATTTGGAAACTAGGTATTGTAGCCAAAGCCTTCTACTTTTAATTTGCCATTGTATTAGTTGATTCAAGATATTATAATAAATTATTTTAATTCTATACTTTAGGATTACTTCTGAGATATGATCAAATATGCTTAAAATTTTTAAAATAATTACAGTGATCCTCAGGCCTATTTCTTTGCCAGTACCATGCTGTTTTTATCACAGTGGCTTTGTAGTATAGTTTCAAATTGGGAATTGTTACACCTGGTGCCATGTGACTGTTGCCTATAATGGCTTTTGCTATTCTAGGTCTCTTGTGGTTCCAAATGAATTTTTGAATTCTTTTTTCTAGTTCTGTGAAATACAGTGTTGGAATTTCAATTGGCATTGCATTGAATGTATATAGCA